>NW_011888830.1:3394041-3398491 GCF_000151845.1 Pteropus vampyrus
TTAGGCAATACTGGAAGTAGCTTACCAAAGGAAGGGATAAAATGTCATACTCAGCTTTGGTTTCAATTCACCTTGGTGAATTGATGGGACTCTCTTGCATGATGGAAGCTGAACTTGGATACGACTTTCTCAAGTGAACACTGTCAACTGCCAGAGCTTCAGGCAGGAACCCAGAAAAGATGAAACTCCAGACATGATGGAATTAGCCAGGAAGTACCAGGCCAAGATGAGAAAGGCCAAATGAGAGCAGGCAGCAAACATAATTCCGCTGCCAGCAAAACTCCTCTAACAGCGTCGTGTACCAAGTTTTCATAGGGAAAGTCAGGAACGAGATGGCAGTCGAGGTGGGCATTTAAAAGGGAAGGGCAGTCTATATGTAAGTTACTCCCGAGAACTCCCTTTTTAAATTCTCCTGAAAAACTGCCAGAATGAATTAGACTTAGAATCAGCATTTAAGCATTACATTTATTTCTGCCTCGACGTTATTTGTCCTCAAGGACTCCCAAATTTGCATCTCACCTAATTTGGCAAAGGGTGCCGTCCTGAAAGGCAACTGCAAAACCCATTTGTGTGAACAAAATGACTTCAACAACACGTCTACGCAAACGACTTCCGAGATGCTTTATTCCCAGGCCCTCCGACCTCCAGCGCCACGTCCAGCTCCACGTCCACAAATGCCCCTCGGCCCCACCGGGAGGGTCACCTAGACATCAGGCCTTTATCCCTCAGTATCAAACAAACCTCCTCCTAGCCCCTCATTTCCCAACGAGCTCCCTCCAGCCTGCCTCGATGTGTGGTGTCATTCTACGACGCTCCCAGACCGGAACCCTGGGGAATCTCGGACCACTATCTCCTTCATCACCTAAGCCTTATTGATTTGTTTTTCCTACTCTTTCCTATAATCGATGAGCAAGCACATTTTTCTTTCTAGAATGACCAGTCTAGTTCATGCCTTTATTATCCTCACTTGGACTATTTCGAAAAATCCTTATCTCCCAGTTACTCATTAATTCTTCTGGTGTATATTTGAGCACCTACTGTGTGCTGTAGGCCCTGTGCTAGGCGTTGGGGATAATAAGGGGAGCAAAATGGACTTGGTTCTAGTCCTATGGGAGCCCGTGGGCTGGTGAGGCCCTGCTCATTGCAAGGCATTCTGGAGGACACGGCATCTGATCACCCTTGCCAGCACACTCCGAATCACGTATTCAGCCTGCTCTGACGCCTCCAAAGGCCTCCTGAGAAGAAAACAAAGCAAACCACAAGCAAAATTCCTCAATCATTTTTAAAGCTCGCGAGTTGGCTTCTTCTGACTTCTCTAATCTCATATTTCATTATTCTCTCAACAAACCATCTGGCTGAAACCAGCTGGCTGAGTCTGCTTCAGGACGCTCCCTAGTCCTTGCGCTCTGCTTCGTTACTGCTGTTTCTCTTCCCAGCAGATCTACGTCCTCCTTTGTGATATCTAATTTCTAATTGCCAGACCCCCAGAAATAAAATGTTCCATCTCTCCTGCGAACTTAAAGATTTAGTCAATTTATATGGTTCTCAATGTACTCAATACAAATGTTTTCACCTTATCACGTGACAGACACTGGGATCTACGGAATAATGTATTTTACTTGAATCAGATTTCCACTTTTAGAATCTTTTGGTTTTTAAAGGTGGGAATCACTGTACCTTGTATATATTTCCTTGTTCATATGGGTGCTCAATGATGCAGCTAGGAATAACGATATTGTTAATATCCACAGATTCGTTTTTTAAAATTTCGTCATTTATTATGTCCCTACGTACCTTCATTACTCATTACACATTTACTTAACCTGTGAACTATCCTCGGAATGCTATTTCACTGAAAGCCCAATTTGGGAATGATTCCCCTGTACTTTGGGAGGACCTGGTGCACTGCACTGAACTGTGAGCCACCAGGTGTCACTCTTGCAGATACTAGCGGAGATCCACAGGTCTGGAGCTGGTGAAGAAGGGTCTCAAATGCTGTCCTGTGGTGGTAGAGCCAGATTTCTCCTTACTCACTGGATAACCGCGCTCCCAGTCTGGGTTTCTCTTTAGGGCCCTTCATGCGGCTCGGCATTTCCCCTTAAAGTTAGATCCAGTGGCGGGTTAAGGACGGGTAAGGATGAACCCACACAAGTAGAAAGTTAGGGATGAACAGTCAGGCTGAATGGCGAATTTGTTCTCTCTGTTGGCTGGTGTCACGGCCTCGGTTTCATTTTATATAGTGTTATATGAGTTTAATGTTGCTTATTTGAAAAATGAAAACAATATAGGATGCTTGAGTGATCTGGGCCCAGAAGGAAATCTGTATATTTGCCAGAAAGAAGGAAAAGGGAAATACATAATAGAAATATTTATAAAACCTAATCTGAAAGGGAAGGTTTACAGGGTTTGAAATTTTGTATGTATAACTGAGAATGAAATGTGTTAATTCATACGTCCTTGGCAGCTTCCCAATTCCAAACATGAGTGGAGGCAAATGTTTCAGAAGGTATGAAAACCAATCTGATCCTGAGCGGGAAGGGAAGCCACCCCCTCCGCCCCGCCCAGGGTTTCGCCGAAGCTCAGGGGACAGTGAGCGATAAGGAGCCTTGGGGAGCCCAGAGCAGCTTCTAACGTGCAGATGCTTTCTACGCACAAGCGGCACTAACTAGGTAACTAGGTGAAATCCGCATCTAACATAGAATTTTACCTCGATACTGTTCCTTTAAACACAAAAGAAAATGAACAATGGAAGGTTGTGACACAAAATTATTTACCTAAGAGGCTGCGATGGCTCTTAGGACACTCGAGTCAGGAATTCCCCTTCCTTCCGCATTGGCTCTGCTTTCTGCAGGGTGTGTGTGCGTGTGTGTGCATGTGCGAGTGTGCGTGTGTTTCCCCTTCAATCCTCTCAAGATTGCAACTTTTATATAGCAAATAAGGAATTCTAATTGCAAAACTTTATCTTCCACAGAAACCATTTCCTACCCCTGGCATAGAAGCTCTGAAGATAGCGATGCTTCCACAAGCAGAATGAATACAGCTCCAATTCTCTTTGGTGACAAATTCAGGAAATGGCAGGTTTTATCTTAAAAGGAGTTCGACTGCTGCACAAAGCTCTCATGTGCAAATAGTGAAATTCTCGAATTGTGATAAATGTGCTTTTAAGAATTTTTATTTTGATCATTTATTTCAGGTAACACTTGTGGATAATATGAGATCGCTTTGGATTACTGAGTAGATAAGGAAAACCTAAAAGAAAAAAAAATTAGGGCAGGCCTTTATTAAATGTTAAAGTATGCCTTTGCTATACTCTTATAAAGAGCCAAACAGGGTATCGAAGTCTCTGGAGACCGCCAGCATAATTTCTTTATCATGTTCCATTTAAAATTTAATTATGCAGCTACAACAAGACGGATTCGAGCAGTTTAAATAGGTCACACAGTGAGTAACTCTACGATACTCTAAAGTTTTCCTTGTAAAGATCATTCCTTTGATAAGTCTGTGATACATCAGAATACTAGATTATAAAATGAGTGTAATTTAATTCAGTCACCATGGACTCTTATATACACCTGTAAAGAATGGAATGTTTTGACTTAGGTAATTTGGAGCATTAATGAAAACCACGTTGCTGATAGAGCCGACTATGACAGATGGGGAGTATTTGCAATGCATACTTTTTTTGGGTAATCGTTATTTTCATGTAGTGTAGTAAGGTCAAGGGAATTTTATATTTAATGTTTCAGTATTTTGTTTTAAATCAATAGTAACTCATAGCAAGGCAAAAATCTAGCCACTGAATAATTGATCTCTGAATTAGAGGTGCATGTGGCCTATGGCTTGGCACTCCTTCATTCCCCACCTTCAACTTCAACCAGCACGCAACTCAAATTTCCTTACAGTAAAATAACAAAGTAAACGCTGTTTCGAGCACTTTACATGTATTACTTCATTTGATTCTCAGAATAGTATCATCATCGCCACTTTATAGATAAAGAAAACAAGGCAGAGAGAGATTAAGAAACTTACTCAAAGTCACTGAGCCAGTAAGTGGACAAAGTGGGGTGTGAACACATGCTGGAGTCTGGCTCCAGGGCGTATGTGCCAAATCGCTTTACTTGGTTGCTTCTTATAATGCCATAAGGTGTCTTGTTTTGGATATGGACACTATCCAAGTGTTGGTAAAAAAAAAGAAAGAAAAACAGCATAAAGCTATCTTTGAATGAATCACTGTAATAGCTACCATGTATTGATCGCTTGCGGTGTGCCAGGCTCTGAGCTAAATACTTTATATGGATTATCTTCTCACTGTGACTCTATCAGATGGGTATCGCAATTTTTCCAAATTTATAAATGAAACATGGAGGCAGAGATGTTAACTAGCTTGCTCAAGGTCACACGACTAAGAAATGGCAGACACAAGATTCAGAGGCTCATTTCTGAGCCTGAA
>NW_011888830.1:3398541-3403387 GCF_000151845.1 Pteropus vampyrus
TGTGTTTCCCCTTCAATCCTCTCAAGATTGCAACTTTTATATAGCAAATAAGGAATTCTAATTGCAAAACTTTATCTTCCACAGAAACCATTTCCTACCCCTGGCATAGAAGCTCTGAAGATAGCGATGCTTCCACAAGCAGAATGAATACAGCTCCAATTCTCTTTGGTGACAAATTCAGGAAATGGCAGGTTTTATCTTAAAAGGAGTTCGACTGCTGCACAAAGCTCTCATGTGCAAATAGTGAAATTCTCGAATTGTGATAAATGTGCTTTTAAGAATTTTTATTTTGATCATTTATTTCAGGTAACACTTGTGGATAATATGAGATCGCTTTGGATTACTGAGTAGATAAGGAAAACCTAAAAGAAAAAAAAATTAGGGCAGGCCTTTATTAAATGTTAAAGTATGCCTTTGCTATACTCTTATAAAGAGCCAAACAGGGTATCGAAGTCTCTGGAGACCGCCAGCATAATTTCTTTATCATGTTCCATTTAAAATTTAATTATGCAGCTACAACAAGACGGATTCGAGCAGTTTAAATAGGTCACACAGTGAGTAACTCTACGATACTCTAAAGTTTTCCTTGTAAAGATCATTCCTTTGATAAGTCTGTGATACATCAGAATACTAGATTATAAAATGAGTGTAATTTAATTCAGTCACCATGGACTCTTATATACACCTGTAAAGAATGGAATGTTTTGACTTAGGTAATTTGGAGCATTAATGAAAACCACGTTGCTGATAGAGCCGACTATGACAGATGGGGAGTATTTGCAATGCATACTTTTTTTGGGTAATCGTTATTTTCATGTAGTGTAGTAAGGTCAAGGGAATTTTATATTTAATGTTTCAGTATTTTGTTTTAAATCAATAGTAACTCATAGCAAGGCAAAAATCTAGCCACTGAATAATTGATCTCTGAATTAGAGGTGCATGTGGCCTATGGCTTGGCACTCCTTCATTCCCCACCTTCAACTTCAACCAGCACGCAACTCAAATTTCCTTACAGTAAAATAACAAAGTAAACGCTGTTTCGAGCACTTTACATGTATTACTTCATTTGATTCTCAGAATAGTATCATCATCGCCACTTTATAGATAAAGAAAACAAGGCAGAGAGAGATTAAGAAACTTACTCAAAGTCACTGAGCCAGTAAGTGGACAAAGTGGGGTGTGAACACATGCTGGAGTCTGGCTCCAGGGCGTATGTGCCAAATCGCTTTACTTGGTTGCTTCTTATAATGCCATAAGGTGTCTTGTTTTGGATATGGACACTATCCAAGTGTTGGTAAAAAAAAAGAAAGAAAAACAGCATAAAGCTATCTTTGAATGAATCACTGTAACAGCTACCATGTATTGATTGCTTGCGGTGTGCCAGGCTCTGAGCTAAATACTTTATATGGATTATCTTCTCACTGTGACTCTATCAGATGGGTATCGCAATTTTTCCAAATTTATAAATGAAACATGGAGGCAGAGATGTTAACTAGCTTGCTCAAGGTCACACGACTAAGAAATGGCAGACACAAGATTCAGAGGCTCATTTCTGAGCCTGAAGCGCAATCTCTTAATCTCTATGCTAACATACACTCAATAACAATGGCTCTGAACAGCTTGGTAATGTCAAATTTAGGTTAATAACTTTCTAGCCAGTAAGACGAATTCTTCTCTGTGGCAAGAGTATGAATCAGCGAGCAGAGTGGGAAGGGTGACAGAAGGCAGAAATCATGTGTCTGGTCTAATAGTGGTTCTTTGCGAAAGGGTTTCTCTTCAAAGTTCCCTCCCTCCTTTCCTGTTAGGGACTGAAAGTGTCCCTTTCGAAGGCATATACTGAGGCCCTAACCCGCACTGTGATAGAATCAGGAGGTGGAGCTGCCTCAGTGATTTGGTTTAGATGAGGTTATGAGGGTGGGGTCCTCATGATGGGATTAGTGCCCTTATGAGAGGAGAACCCAGAGCGTGCTTTCCCTCTCTCCCCCATGTGAGGACACAGCAGAAAGGCTTCCCGCAGAGCAGGAAGCAGGTCCTCACCCAGACACTGCATCCGCTGGCACTTTGACCGTGGACCTCCCAGCTGCCAGAACCGCGAGATATAAATCTCTTTGTAGGTTAAGCCACCTGGTCTCAGGTGTTTTGTTATAGCAGCCCGAGCTAAGATACTTCCCAGTACAAACTATTTTTCGTTCACTCAAACATCTATTCACTCAGACGGTGAAACATATAAATGTTTACTCAGGGTCTACTACGTTCCAGGCATTGCTAGGCAGTGAGGGGAAATAACGAATCATCATGGGATCTCGGTGTGTTTCCTACTTAGTGGAGAAGGTATAAAAGTGCTCCATGAAAGTACATTAGCAAGTGGTTTCAAACGCTGGGACGGGGGCTAGCACTGGGGCTTTGGAAACTGAGAGAAGGAGCATAAAACCCTTCAGGGAAGACATGGCTTTGCAGGAAAAATGGCATCTACGATATGTCTAGAATAGGGGTAGGATACCTTTTCTGTAAAGGTAAACAGTGAATATTTTGAGCTTGCCGAGCCATATAGTCTGTTACAATTACTCACCTGAGAGGCTGCGGTGTAAAAACAGGCACAGGTAACACGCAAACAGGCGGGCGTGGCTCTGTCTCAATCAAACCTATTTATGTGACCAGACTACAGGCTGGGTTTAGTCTGAGGATATAATTTGCCAACTATGGTCTAGAAGAACAAGAGAGAGATAGCTTGGAAAGGGAGACAGACGAGAGAGATGATGGGATTTCCAAGCAGCAGAAGAAAGACGGGCAAAGAACTGGAAACCAGACCTCATTTTTTAAAAATCTCTAAAACAGGCTCATGCAGTCATTCGACAAATCTCCACTGCCTGCCAAGTCTGACCTGAGTCATGTGAATTGAGAAATAAATGGGAAAGGCGAAGGAGACCGTGATTTAGGGATGATGAAGGGGATGAGATAATAAATGGGTGAATAAATGGACAAGTAACGCCAGGTGCTATGTGGACGACGCAGTGTGGCAATGTGGCAGTGAGTGACTGCTGTGCAGGGGGCCGCACAGAACAAAGTGGTCCAAAGCGGTTCTCTGAGGAGGTGAGAGAAGAAAGGCCAGCGTGTCAGGGACAAGGTGCAGGAGAAAGTGAAGGGCGAGGAGCTTGCAGAGGTTGACGGAGGCAGCCCACGGAGGCCCGTGGAAGCCAGAGTACACTGCTGAGGCTTTATTCCAAGCAGCAGGAAACTGATACCCAAACAGTATGGTTTCATTGGTGACTTTTAAAGGATCACATGATATGTGAACCCCCGCATCGCAACAGAGGAAGCAGAAAACCACTTAGGGGGCCATTTTAATAGTGCGCGTGGGGCTTTAAAGAGAAATGGAGATAAATTAAAAATAAAGTTTGGAGGTTGAGCCAATGGGCTTTGCTGATGGATGGCCTGCTAAGAGTGGGAAAAAGAAAGGCAATGGAAATGACTCCTGGTTTCTCTTCTGAGCAGTTGGGTGCACGGTGGCAAGGTGGGCGGGGGTAGGATTCGAGAGCTCTTTTTTGGTCACGTCAAGTTTAAGTTTACATATCTAAGTGGGGCTGTTAAATCGACAGCTGGGTATTCAGATTTGAAACTCCAGGGAGAAGCTGGGCTGGAGATAAAAAAATGGGAACCATCAGCATAAAATCATGGAACTAGATGAAATCTCTCCACATCCTCTCTACGAGTGAAGAGTGAAACAGCCAAGGGAGGGAAACCTACACACCTCGACAGGTAGAGTCAAGCAGAAGAGGAACAGGCAGGAAGACTGCGGAAGGACGGCCAGTGAGAGAGGAAGAAAACTGGGAGGGTCTGGTGTCCTGGAAACTACGCAGGCATTTCATGGAGAAGGAAGAAGGTCCTGTCTTGAACGGGCCAAATAAGAGTGCAGATAAATGGCCTTTGATTTTAGCTAAAAAGAAGCTGCTGTTGACCTTGACCAGGCCGATTTAGTGGAATGAAAGGGTCCAAAACCTGGCTGGAATAGGCTGAGAAGAAAAAGAGAGCAGAACTGTCCTTGTGGCAAATACCATTCCTCAAGTATGTGTAAGCCATATCCCCCTTCCCGACCCCTACCTTCCTCCTCGATGGCAGCATGTGCCTCCCATTATAAAGGCTGCTAATACCAGAAAACCAATTTCCACTTACTAGGATGGTCTAGAAATGCTTCCCTAAAACAGAGATACATGAGAGGAAATGTCCTTCTTCACTGGAAGTGGTCAGATCTCAATGTGATGGCTGGAGCTGCTGCAATCACATTGTAACCATGAAGCATACAATACCTAACATGCTGAGGATGGCAGGAGAAAATGGGGCTGAATCAGGGCGCTGAGTGAAACTTGACCTTCTCTGACCTCTTAAACTATAGCTATAAACTCAATCTGCATTTTCCGGCCTGATATAGCTATAGTGCCTTTTAAATGGATTCAATATGAAAAAAGAATAAAGAAGGATGTTTTAAGAGAAAGGTTCAAACAGGAAAGGATTCAGTCCCATACTACAAATGGGGGATGCATTATAATAGGTTAGGAGGTGGGGCTTGGGGCAGGGAGTAGAGAATCCATCTTAACCAACTGTAACTGTGGCCTCAAAGTCAGTATGCAGTATGGTGGTTCGGTGCTGGAAACAGGAAATTAGGCAGTGAAAGGTTTGGAAACCAATCACCAATCACAAGTGGGCTCATTCGTTATTGCCAGCCAAGCAGTGAATCTGAGAAAGAGAGGCTCTGGGGGGTTACAAAGTCTAGGGGTGCCATGGGGTTCTACGTGGAAAACGTCAACTTTTTCTTTCCCTTTCTTCATTCTATCAATTTGCCCAGATTAGT
>NW_011888830.1:3404372-3411681 GCF_000151845.1 Pteropus vampyrus
ATGCTGGATCATAGAGTAATTTTAATTTTTTGAGGAACCTCCATACTGTTTTCCATAGTGGCTGCACCAATTTACATTCCCCCCAAAAGTGCACAAGGGTTCTCTTTTCTCCACATCCTCTCCAACATTTGTTATCTCTTGTCTTTTTGATGATGGCCAGTCTTACAGGCGTGAGGTGATAACTCATTCTGATTTTAGTTTACATTTCCCTGATGATTGGTGATGCTGAGCACTTTTTAATATACCTCCTGGCCATCCAGATATCTTCTTTAGAAATGTCCATTCAGGTCCTCTGCCCATTTTTTAATCAGATTGTTTGTTTGCTTGCTTGCTATTGAATTGTGCAATTCTTTTTATATTTTAGATATTAAGTTTTTATTAGATATATGATTTTCAAATTTTTTTTTCCCATTTGCTAGTTGGCCTTTTCATTTTGTTGATGTTTTCCTTTGCTGTGCAGAGCTTTTTAGTTTGATGTAGTTCCCGCTTGTTTATTTTTGCTTTTGTTGTCTTTGGTTTTGGTGTCACTAACATTTTGATCTTCTAATTTCTAAAAGTCTTTCAGAAGATAGCATTTTGTAGTGAGCAATATGCGATTCTGTCACCTGCCAAAGCCCTCCACAGGGGACCAGACATCTAACTTAAAACCCTTCCAGAGCCACAGGTGGGGAGTCGAGCTGGCAGAGCTACTCCAATTCTCTCTGCCTCCTCTTCTCCCTCTTCCTGCCACCTGGCCTGTCACACCCATGACTGAGGATGTAGTCAATTGGAAAGTTCATTCTTGCCCTAATCCCAACGAGAAATCTGTCTCATTCACATTTCCAATAATCAAGATCCCAATTTAATACAAAAGTTTCGTATGTGAAACTACAATGCAATTAATGGCTTATCTCTGACAGACACACAAACCAAGTGGTTCTATCTTCTTGGGAGAGGGTCTCAAACAGTAATTCTGTGGTATTTAGGAATTGGGGTCCCAGTGCTTATACTGAATACTTATGTTCCCAACCCCCGCCTCCCCCCGCCCGCAAAGAAGGCGCAGAAAAAATATCATGTTATTGGATTAAAATCCAAGAACAAAAGTCTAAGTCTTTTTTTTTGTAGCTTCACTTTAACCTTTGGCTCCTGATTGGCTTATGCCAAAATCTAGTAAAAGGTGGCATCTGAATTATGTACTTAATTATTTTAAGCTTCATTTACTGATACTTCTTGCTCCTTGAAGAGCATCCTGATTTCCGGGTGCTGTGCCTCAAGGGCGAGCTTGTGAATCTCTGCCGTGGTACCCAAGGGATGTCTGTTGAGGTCTATTAAGTTGCTTTATTTCCCACACTGTTTAGTTAACGTTGAGAAATAGTGGACGACGTGCACAAGAAATTAAAATGCTCTCTCTTCTTTTCAAAAACATCCTCTAATGTTGAATGATTACATTAAAAACTCAGCTAATGTAATCCTTGTTCATACCTTTACTCCGCTATTCAAAATAAAGTTGTATTTCTGTACAGGCATCATTTATATTAAAACCCCGGCTTATCATAACTAATTTAGCACCTCCGTTCCATCTGAACGAGTGGGGTTTTACCACGATTTAATTTAAAGACATCTACCTAAACTAAGCACTCCTTGCCATTAAAAAAGATATTAAAGACATGCTTGTAATGGAAAAAAAAAAATTGGATTGCTAAATTATTTTTGCTACAGCAAAATAAAAGTGAGGAGTCATATCTAAGACTGAAAACGATCATTTTCACAGTTTAAGAAATGGACCCACACATCCGTTTCCATGACACTTCAAGATAAAGAGGACAGCGTGAATAGCACGCGTAGCCAGTTTAAATATTTGTTTTAATCCCAACAAGATCATTGGTTTTAATATTTATAATATAATTACAATGCTTAGTGCATGTTGCTCATATAATCTAATTTTTTCCTGGTGACATATTATTACTAGGCTTTAATTTCAGCAGTGGCAAGAATTCAGAAACGCATTTAGGTTATCATTAGTAATGAAAAACAAACCTGCTGCCTGTTCGAGCACCGTGCACACACATCTCATTTCAACTTCAAAGCGTTCTTAACTTCCAAGACACAATCCACTGCTACATGATTTGTACAGTTTCACAGAATATTATCAACCGGTGGCCAGCTCCTTTAAATTAATGCCATGCAAGGCACTTAAAGTTGAAATACTCCACCCTTGTGCAATATTTGTAAATGGCCTTTCGGAAAATTTCAAGACAGTCAAAACCAATGAAAACCAAGCCGTAAAACTGCTATAAAATGCCATTGTCTTCCTTCCCGGGCACACATCCCTAGTTAACAGTTGCCTGAATTGCAATTTTCTGTTTTTCCTAGATGTCACAGCATAAGCATGCTTTTAGGACAAAAAGGATAAAAAGCCCAGTGTCATGTTCTACTAATCATTAGCCGACAAACAATATAACTACAGGTGCCCTGCTCTGAATGGCGCCAGGGTATTCCAGGTCTCATCTGCACATTCCCTGTGACACGCTGAAGAAATTTAAAAAAGGACTGAAAGCTGAATAACTGATTGAATTCCACAAGACTGCACCAACGAACCAGTGTCAGCAAAAGAAATACTGTGAAGGCCAAGAGAGGTATCCGTGGTCAAATAAATACACGATTCCATGTTAAAGTGGGGACGGGAAACAACTGTCAATAGCTATGTCCTAAACTGCACGTGCCTGAGGCCCCCTCAGGGGCTGAGAAGCAAGTGACGTTATTTCTCACCCCCTTACTGCCATGCCCTTAGAACGACTGAGAATCGCAGTGAGGACAGCATCGTCGTCATTTTGACTTTCAAGACGTTACGCCATTTGGACAACAAAAATCGATGAGAAAAAGTGAGTAGGCTCATTACTAAAATGTCTCCCGTCAAACTCAAGAAGACAGCGCGACTCCCTAGGGCAATAAACCCGCTACGACGGAGGGTCCCTCGCGGTGAATACAGGAAGTGCCGCTGGCTGGTTACAATGCAGTGCTTGGGGGTGGAATTCGGGGTGCGTACCAGACTTCTCGGACATCTCAGTAATTTCTACTACAGCCCCCTGTGGGTCTCATCTGACAACCAAGTGTGGTCTTCTTCTTAGCCATTCTAGAAAAGTATGGAAGTCATTCTTCATTCCACTATTCTGGGATTGACTCCTTCACTACAAACATGGGCAGTCACACAACTAACTCTCTCTCTCTGAAAATGACCGGATGCTGAAGTTTTCACACCGAACTTTCTCCAGAGGGAAGGCACAATGACAAACAAGCAGTGGGGATACAGGCACCAGAACTCATATCTGCTTTTAACCCTATAAACCAGCACACAGTTAAAACATTTCTTTGGGACGTTATCCAAAGCATTAAGACATGGAGTAATTTAAATATTTGGATCACAGTAAACAGTTTTTTGGCAAATATTAATCATGATCCTATAAGCAAAGATTTTCTTTACATAAAAAAAGCAACCAAATGTGCTCATCTCCTATAACAGATGGTGACGATATGTACTGTTCTTATTCCCTAGTGCTGTTCACCATCATATTCTGTTCACACTTCTTGTTCTTAAGATTTTCTTGATTTTCATTCTGACAGTTCCCAATACCCTATTCCCTGTCCATTTGTTACAAACGGCTACTGAGCACCTTCAAAGAGGAAGGCACGGTGGTAAGGTGCTGTCTGCGGACTAATAAATAGTGGTAATCATTTTTGATGGCTAGTTGTATATAATTTGCATCCTATTTATCCTATCTTATTTCATATAGAGACATAAAATCTCAAAAATATATAAAATACTTCGATCAATTTACATATTGTTTTCTTTTCCTGGTGAGATAATATTACTAAGTATTTCCATGACGATAAGAAATATGCATGTATCTAGATTATCATCAAATCTAAATAACAGAATAAACAAACAAACAAAATAGAAATAGACTCACAGATACAGAGAACAAACTGACGGTCGCCTGATGGGAGGGGAGTTGGGAGGCTGGGTGAAAAAGGTGAAGGGATTAAGAAGTACAAATTGCTATGGTAGTTACAAAATAGTCACAAGAATGTGAAGTACAGCATAGGGAATGCAGTCAATAATATTGTAATAATTATGTACGGTGCCAGGTGGGTACTAGACTAACTGGAGGGATCGCTTCGTAAATTATATAAATGTCTAACCACTATGCTATACGTCTGAAACTAATATAAAATAATACTGAATGTCAAGACAGCTATGATGTAAGTTCTTTAGGGGAAGCTCAGGATTCTTTTATAAATCTATTAATCCCTGAACACAGTAACAATAATGGATACACTAAAGAAAAAAAAAACCCAATTTAATGTGTCTTGAGATTGCCAAGTCCCATGAATATGACAAAGGAAGCAGCTACGTTGACGATTCCTGTGAAGAATACAGCTCATCTACACATCTCCAGATACATGGTAGAACTTCAAAGGGATGAGAATGATTCCTCCAAGTCATATACAGACATCACCCTTATTACTTCTTGGTTACATCACTTCCATGTGACTCATACAGTGTCTGGCATTTACAGAGTGAAATATGAGGTCTCAAAATCTGATGTGAGGAAGAGATAATGAAGAAGGCCCCTCTAAGAGGACATAGCACCTCTTTTTGGGGACACCAGAAATTACGTGCAGAGTAAGTAAAACGCGCCTGCTTACCTTGGTAGACTTCCAGCTAACTCGGTGGTCGTCTCTCTGGAGGAAAAACAGAAGGTAACTATGATGAGCTTATTTTGTTAACGTCTACAAATGTGTTTAATAAAACCATCATATAATGTGCCAAGGCATAATGGTATCATATGTGTGCAGAAGATACTGCATATACAGCTCTTTAGAAATTTAAAATGTACTCTAATCATATTTCTGATTAATTCCCATAAACGTTTCAATGGTTACTTTCAAAGGAAATTTTACAGATGTGCAAAATATCTGCCTTTGCTTCCTGGTGGTAGAACTTAAATGAGTTTAAATCATTAAAATTTAGAAATGTACAGAAACATACAGAAGGAACGTAAAGAAGGAAAATAAGAGCAGGAAAAAAAAACACCCCAAATCACTTTCTTAAGTATTTTCCAGTTAAACAAAGCACGTGTCATTTCTTTCCAAGAATCATTTAGGAACAAATTCCTCTGATGTGTCTTTGTGTTGATGATTTCTGTCACCTGAGGTTTATGAAGGAACATGAACAGCACAAAATCCAATTCTTTTAGCGGCGAATCGCTGCTTTTCATTTTTTTGCTATCATGTCCTAGCAGTTGGGATTGTTGAAAGCAGATGCTAGGATAATCCAGTGACACAAAAGACCAGTCACTAACGGAAGGCTCTATGGCATGTTATTAAGAATGGACAGACAAAAATTTAAAAACTTTTTCCTAATTGTGATATCTCATCCTTCAACTGGAGATGTGTTCTTGGAAGTAATGGGCAGCGATGAGGAGGAGGTGGTGATGGAGGCTTAATGTTGAGATATTTTGAAAGTGGAGGTGGCTCAACTTTAGACTCAGGGATTAAAGGTGTAATTCTTAGGAATTGTAGTGCATACTCTTCTCTGGGTCACGTGATCCCTTTAAGACTCTCATTAAAGATACAAACACCTTACGTAGAAAAAAATAACAACACACTCTCACATAGACACATGAAATGCGGTGTACAACTATAGATGGTTTATCGACCTCCTAAAGGGAACAAATCAACCCTGCGTGAGGAATCTCGGTCACACTGCCTTTACTCACCTTCTCAATCCAAATAAAGGCCTCCCCGCTCCATGAACTGCCTCTGACCCTCCCAGCGTCTAGAACATTCTCCTGCCTGTTGTCTGTGCCAGCACTTGGGCACTGCAGGGACGTGCTGGTTCCCATGGAGCCTCAGCTAAATGAGTTATTCTAAGATCAGCTCCTATAGAAACACTCTTTCCTAAATAACCATGTGATATTCAACCTTCAGCTTTTATTGCTATAGAAACTGGCTTTTGAGACAGTTTCCATTCCTTCAGCAGAAACCGCAGTTGAAAGCTTTGTCCACTACACTGTTGAATGCTTCACAAGTTTTCGTCTCTTCTAAGAATTCAGTGCCTGCATAAGAAATTTCTCTTTCCAAACAGAACGTGGAATTGTCGATACCCCAGCTAAGAAGTAACTCCCTCTTTAGTCTCTCTTTATGACATTTATTACAACGGAAATATCTTTTAAATGTTATTATTTTTCATTTTGTCACTTGAGACTGACTGACTTATGTGAATACTCAAGAAACATTTGTTCAATTCGTAAGGAATGAATGAACGAACGCCTTTCTCTGACCTTCTGCTGCCCTCGAGGGTCAGATGTCTGTTTAGAACTTGAACACAGTAATGGCGGCAATGAGGGGATGAGGTGCAGCTGCTTTTCTTCTTTCCTTCTTTTTAATCTTCATATTATGAGTCCCCCCGGTCGTGTCTTAAACTATGCTGGACGTGTGTTATAATAAATCCACTTAAATCCCAGTAGAGCAGCATGTCCCAGTCTCGTACTATACTGACATTTCGGGCCGGGTCTTCCTTTGCTGCAGGAACGTCCAGTGCACTGTAGGATGCTCAGCAGCGTCCTTAGCCTTCACCCACTAGACGCCAGTAGTACCCTCTACTCGCCCCTTCCCGTTTGTGACAATCAAAGTGTCTCCACACATTGCCAAATGTCCCCAAGGGGCAAAACTGCTCTCAGTGGAGAAGCACTGCAATTGAGCAAGAAAACTGAAGGTCCCTAACTGAATTCTGTTTCAAAGCTTTCCTGGATTAACCAACATGCTCCATTCCCACGGAAAAAGCCCAGTGAACGAGCCCTTCTGAGAACGTTTGGCTCCCTTTGGCTCCTGCCCCCTAAGTTTGCGTGCCTACCAAGAGTATGCTGCGTCTGTCCCCCAACTCACTTATGTTAGTGGTGTTCATTCTCATTTTTAAATCTAATTAAACATGATGTAAAATCGATGAACTATAAGTATGAAAAAGTTCTTATTTCTTTGAAAATAAGTTGGATTCTTTGGAAAGATTAAACAAGTAGCTTAAGAAAACTGGTGTTGAACTAGGCCTAGGGGCGAGACAACTATAAATATTAGAAGGAGAAAGACAAAATATTCATGAGCGATTCTGAGTTTTTGTTCTTCTTAACGATGAGAAATTCCTCGGTGGTGAATTATGGGTGTGATTTATACATGAAAGACAATGCCCAACTCATCCAGTAGATCCACACTCACAAAGAAAAGGTATTGGCCTGACCTTTACAGCAAAAGACAAATGTTGGGGAAAAAGTTA
>NW_011888830.1:3413186-3414866 GCF_000151845.1 Pteropus vampyrus
CCTTTCATCAGAGTGGCTGGATCAACCATCGGGAGGAACAAACAGGAAAGCTTTTTGCAAATCTGAAGTGATGCTATAAATTCAACTTTACCGAAGTTAAAAAACAGAAGAGACAAATACCTTTTCAAAAAGCAGACACGTGTCCTGTGTGAATTACTGGTTTTGTAGATTATCCAGCATTCCTTTACAAACACTTTAATTTTTAAATGTGTACACCAGGGGTCCCCAACCCCTGGGCCGTGGACCAGTACTTGTCCTGTGGCCTGTTAGGAACTGGGCCGCACAGCAGGAGGTGAGCGGTGGGGCGAGCCAGTGAAGCTTCATCTGTATGTGCAGCCACTCCCCAGCGCTAGCATCACTGCCTCAGCTCCACCTCAGATCATCAGGCAATAGGTTCTCGTAGGAGCACCAGTCCCTGGTGCCACAAAGGTTGGGGGCCGCTGGTGTAGACCGTCTGCCAGTACACAGAGCAATGCCAGCTCTGACAGGCCGTCTGAAACAGTGCTCTTCCTCCTCAGCGCCTCTCTCCCCTTCGTGAACTATGCGAACAGTCCTTTTTTGAGGGAGTGTTGAAGCAAGGGCACACCATCTATTTCTGTGCAGCTTGCCAGTTTCCAAAATTAGCTGACAACTATAAAACGCAGGCCATGAGACCCCATGCTAATTGCGTGTCAGCCGGATAAATATTTTTTAAGACCTGGAATGTTTCTTTCCAATGGTACCTTCGATTCCACCAAAAGTAAAAAGACTTTTAAAAATGTTAAGATACTTATTTGTCTTGCCTGTCCTGCAAAAGATTTAACGCTCTGGTTGTAGCAGGACTGAGGTTTTATTTATCTTAATTAAGGATGAAAGTATTATAAGCAAGGAGATTTTTTTTTTCTTTTCTTTTTTCTGTTTTGGTTGCCCAGCTTGGGGCAAATTGTGGATCTGTAAAGTTGGATCTTTGTCCAAATAATACACAGACAAGAAGATTAGCTTAAAGGCATCAGTACAAATCTACACATTAATTTAGGACAGTTAACTTTTTCTCACATGGTGAATCTGAGCTCTGGGAAATCTAAAATGCCTCCGAGGTTCAAGTTTCTTCTCCGATAAAGCCCCCGGACATTCCTTCCTCTGCTCCTTCCTCTTCCTCCCACTCTCTCTCCGATCAATGAGTTGTCTTTATGTTCTCTTCCTTTTGGCCCTTCTTTATTTCTTCGTTCCCACTTTTATTCCTCCTCAGTCTTCACTCATGTCTCTGTGTGTGTGTGTGTGTGTGTGTGTGTGTGTGTGTAAGTGTAAGTGTAGATTTTATCACGTGGGAATAATTGCTTGTGTGTGTACACACATGTACACACATGTACGTACACACACACACACACACACACACACACACACATACACACACTTACTAGGTACTTATTTAATACCAGCCACTATTCTAGGCCATTTGCATGTGTTCCCTCACTTAATCCTCATAAAAGCCTCATGAAGTCATTACTATAATTAAACCACAACAGATGAAGAAAACAAGCCACGAAAATGTTAAGTTGCTTCCCAAGGCCACATAGCTAGTAACAGACGGAGCCAGGATTTGAACCCCGGCATTTCGGCCTCAGAGCCTTGGCTTTTGATCATTATGTTATACTGTTACTTAGTATATTCAAGCTACAGATCTGAGATATGTATATATAT
>NW_011888830.1:3415341-3422393 GCF_000151845.1 Pteropus vampyrus
CATACACGCAAATGGCCTCATTAGGAATTTTACAACCTAGAAGGGGGAGATGTACACAAAATAAATAAGAAAATGGAAATGTATTACTACCTTACGTAGTATACGTTAGGAAGAAGGATGAAGCGAGGTAGAAGGCAGAAAGGCATAGTGGGGCCGCACGGGGCTCTCGTTGTCTATGGGGTGGTCAGGAAGAAACAAGGAGCCTGGATGAGTATGTGCAAGCGTGAAACACAACCACCTCCCTCCCCCCGCCCCCCGCCCTGACTTCTCACGCCCGTTTCTTTCCTTGGCACTACTGCATTTCACGCTTTCCTTCCGCGAGCACCCAGTACCCACTGCACGGAGCAGGCAGTGCTAGCTGTCGATGGAATTAAAAAAATGATAGGTGGTCTGAATCTGTGTATTCAGAAAGCTGGCAGACTAAAAGGGGAGACAAGGCCCTCAGGTAAACTCACCCAGTCACTTAGAAAACTGTAGGTTTCGACGAGAGGTACCTGCCGTGACCACAGAGGCCGGCGCGCGTGGGAGGAAGTACATGAACCATGAGCCGGAGACAGACACGTGTCCTGCGGACGAGCCACCAGAGAGGGCGCACTCGGGCCCTTCTGCGCAGGCGCGTTCGCAGGGCCTAATCCTTCCACACCTCTCCGTGCAAAATAAGTCTACAAAGCGGAGTTTCTTTAAGTATTTAGCTCTGTCTGAGGGTTGCCACCCTGGGGTAGTGGGACTTTCATCTACCAAGTCCCTCGGGAAACAGGAACCTCCTGGGGAGTGTTTAAAACTAGTGGCTTGCATCTGGTGGATTAGAGACTCGGTAGTTACACGACCCTAACCTAGTCACTGACTATCCAGCCTCCTGAATGCTGTGTCTTTTCAGAGTCCCTGATAATACTATATTTGCCTCAAGATTTCTTCAGATTATTTTAGTATTCCGTATATAAAACAGCCCCGACTGTGTGCCTTTGTCGGTGTTCTTGTGCTCCGGGGCCTTGAAAATACAAGTGCCAAAAGTTTCTCTTAACTCTGCAAAACAGCTCAGCCCATCCGGCCCAACTGTCTGTGTGAGGAGGGGGCCACTGTTCAGATAGCATTGCCATCCCTTCCAACGTTTGGAGGCGGTGTTGAGGGCTTTTGTTCTCTTTCAAAAATGTCACCTGACACTCAGCTCAGGAATGCACCTGATGGGGAGACACTGCTGGTGGCGCTAGGGAGAGAGGACTGTGTCTCCAAATACACTTGAGTTGACCTATTAATCTTCATACTCCTCATGCTCTGTGAACCTACCACGGTTAAATGATGTGGTCCGGAAGGATCTAAATCGGCCATTAGGAACA
Organism: Pteropus vampyrus; assembly: GCF_000151845.1. NCBI lineage: Eukaryota > Metazoa > Chordata > Mammalia > Chiroptera > Pteropodidae > Pteropus > Pteropus vampyrus. Next base: position 3,416,676 of record NW_011888830.1, read on the forward strand.
ATTCCAGCTCATTAAAACTCACTTATTTAGACTTCCACAATGGCAAACGCAACCAGCCCTGGAGGGCCAGTCACAGACCCTAGAAATGGCACGTCGCATTTCATTTACCAGCTTGTGTTCTCAGAGACTGAAAAGCAAGAGAAAAACAAAGAAAAACGAGACAATATGCACGTACAGCTGTGTGTGCGATCTCAAAGCTTTGTTAACGAAACAACATCTCTAAAAATTAAAAATAAAAAAGCTATGTTTTCTTCAAATACTATGCTTCTGCAAGGGGGGGGGCTGTCAGGTTGCTAAAAAACCTCTGTATTTAAAATTGCTGCATTATTGTGTTCCTGTAATTCATAAATGGGCTTCTTATGGGATAATACACCAAAAAGTTATTGATCAAAATAAAATTTTTCCTTGGATAAATCAGTTTAAAAGGAGGCCCATTTTTCAATAAAGCCTAATTTTTCTTTATTAGCTCCGAGAGACATAATATCACCAATAAGCCTTTATAATGAGAGGAAATCATCCCCGCTCCTAATAATTTCTGGATCAAAGAAGGATTTGCAAATACCAGCCTGCAATGTAATGTTTGACTAATGGCCTAATCCATCAACCGGCAACTATTGGTATTGAATTCATTAGCATCTATTTATTAATTTGCCCAAACAAATATTTATACAGCACCTACTACGTGCCGGTTTCCACGCGCTGGGGATTGAGCAGGAAATAAACAGATGCGAACCCCTGCCCAGGAGGCTGGCCCTCTAGTGGAGAAGCTGTCACAACAAAGGCTTACACAAGTGAATAACCCCATCCATCCCAGGATCGAGTCCCTCCTGGGGAGGTTGTTGGGTAAGACGAATTTAGAGACTTTGTTGGTAAAATAACGCCAAAGTCATGACCAATGAAGCAGATTTTAGCAAGAGGAAAGCTATTTTGCCTTATAGATGCTGCTGTTCCCAAGAATCTAAAATACAAAAGCCACTGTCCAGTTGGAAGTAGATGTGAGAACGTCCAGAACATTCCAGTACTTTTCCAAGATGTGGCCTGGGGGAGGGCGGTGAGAGACCCCAGACACGTGAAGCACTGAGGGAGAGGAAGGTGGCTTCTGACGGCCACAGTCAAACTCCATATGGGATGAAATGACTTAATAAAAAAAAAAACGGATGTGTTACAACAGCTCCCGGACTCCGGGTCTGCTGGAGATTGGCTGACAGTCCGTTACTTCCTACACACACACACACACACACACACACACACACACACACACACACACGCACGACCTGCAGGCCCTGCGGGCACAGGGTGCCACAGAATTTGGGAACACAGGTTGGAACTTTAGACTCTCGGCCTTGTTTACTTCCAGCTGATATCCCCCAGTAAGGGACATACATGCTTCTGTTTGGGGAGCGGTGTGGCCATGACCTTTGCCAAAAGGACAACCCCTCACGGGGGGCTTCCCTCTACCTGGACCCAGCCTCTGACCTGCAGTCAGAATGGGGCTTGGGCCAAAGCGCTGAGCCTCCTTTTTTTTTTTTTTTCATTTACTAAAAAATGTACCAGAAATTGTGTCAAAGCTGACTCTGGCCATAGGGTTGAAAGTTCAGAGCAGCCATCTGTGGAAATGGAAAAGTAATAAAGGTTGTTCTGATGTGATTTTGGGGAATCTTGTTTTTTTAGTTTATTTATTTTTCACTTTTTAGAACAGTGGCTATAAACACATAACAAAATGCCTCTTTCTCCTGAAGTTAAAGAATTCACTTCTTTTCTCCAATAGCATATTCATTAAAAAAAAAAAGAAAAAAAAGTCTACCCTCTACAGTACTCACCGAGGAACAGGATAGCACAGTTACCTCATTGTACAGATGAGTGAAGTGGGGTGCTGAGAGGCTCGAGAGTGTTTGATAAAACATCGCGTCAGGGACTGACGCCCAGCCCTTCCGACTGCGAAGGTGGGCAGGGGCCTCAGAGGTGTGTGCAGAAACTCAGAACTCCATCCGAGTTCCCAGCAAAAGGAGGAGCGAGGTGGCAATTCTGGTCATGGAACACGACCTCCCTTCTTAAATCTACTCATCTGAAATGGCGCGACTCTGAGAGCTGGCCTCAGAGGAGCAGTTAATGTTATTTTAGGTCGTATTTTCCAGGTCACTTCTCAGACCCTGATGGGTAAATTAAATGTGGTATCCATTACTACCCCTGAAAGTTCAAATCTGCGTGTTCAGCGATGGTGGGACATATCCAAATCTCTCATTTAACAATCACCAATATGTTATATTTGTGGCAATGAGAGTTTTGAACCAATCCCAGATGAAACCTCTAACCTTCCACACAATCATAGATGACAATTATAGCTCTACAATCACTAAAAAATAATAAATAAATAAAACCAATGGGAATGGAATCAACAGTAAAAGAGCTAAATTACAGATAACAGAATATTCATAAAACTACACCCCATCTCATGAATGTGGGTGCACTGTCTGTATGCCAGATTTCTTTAGCCATTGGTGATATTCAGCATATTGCAATTGAGTGCAATTAGAGTTAGCTATAATTAAGAACAATTACAGCTTTTATTTCTCTACTTGTTCTTTAAAAGCACATTTGTAATAAAACTTTTTTTAAAGGTGAAGAATATAATTATACATCCTTATGTCATCTCAAATAATTAGTTTGACTAAAGTTTCTTCTGGAACAATTTTCATTTTAACTGTCAGATCTGCCATTTATACTCAATGGAACACACTTAAAAAAATTCCATCATTAACCTTTTTCACCCCATATAGCTGTATATGAATTATTGGTACAAATTGAAGGTTTCAGTGCTTAAAGCTCTAGGGCGTGCAGCAAGCTATAAAAAAATTTCCCTTTTAGTTGTGTGTGTGTATGTGCATGCATGCATATATGCCTGTGTGTGTGTGTGTGTGTGTGTGTGGTATATTTGTTGAGTAGGCTTTCTTGTTCAAGATTTTTTGGGGAAAAAATTGCTGGTGTTAGAAAGGTGTGTTCTCTAGTTCTATATTACAGAACACTGTCTCTTTATTTTCTACATATTTTTGCAGTGCCCAGACTAAGAAGTCTCTGGATTGTGACAAATCTGTCTTTTATTTAGTAATTCATGAAGCACATGGTCAATATCAACCTAATAGAATCAGTGTCTAATTCAGATCAGTGAAATGCTACCTTCTCATAAACCTAGACTGTGACTCAATGGCACTTTATCAGCATCTCCCCTGCTAGACCGAAAGGCCCATGAGGGCAGGTGCGATCTCTCTCTTGTCCATCTCTGTCACCAGCACCCAGGACAGAGAGAGGCTGATATAAAGTGCTCAATAAATGAAATGTGTTGAATCAATGAAGAAGACTTTTTTCAGGTCTTTCCCATTTATGTTGGGAATAATTGAAAATTAATCATCTGAATAACTTTGAAGATAGAAGAAAATTAGGTAATACAACTCTGGAAATTAAGGATATTTTCACCACTTATCTGGTTGAATTAGCTGTACTGGGAAATAAATTGTTCGACAAAGGCCATGCGCCTGGGAATGGAGGGGAGGAGGCTAGAACAGATCATCTTTTAAGGTCCTTTACAATCTTGACATTACTTGATAGCTTAAGGAACTTAGACCAAATCTTACAGGCAATTAGCATAAGCCTAAAAGGGCATGTGTTGTGGGGTGGATAAATGCAATCTCACCCACAGAACAGACCGTCAGTATCAAAGAAGCTAATACACTGAGAAATTGCTCTTGTCAAAAATACCCTCGATATTCAAAATACTGAAACAGATTTGCATGAGATTTATCTTGTAAAAAAATATCATTTATCTCATAACATCCATCAATTACTACATACTTACTATGCTCCAATCACTCTGCTTCGCACTTACATAAATTCTCTTTTATTCTCTACAACTGTTAGTTATTACGATGCCCACTTTTCAGATAAGAAAACTGAGGCTCAGAGAAGTCATATAAATTTGAACCCAGGCCTGTCTGAATCTAAAGTAAACAGTCAAAACAAGAAAACAAAACGGCACATGGCTGATCATGATCAAAAGACACCAAAAATAGGATAATGTGGGTAGATCTCTACAGCAATCTAACAGCCAGAATGAGAGAAACAAGGATTTAAGAAAAAACTTCACTTCTCAACTTTACTTATAGACCTGTAAGCTTTTCCCTTCCTGGTTCTTCAACACAGAGACTGTCTATGAAAAAGGTCTGCATGCATTAGAGGTACTGAGAGCAAAAATGAGTGGCAAATGGTATTTCGCAGGCTCAGGTCTAGGGTCAAGGGTTAGTTTAAACTACTTCTGGGCATCCAGCCTCACCCATGCACAGGAAGGCACTGACATGGCCATTCCTCACAGCGCGGTGTGTAACTGAGCAATCTAAATGCCCACAAATAAGGTAATGGCTAAACTGGGCTACATCCACGTAGAAATACCTACGGGGCGATTAGAAAGAATGAGGTAGCAGTCTGTGTTCTAAAATGGTGAGCATTCCAAGGCGTGTTGACTGATAAAAAGCATAAGCTGCGGAATAACAGGATGGGTTTTACGCCGGTGATGTTAAGAACGAGATGCTCCATAGGTGCATCTAAGTAAGAAATGCACAGAAACGAGCCTGGAAGGAAACGAGGCTGCAAATGGCGCCTCTGCTGAAGGGGGCGGGGCATAGAAATTTCAGTCCTCCATAACAAAACTTGTTTTTTTTAAAGGGCCGCCCAGCCAACCCGAGGGCTATACTGGGTGGGCAGCAGCAAGGCCTCCAGTTCTCCGGATACAGAAGAGCCAGGGCCCTGGGGTGCACAAGCTGATTCCAGCATTTCCGGAAGGGCGGCAGGAGCTGGGCACTGATCCTCTGCCCGGCTCCGAGATGGGACAGCGGGCATGCATCGTACTCTGTGCAAGACCTGCCTGCCATCTGCGACACCCGCCTGTGGGCTGTGGAGGGGACACTTACCACACCCGAGCTAGGTCCAGCCACACCACTAAGTCGCTACGGCGTCGGGAAGTGCACAAGCCTGGGATCAGCAACCCCTGCAAGGCTGCAGTGAGCCTAGGTCTCCTTCCCAACAGCTGCGCAGTGGGCCTCCTGTCCGCTAGGGGTGCTATGGACACTCAGGGGGCCCCTCTGCAGGCCGCTCAGCAGCACATAGGGTGCAGCATTGCTCCCAAGTCCACCTACAGCAAGGGTTGCTGCCAGCGGGTGTTTGGGGGATTGTTGTGGGGGAGACCTATGACCAGAGAGGCCCATTCACAGAACACGTGGCTTATTCAAAAACTCATTGCTTGGTAAGTCACGTTTAAGAGTATGTAGGCAGTTTCCTGAAATGTGCACAAAGCCAATTTCTTATGTATCAAATCAATTTTAGGTGCCTCCAAGAAGATTTCCTATTTAAAGGAGCCCTTTGGGGACTGTTTTTTGGTATGGAATGTGATCAGTCTCTCACTTGTTTTATAAATTTGTATTTTCATAAATCAGGTTTGCTTATTGTAAATTCTCTGCGGTAAGGGCTAAATAGAAAGTAAAGTTGTATTTGTACTAATAAAAAAATAAATCCTAGATGACAACTGACACCCGGTTCTATAGATAGTCATTCACTGTTTCATCTAACATCCTGTAGTAGAAAGGTTAGCTTTTTCTGAGATAGTGGATTGGTTCTGTGATCAACAAACATCACAGAAAAGTTGCGAAAAAGGCAAATAGAACCATCCAAGCA
>NW_011888830.1:3422443-3428251 GCF_000151845.1 Pteropus vampyrus
GAAGGGCGGCAGGAGCTGGGCACTGATCCTCTGCCCGGCTCCGAGATGGGACAGCGGGCATGCATCGTACTCTGTGCAAGACCTGCCTGCCATCTGCGACACCCGCCTGTGGGCTGTGGAGGGGACACTTACCACACCCGAGCTAGGTCCAGCCACACCACTAAGTCGCTACGGCGTCGGGAAGTGCACAAGCCTGGGATCAGCAACCCCTGCAAGGCTGCAGTGAGCCTAGGTCTCCTTCCCAACAGCTGCGCAGTGGGCCTCCTGTCCGCTAGGGGTGCTATGGACACTCAGGGGGCCCCTCTGCAGGCCGCTCAGCAGCACATAGGGTGCAGCATTGCTCCCAAGTCCACCTACAGCAAGGGTTGCTGCCAGCGGGTGTTTGGGGGATTGTTGTGGGGGAGACCTATGACCAGAGAGGCCCATTCACAGAACACGTGGCTTATTCAAAAACTCATTGCTTGGTAAGTCACATTTAAGAGTATGTAGGCAGTTTCCTGAAATGTGCACAAAGCCAATTTCTTATGTATCAAATCAATTTTAGGTGCCTCCAAGAAGATTTCCTATTTAAAGGAGCCCTTTGGGGACTGTTTTTTGGTATGGAATGTGATCAGTCTCTCACTTGTTTTATAAATTTGTATTTTCATAAATCAGGTTTGCTTATTGTAAATTCTCTGCGGTAAGGGCTAAATAGAAAGTAAAGTTGTATTTCTACTAATAAAAAAATAAATCCTAGATGACAACTGACACCCGGTTCTATAGATAGTCATTCACTGTTTCATCTAACATCCTGTAGTAGAAAGGTTAGCTTTTTCTGAGATAGTGGATTGGTTCTGTGATCAACAAACATCACAGAAAAGTTGCGAAAAAGGCAAATAGAACCATCCAAGCAAACATACCACTTAGCTTATATGGGTTACTAAGGTATAACTGATATTACGACAAACTGTGTAAGATTTGGGAAGTTTCGACATACGTATCCGTTCACGAAATTATCTGTGATTGCCACAGTCAGTCAATGAACAACACCCACCAAGCCCAAAGTTTCCTTCTGCCCCATTGTCACCCTTTCCACCCACCCTCCTCATCCCCAAGTAACCACTGATCTGCTTTGTGACACTGGTTTGCTTTTCCTAGAATTTTACATAAATAGAATCATACGACATTACTTTTCCTGGTCTGGCTTCTTTTACTCGGCATAATCATTTTGAGATTCATACATGTTTTAGCCTATATCAACTATAGTGCATTCTCTTTTATTGTTGAGTAGCATGCCATTGTATGAATATGCCACAGTTTATCTGTTCTCTTGACTTATTAGAAATAAAACTGCTATAAATGCTCATGTACATGCCTTTGTACAGACAGTGTATGATTTCCTTTATCTTGGGTAAATATCTAGGAGAGGAATGGCTGCATCATGTGGTAGGTATATATTTAACTTGTAAAGAAACTGCGAAACTGTTTTCTAGAGAGATTTTAACATTTTATATTCCACCATCAATGTATGAGTATATGACAGTTCCAGTACTTTCCCTCTTACCATAATTTAGTATAATGTCTTTTAAATTTAGCCATTCTTATAGGTTATAGTGGTAGTTCATTTTAGATGTAATCTGGATTTCTCTAATAACTAATCATGTTAAGAATGTTTTCATGTGCTTATTTGACACCTGTATATCTTCTTTGGAGAAGTACTCATTTAAATCTTTTGCCCTATTTTTTAAAAATTGAGTTTTCTTCTTGAGTTTTCAGGGTTCTTTATTAAATATATAATTTACAAAGGTTTTTCCTAGTCTGTGACTTGTCTTTTCATTCTCTTAATGATTTTTCCCAAAGAGAATTTTTTATGTAGCCCAATTTACCAGCTTTTGGATCATTCTTTTTAGAGCTGTATCCAAGAAATCTTTGCCTACCCGAAGTCACAAAGATTTTCTCCAATATTTTCTTCTAGAGTTTTATAGTTTTAAGTTTTATATTTTTGTCCTGTGATAGGACTAAATATATTTTGAGTTAATTATTTTACATGGTGCAAGGATCAAAATTTATTTATTTTTTTGCATGTGGGTGTCTAATTAGTACAGCACTATATGCTGAAAAACCTATCATTTTCCCACTGGATTAATTGATTTTGCACCTTTGTTGAAAATCAGTAGTCCATATATGTATAAGTCACTTTCTGGGCTCTCTGTTCTGTTCCCTTCATCTATCTGTATATCTTTGTCAATGTCATACTGTCTTGATTACTGCAGTGTAATAATGTCTTGAAATCACAGTATTAGCCTTTTGACTTTGTTCTTCTTTTTCAAAGTTATTTTGGTTATTTTAGGCCCTTCACATTTCCACATGAATTTTGGCCAATTACTACCAAAAACCCTGCTGGGATTTGACTGGTTTTGCATTAAATCTATAGATTCATTTGGAGAAAATTAACATCATAAGGATATTGAGTCTTCTGCCCCGTGAATTGGTGTTCTCTCCATTTATTTAGGTTTTCTCTAATTTCTCTCCTCAATGTTTTGTGGTTTTCAATGTGCGAATTTTCACCTCCCTTGACAGATTTTTTCCCCGTTTTTTTTTTTTTTGGTAGTGTCATAAATGGTATACTTCATAGAAATACAATTTGTTTTCACATATAGATCTTACACCTTGCCAACTTGCTAAGCTTTTTTATTCTAGCAGCTTCTTTGTAGATTCTACAGAATATTCTACATTAGACAATCATGTTGCTTTCAAAAAGACAGTTTCCCTTTTCCCTATAGGTGTCTTTTATATTGCTCTTTTATGTTGCAGCTTTCCTGACTGCACTGGCCTGAACCTCTAGTGTAATGTCACGTAGAAGTGGAGAGGCAGACATCATTGTCTTGATCCTAATCTTACACGAAAATCATTCAGTCTTCCACTGTGACGTAGGATAATAGCAGTGAATTTTTCATACCAGATTAAGGAAGTTCCTGTCTATTCCTAGTTTGCTACTTTTTTTTTTTTTCCCCAGGAATGTATCTACTAGATCAAATGGATCCTTTTCTGTATCTATTAGATGATGACATGGTTTTCTTTTTAGTTTGTCAGCATGATGAATTGCATGAATTTTCAAATGTTGCAACACGTTTGTGCTCCTGGCACAAAATCTACATGGTCGCTATGAATTTTCCTTTTTATATATTGTTGGATTCAACGTGCTAAAATTTTGTTTAGAACTTTTGCATCTCTGTCCACATGGATATTGATCTGTAGTTTTCTCATTGTATTATTTCTTTCTTAAATATTTGGTAGAATTTGCCAGTAAAGCCCTTTGGGTCTTGAGTTTTCTTTGTGAGAGAGTTTTTAACCACAAATTCAATTTCTTATTAGATACAGGGCTATTCAGGTTATTCATCTCTTCTTTAGTGAATGTGAGCAATTTGTCTTTCAAGGAATTATTCTATTTCATCCAAGCTTATAGCCTGCAGACTAAGAATGCATTTTTACATTTTTTTAAAAGCTAAAAAATAAATATGTGTCATATAGCATATGTGGCCCTCGAACCCTAAACTTTTTACTGCCTGTACCTTTTACAGAAAACATTTGTTAACCTCTAATCTACGTGGTCAAATATATTGGCCTAAAGTTGTTAATAATGTCCCTTATTATCCTTTTAGATATCTGCAGAAACCCTAATGATGTCACATTTTTCATTTTTATTATTAGTAAGTTAAAATTTCTTTTTTTCTTAACAGGTCTAGCTAGGGGTTTCACATTTTTACCGATCTTCTCAATGAACTAGCATTTGGTCTCAATGATTTTTCTCTATTGTCTTTGTTTTCTATTCCACTCTCATCTTTATTATTTCCTTTCTTCTACTTATTTTGTGCTTAACTAGCATTTCTTTTTGGAGTTTCTTAACGCGGGGATTGCAGTCATTGATTGGAGACTTTGTTTAGTGCTAAAAAGTCCCCCATAATATCGTTTCAGTGGCATCTCACAAATTTTGACATGCTGTGTTTCTATTTTTATTAAATTTAAAATACTTACTAATATTCCATTTGATTTGACACATAGACTATTATGCTACTTTAGCTTCAAATATCTGCAGATTTTCTGTTATTTCTAATTTAATTCTATTTTGTCAATTTGTGTACTTTGAAGCACTCGAATAGTTTAAAACTCATTGAGACTTGTTTTACGGCCTAGAGAATGGTCTATTTTGTTAAATGTTCTAGATGCACTTGAAAAGAATATGAATTCTGTCATTGGGTGTAATATTCTATAAATGTCAATTAGGTCAAGCTGGTTCAAGTGTTGTTCACATCTATTTTACTGATTTCCTATCTACTTGTTCTATCACTTTTCGAGAGAGGAATGTTGAAATCCCTGACTACTGTGGATTTGTCTATTTCCCCTGTCACTTTTTAAAAATTTATTTATTTTAGTTTCAAGTATACCATACATTGGTTAGACATCTATATAGTTCATAAAATGATCCCTCCAATTGCTCCCTCCCTCCCCTGACGCTTCACCTAGCCAGCGTTTAATGCTAACTGCATTCCCTCTGCTGTGCTCCCCATTGCCGTGACCATTCATCAGCTACTAATTTATACTTCTTTAACCCTTCACCTCTTCCTCTCAGCCCCACCAATCAGTTTTTACTTCATGTACTTTGAATCTCTGTTATATGCATAGAAGTTGAGGATTTCTGTGTCTTCTTGATTAATTGATGACTCGATCCCTGTATCGTAATCAAATGACCGTCTTTATTTCTGGCAGTTTGCTTGTTAATAATGGAGCCACTCCAACTTTCTTCTGATTAGTGTTACCATGGGAATTAGTTTCTTAGGGGTGCTGTAACAAAATGCCAGAAAATGTGTGGCTTAAAGTGACAGAAATGTATTCTTTCACAATTCTGGAGGTGAGAAGTACTAAATCAAGATGCCAACAGGGCCATGCTCTCCCCGAAGACCGTAGGAGAGTACCGTTCCTTTCCTCTTCTCAGCTTCTTGTAGTTGCCAACAATCCTCGATGTACCTTGGTTTGCAACTGCCTCACTCCCGTCTCTGCCTCTGTTGTCACATGTCCATCTTCCCAGTGCGGGTCTAAGTCTCAATATATCCTCTCTTATTTTATATTAGTTTCACGTACACTTGAAACTTTTATATAATTTAAGTTTTACATAATTTAAGAAGTGATTCCCCCCGATTAGTCTAGTACCCACCTGGCACTATACATAGTTATGACAGTTTTATTAACTATATTCCCTATGCTGTACTCTACATCCTCGTGACTATTCTGTAACTACCAATTTGTACTTCTTAATCCCTTCCCCTTTTTCATTCAGCCTCCCAACCCCCTCCCATCTGGCAACCATGAGTTTGTTCTCTGTATCTGTGAGCCTGTTTCTGTTTCATTTGTTCATTTATTCTGTTCTTTAGATTCCACATATTAGTGAGATCATATGGTGTTTGTCTTTCTCTGTCTGACTTATTTCACTTAGCATGATGCCCTCTAGGTCCACCCATGTTGTCGCAAATGGTTAAGATTTCATTCCTTTCTATGACCAAGTTATATTCCATTGCATATATGTACCACTTCGTCTTTATCCATTCATCTAAAGATGGACACCTAGGTTACTTCCATATCTTGGCTATTGTACATAATGCTGCAGTGAACACAGAGGTGCATATGACTTTTTGAATTTGTGTTTTGGATTTCTTCAGATAAATACCCAGAAGTGTAATTTCTGAGCATTAAGGTAGTTTTGTTTTTAAATTTTTGAAGAATTTCCAACATTTTCCATAGTGGCTGTACAAATTTACAATCTCATCAACAGTG
>NW_011888830.1:3428301-3428664 GCF_000151845.1 Pteropus vampyrus
AAGGTTCCCGTGTCCCCACATCCTGGCCAACACTTGTTGTTCTTTGATTTTTTGATGATGGACATTCTGACAGGTGTGAGGTGATATCTCATTGTGGTTTTAATTTGCTTTTCTCTGGTAATTAGTGACATTGAGCATCTTTTCATATGTCTGTTGGCCATCTGTATGTCTTCTTTAGAGAAATGTCTATTCAGGTCCTCCGCCCATTTTTTAATTGGATTTTTTTTTTTTTTTGGTGTTGAATTCTATGAGTTCTTCATAAAATTTGGATATCAACTTCTTATCATATGTATCATTGGCAAATATCTTCTCCCACTCAGCAGTCTGTCTTTTCATTTTATTGATGGTTTTCTTTGCTGTGTA
>NW_011888830.1:3428714-3431023 GCF_000151845.1 Pteropus vampyrus
GTCTGTCTTTTCATTTTATTGATGGTTTTCTTTGCTGTGTATCCTCTCCTTTTTATAAGCACGAAACTCATACTGGCTTTAGGGTCCACACTACTCCAGCGTGCTGTCATCTGAACGAGTTACTTCTGTAAAGACCCTATTTCCAAATAAGTGCAGATTTTGAGGTTTTGGGGAGACATGATTTTGGGGGGACATCATTCAACCTAGTACAGTCTTTCCTCTGGACTCCAAGAATTTGCAATATACCACTTGCAAAATACATTCACCTCATCTCAACACACCCCAAAGTCTTAACTCATTCCAGCATTAACATTAAATCTAAAATCTCATTTACATATCACCTCAAAAAAGTTCCAAATATATCCGTAGAAGTCCTGTAGATTAGGTGTGGGTGAGATTCTGTGTAGGCCCCATCCTCGGGAAATTCCTGTCCACGTGTGGACCTGTGATGCTAGAAAATAAGTTATTTGCTTTCAAAGTACAATGCTGGGTCAAGGCAGAAGATAGTCATTCCCATTCCAAAAAGAAAATGTATTTAGATCAGTAAACCCCTTTATTCCACCAAAATAAATGGAAGGAATAAAGGGGGTCACTAGTCTAAATAAGTTTGCCACCTATTAGGGCAAGTTCCATTAGGTTTAAGGTCGTAAGAATAATTTTCTGAGGCTTGATCCGCCATCTGGGCCTATGAAGGCTGAGCCAGCTCCTGCATCTGAGCTGGCCAAAATCCCATCAACCCTCGTGGGAGGCCAGGGAGGCCCCACTGGCCCCTGCTCCGGATCTGACTCTCTGTCCTTTGCATCTGTAGATACGTCGAGTCATCCTTCCTTTTTCTTGAAAAGTAGAACATGTTTGCAGTTGAGCAGTTCTGTCAGCCTGTTCTCTGCTTGTAGAATCCCAGAAGTCTGACAGTTTTCCATTTCATCCGTCACCTTGTTTGCTTCCTATTTCTTAAGGATCATTGTCCTTCACTGTCTGGTATCTAGGGCTTTGCAAACTGTTTCTCTTTTTCAAAAATATATTTAATCTTTGCTATTCTTCTAAAATATACCTTGTCCATTTAAAAATGGTTTCATCAGACAGGAAGGTACATCCAGTCTCTGTTAATCCATCTTGGTCAGAAGTAGAAATCCCCTAGCTGACTTACTTGAATTGAGAAAAATATGCTTTTGATTTCATAATTACAGTTAAGATTAAGACATGCAGAGTGGGAAACACTGTCAAATTAATATCAAAATGACTAATATCGCTTCCTCGGGAAAATAGCTTTAGAGGGCAATCCCATGAAGATTCTTAGGCTGCACAATAATGTCGGTTAAGAGTCCGTCCACCTGGGTTCAGATCTGGGTTCTGTCCCCTCTCAGCAGCGTAACCTTGGGCAAGGCTCTCCCCTCTGTACCTCAGCATCCTCATCTATAAAACGTAGATAAGTCCGGACTCTTGTGCGGATTTCATGTGATATCAGATGTCAGTACACTCGGCGTAGTGCTAGGTGGCACATAGCAACCGGCCTTCAATTCTCAGTAAATGTTAGCCATTATTATTACTTCTATGATATTACCTGGAGACTACAGGTGTGAGCAATGTGGTAAAAATTCTTTAAAAATACACCTTCGGGTTTCTCAATGAACAGACATTTTCCACATTATAAAGAGAGGACATGAAATCATATTAGACTCCCAGGGGATCGTCATTAGAGTGATTCATCACAGGCAGATGAGGGCATTCAGCACAGGACAGCATGCAGAATATGTCTGGGAACTGACCGAGTACCATTTGAAAACATTGTGCCTGACAGGCTGTCTATTGTTAATACAGATTTTTTTTCCAGGTGGCTCAGTTTATAGTTGATCACAGATTACTCTTTCTAGTTCATCTAAGTTCAGACATGCTTTTATAACCAACTGCCTATCAACCAAGACCTACTGGTGGGGTTGAAAGTTGATGATATAAACCAGTGATATGAAGTGTCTAGAGAAATTTTCACATTATCTTTTAACTGCCCCATGTATCTGTGGCTTTGATAAAGAAGATCCACTTTAGAATAGCAGAAAAATCAAGTTACTCTTAGAATCTTACTATGTGCTTAGGCTACTTAGAATATCAAAGCTTAGCAATTTTAGAGGTGACATTAAAACTATCATGTTAGTGCCACTGACCTGGTCAGACGATCAGCTCAGGAAATCCATTGACACCTTACCGACTCAGACTCAGACCCGTATTTTATTCTATTTGGCTCTTTATAATTCATTTTAAGGCTCATATTATACTCCTCCTTGAGCTGCAAGTTTTGGCCTCAGGCCCAAAGA
>NW_011888830.1:3431073-3433311 GCF_000151845.1 Pteropus vampyrus
TCGGCGTAGTGCCAGGTGGCACATAGCAACCGGCCTTCAATTCTCAGTAAATGTTAGCCATTATTATTACTTCTATGATATTACCTGGAGACTACAGGTGTGAGCAATGTGGTAAAAATTCTTTAAAAATACACCTTCGGGTTTCTCAATGAACAGACATTTTCCACATTATAAAGAGAGGACATGAAATCATATTAGACTCCCAGGGGATCGTCATTAGAGTGATTCATCACAGGCAGATGAGGGCATTCAGCACAGGACAGCATGCAGAATATGTCTGGGAACTGACCGAGTACCATTTGAAAACATTGTGCCTGACAGGCTGTCTATTGTTAATACAGATTTTTTTTTCCAGGTGGCTCAGTTTATAGTTGATCACAGATTACTCTTTCTAGTTCATCTAAGTTCAGACATGCTTTTATAACCAACTGCCTATCAACCAAGACCTACTGGTGGGGTTGAAAGTTGATGATATAAACCAGTGATATGAAGTGTCTAGAGAAATTTTCACATTATCTTTTAACTGCCCCATGTATCTGTGGCTTTGATAAAGAAGATCCACTTTAGAATAGCAGAAAAATCAAGTTACTCTTAGAATCTTACTATGTGCTTAGGCTACTTAGAATATCAAAGCTTAGCAATTTTAGAGGTGACATTAAAACTATCATGTTAGTGCCACTGACCCGGTCAGACGATCAGCTCAGGAAATCCATTGACACCTTACCGACTCAGACGCAGACCCGTATTTTATTCTATTTGGCTCTTTATAATTCATTTTAAGGCTCATATTATACTCCTCCTTGAGCTGCAAGTTTTGGCCTCAGGCCCAAAGAGGTAAACTTCTGAGATTACCTCTAATTCTTTTTGGCCCCAAATGAAAAATCTATCACTTGGATTTCCTTTGCCCTGTGAGAATCAGGTTAAAAACATATTTGTTAAAATGGTCTTTAAGGTCCTGACTCACTTTCATTACTGGTACAGTTAACAGTCATTCCGGACCAAAAGCTCTGGTTCTAAAAACATTAAGAGCACGTGCTGCTTACCTTCCCAGACTCGGTTTGCCCTGGGAGTCCTGTGCAGCAGGCCCAGGCCACGGTCTGCGGCCCTGCAGCTGTGGACTGGAATGCAGTGGCGGCTCTGGACCCTTATAAATCTTGCATTCTGCTCCTGCCTGACTCTTGGGTTTAAGCTGGTGGCTCCTGACCTCAGAGCAGTTGATATGGTTACCACTGAGATGGCAGGGAACTGCTGGATGCCAATATACCGCGGCACTTCTATCATCTTCAGGCCCAAATAATTAAGATCTTTCTATACGTGTAATTGCTTCCCAGCCACTCAGGAACTT
Source organism: Pteropus vampyrus (assembly GCF_000151845.1). Lineage (NCBI taxonomy): Eukaryota > Metazoa > Chordata > Mammalia > Chiroptera > Pteropodidae > Pteropus > Pteropus vampyrus. Next base: position 3,432,419 of record NW_011888830.1, read on the forward strand.
GCTGTGTGGCCTTGAGCAGGTAATTTACCCTGTCTTGTGTCTCTGTGTGAAATGCTTGCATCCGTGAAGTAAGAAGACTTTGACCTCTCTTACTGGGACTTGGGCTGGATTAATCTGTCCCTGTATTTAAAGGGCAGTTAATTCTAATCCTCGCTTCAAAGCCGAACCTTAGAATGTTCTGTTCTCCTGCTATCTAGGATGCCCTAAGGAGCCACCTTAAGAAAGGAAACCATCAAGAGATAAGAATCGTAAGAAAAGAAAAACCATAAAAGACGGCATCCACGGTTTACTTTTTGGCACTTCCTCTGTCCTTTCAAGTCCTATTCCCTCCAACTGTAAGTAAGCAATGACCAGACCGACCCTCCTCTACAAACACATTTCCCTGTGTCTGCCTTACACAATAACCACAAAAATCATCTTGATGTGCGGTTGACCTTCTCTATCACTGTACAATGCCTCCCACAGTGACGGATTTACAAAACGTGGGAGACTGGCCCTTTTCCAGCGAATGGGGGCAATAAGCAGAGCCAGACAGTGCATCATGGGAATGAATAACTAGTTCAAGTTCACGATGTATCCCAAGTAGTTTAAGTCACCATGCAAACTTGTTTTGCCATTACTAAATAAGGCAGACGGCAGCAGCAGCAACAACAACAACAATAATAAAACCATTAATGAGACTGGGGAGTGAGACATTTTGATAACTTTAAAATTTCTGCCCCCAGCCTTTGTGGTTGAAAGTCCTTTAGCAAGGAACTGAGTCATCTTGAGTAAGCGGAGTCCACAGAACGGAGAAGCGGGCCCTCGCCCCCGGACAGAGAGGATCGAGAGGCTCTCACTCCGAACATCTGTGTGCGCTTAACATTAGGCCAGGGAAATGAGCTAGACATGTG
>NW_011888830.1:3433361-3435141 GCF_000151845.1 Pteropus vampyrus
ACAATGCCTCCCACAGTGACGGATTTACAAAACGTGGGAGACTGGCCCTTTTCCAGCGAATGGGGGCAATAAGCAGAGCCAGACAGTGCATCATGGGAATGAATAACTAGTTCAAGTTCACGATGTATCCCAAGTAGTTTAAGTCACCATGCAAACTTGTTTTGCCATTACTAAATAAGGCAGACGGCAGCAGCAGCAGCAACAACAACAATAATAAAACCATTAATGAGACTGGGGAGTGAGACATTTTGATAACTTTAAAATTTCTGCCCCCAGCCTTTGTGGTTGAAAGTCCTTTAGCAAGGAACTGAGTCATCTTGAGTAAGCGGAGTCCACAGAACGGAGAAGCGGGCCCTCGCCCCCGGACAGAGAGGATCGAGAGGCTCTCACTCCGAACATCTGTGTGCGCTTAACATTAGGCCAGGGAAATGAGCTAGACATGTGGGGTGTGCGAAGAAAGAGGGCAGGATCTCGAGTTCCAAGCTTCCGGCTGGGGAAATGACTTTGGACAAGTGACTTGATGTCTGTGGTCTCCAGGGACACTTTCTGCTCTGTCTCTGACTGCGCTGCTAGAAATACCTTAGACGCTGTTGGGATTTTTAGCAAACTCACGCTATTCACTTATTTTCTTACTAATTGTGTCTTGCTCTCAAAAGTGGCGTTCAAGAAAACAACAAAATGCAATCTAGATAGTTAAGAGTTTCTTATTTATGTGGGCTCTAATCAAACAAAGGTTTTATTGCATATCATTGCTTGTGCTACTTGTTAATGTCGTCATCAGAATAATACAAAGCCTTTAAGACAAATGTATTTTTAAGAATAAGCCTCGCAAATAATACCACTCGTGAGAAAAGAAGCATAAGGAGCCCTTTCATCTCTCTCGCATCCAGGATGCATTGCATCATTTGGTTCTCCCAACGAGCCTATGAGGATTGAAGACCCAATGACAACAACACTTTACAAATGAAACAACAGGCTTAGAGTGATTAACAGACTCTTCCAAGACCACAGAGGTAAATAGGTGACAGAACTGAGGTGTGAAGCCAGAGGTTATTTGACCTCAAGGCCTGTAGCTGTGCAAACTCATCCATCCTGCTCATCTAGCTAATAAGCACTGAAGCAGCCACACAGAGTAGTGGCATGAAGTTAGGCTTCAAGTTGGACCTGAGGTGAAGTCCCAGCTCTGCCTCTTAACACCATCCGAGTTATGTCAACGACATGAGCTGCTGTTTGTTCATTAGAAAAATGGGAAGTGTGATACGTACCTCAGTGTGGTTGTAAGGATGAGATTTCACGACTTAATGTATGTCAGTACCTGGTATTGCATCTCACACGCAGAAGAAATTCAGTAAAAATTGCCCAGTAGTAGTAGTAATAGTAGTAGTATAGATGAAAGATAAAGCTTTTGGATTTTGTCATTTCCCGTTTTCAATTTCCAACACTAACAGCTACTCTCAAGCCTCTTTTAAGGAAAAGAACAGCACATTTGACCGTCAGGTGAGCTAAGCCCTGTGTGCTCCCCCATCCCTCCCTGGAGGACCAGCATAGGCTCAGGATTTCTACCGGAAAGGGTTAACACTGCCGTGAATTCCCAGGCGTTCTCACTAATGTATAGGCTAAGCGGTATGAACAGTCCTGAAGAGATAACCCAAGACTCATTTACATTTGTCCTGACTTAGAGTACAGCTGTCTAATCTGGAGATATTTTTAAACAAGAGAAAATCACTCTGAACCTGGAGCTTCCTTCCCCACGATGCTCCTTTCTTTCATTTTATTTCAT
>NW_011888830.1:3435999-3438294 GCF_000151845.1 Pteropus vampyrus
GCCTCGTGCTTTCCTGGCCAGCAGGTACACGGTGGGACGTGGCAGAACCGAGTTCTCGATCTCAGTGCTCAAGCTCAGGCCAGACCGGACGTGTGCCTATTACCTTTATCGGAAAGCAAAGGTCTGGCTGGCATGGGCCGGGGACCACTCGCCAGAGGCCTTCTGAAATAAAACTATCACCTGGATCTTGCATGTTTCTGGTGTATCAGACGTTCTCCAGTTCTGCCAGATCCTGAGCAAAACCTCCAACTCTAAAGAAGGAAGCACTCCAGTACACACTTGCTTTGGGGATGGCAGTAAAAAAAAAAGGAAAGGGAAGGAAAGTATTACCTCCAGTGATAACCATCAGCTTATTTATCACTGTGTTGTACCTCACTGTCCAGAAAAGAAAACCCCAGGGCCCCGCAAGGAGAGTAAGTATATGATTTCTTTGAAACCATTACATGCAGATTAACCCTGGCAAAACGCCTCCATCACATGGAATTACTGGGAAGAGGTGAAAACAACAGGAAAGCAAATCCGTGGATTTCGGAGTGAAAATCCCCTGGGCTTAGTTTCTTCTCTGTTGTATCTGCCCACACGAACGTTTTATATTAGAGGATTTTAAGTTCCACAACCCTTTTCTGCCTTCTTCATCAGAGAAGATTTTACATTAAGAGTTTTATATTCTTTGACTAGATAAGAAATGCCAGGAGGATGACAGGCTGTCCCTTGGGTGGTCTGGTGTCTCTTTGGGCACAAACTCATTCCATCTTTGAATAAGTGCTCACCGAGAGTGCACGATTTGCTTGGGCAGGGGGCAGGAACACAAAGGGGGGTCAAGGCCCCATGCTGCGCACGAGCCGAGCCGTGGGGATGGGGTGGGGAACGGACCATGCTGGGGATGAAGAACAATGCATTGGTTAAAAAAGAACAATGGGCACTGTGCTAGTGGGTTTCGGGAAGAAACATACTAGTTTTGATGAGAGGTGGTGATGACCACTTGTTCTGGGTCTTAAAATATGATGAGAAAGTCACCAGAAGGAAAAAAAAAAAAAAAAAAAGAATGCTCCACGAAGTGGGAACAGCTCCAGCATAGGCATGGAGGCTTGGAAAAGTTCAAGTTCAGGGATGCAGGCTTTCCAGTGCGGCTGCAGTCATGAGTTCACGGAGCACGGATGAGAACTGCTGAAGGAGCCTTTCAAGTGACAGGCTCTGCTCTCCCCACATTACACTGAGGAACACCCCACTTCTTTAGTCAACTGTACCGTGCGATTGCATGCTGCCCTGTAACTAATCGAACACCTTCAACTGTGCTTCAAGTTATGCTTTGAGATGAAACTGCTCCCCCAAGGGGTCCCCCAACAGGCTTTAACTCACAGGAAAGCCTTCCCCCTGTCCCTGAATACCCTGTGTGCACAATTAAATTGCTTCCGGAACGTTCCCAGTAAGCAAGTCGTGCCTTGAAGGAATGCTCTTTATGTTCCCATAAACTCGAGGTGGTTTCTCCACCATTTAAATCTCTTGTCATTTAGAAATTTAGTAACCTAAATAATTTGCTATTTCATCCATAAATCTTATGCACACAAACAACATGACATGCTAAACAGTACTCCCCCCGCCCCACCCCCCACCCCCTATACGCAGCTGGAGCATCACCAGTTGAAACAGAACAACTGCACCCTGTCTTCCAGGACTTTTCTAGACCATTTAAACATTTTCAGCTCACGTTCCACCGGAAACTTTGATGTATTAATTTCTAAAGGGGCGGGGGAGGGGAAGGACACCTAGAAAAAGCTTTTCAAAGTGTGTATAACACTCTGAAAGTGGACCCAAAGAAACAATATATGAGCGGCTGAACAGTCGAATCTCTGTCATGTGCACATGGGTTTCGCACTAGAAGTATTTCTTACTCTCATGCTACAGAAGCCTAGAAAAATCAATGGAACGAGAGGCCTCGTCAACTCAATTGAACTTTGCAAACTACCGCCGTGTCATAATACGCACTGAAATGCCTGCCCGAACTGCTTACATAACACGGCTCTTATCACATGAGATTTATCAGCAGTCACATTTTTCTTCGGAGGCTGGAGCCCAGTGAAGTCAATGGTGAGAGTGTCCTATTAATCACAGTTGAACTTCGCGTGCTATCTGTGATACCTTGTAAAAAGGAGGGTGATAAAAAAGATGCATAGTGACACCGACTGTCAGAAATGCTTATGGGATGATGTGCTCTTATCAGATGCCTTTGCCAGCTGAATTGGCATTCGACATTCCACAAGTGGAGTTTAGAAAAATAACAAATCTGAGAAGGAA
>NW_011888830.1:3439044-3446557 GCF_000151845.1 Pteropus vampyrus
GATCCTGTCCAGCTTATTAGAATACCTGGGAAGACTGAATTGTTTCTGGATCATGAGATGTGACAGGCAGGATAACAGCCCTCCAAAAAGATCCACCTCCTAATGTTTGGAACCTGTGAATATGTTACTCTACGTGACAAAGGGGACTTTGCAGATGTGATTAAGCTAAGGATCTCAAGGTAGGAGACCATCCAAGCAGGCCCAACGTTATCAGCAGGGTCCTTGCAGGGAAAAGGAGGCAGGAGGTGCAGTCAGAGCAGGAGACGTGATGACGGAGCAAGGCGGGGCAGAAAGAGATCCAGAGATGCTGCTCTGCTGGCTTTGAGGACAGAGGAAGGGGCCGTGGACCCAGGAATGCTGTTGGCCTTTGAAAGCTGGAAAGGTCAAGGAATCTGATTCTCAATAAAATAAATTCCTCAACACAATACAATTCCTGTCTTCTGCTTGTTTCCTGCCAATCCAAAGCCCGGGTTCTAGGTTCACACTGAAACTCTGCTTCTGACTTTTCACATATAGTTTCGAAAAACCACCACCTATCGTTAAGTTTGTTTCTGTTCCATTTCTTATCACCCCTAGAAAATGTTTTTCCTTTAATATATACTTTAGTGTGAAGCAGATACCTACATATCATCTGTGAAGACCTAGTATTTAATATTAAAAATCGCTTCACACTTATCATGTGCCAGATACTGTCCCATGGGCAGAGTACAACAGTGAATAAGCTACAGATACAGGCACACACATAGATAATCATTCAGCACACACACACAAAAATGGCCAAAGGACCAAAAGTAATACACAGTGGAAATGCATATAAAGGCAAAGGAATGGAGGGTTGATTGCACTGTGAAACTCCACAAAGAAGTTGGAAGTTCATCTGGACCCTAATTTATTTAGATTTTCTCAAGTTCAGGAAAACAGGAGTAAGGAGTTGTGGTTATTTAAGTACGAGGCCTGTTCTCGAATGGCAAAGAGTCAAGCAATGATTAAAGCACCATGTGTGTGCGTGCGTGCGTGTGTGTGTGTGTGTGTGTGTGTGTGTTGAGAGTATAAAATATGTTCCGTTCTTAGTCCTAAGAGTCATACTACAAAAAGTGGACTTCATTCTGTACATAATAAAATTAAAAAATAAGGAGTTTCGAGAGCACAGTCATTAGATTTGTGTGAACTGAAAACCCTCTTCCCAGCCACAGCCCCCACGATGAGTGACGGTGGCTTGCAGGCCAGAGTGAAGGGCGTCAGCTCGTGTCCAGAACACACATTTCCAACAGGATCCTCTTAGGTATGCTGGAGGATCTCAAGAGGACCACTTGAATAAAACATTTTCTTTTCCTTATGATGCAGGAAATGAAATTTGGGAACATGAAGAACGCTGTACTTCTCAAATCCTATTTCTTAAATGCCCAATTTCTATGAGGAATTTTAAAGAGGAAATAAACACAATGAAACTCCGTTAACATCCAGTCTCTTTTACTGTTTGGCAGTTTGTTTTTTAATATACTTTTCTCTTCTAGTCAGTATATAAGTTTGCAAAGCTTTCCTCTTGAAAAGTGACATTGGCATGCACGCTGTCCAGGAAAGGGTGAATGTGCTTGTTACTAGGTTAGCAAAATAACAGTGTATTATACTAGGCGGGTATCTTATAATGGCGTATTGAAAAATAAAAATGAAAGTAAACTATTTTTTACTCCCAGTGCTATCTTATCTTAATTAAAAAAGTGTGGAACTATCATTTCAAGAGACAGGGAGAATGACAATATGCAATTTGCCATCCCCCAATACCTAGAGTTTATAAACTAGGGGGAAAATGAGCTTTAAGCTATAGTCACGACGAGATCATACTGGAGCCTATTTAGCCTGAGGTTGCTTAGTATTGTACCCAGCAAGTGACATTTTCCAAAATTCAACGTTCTAAAATTTGGAATCATAGGGTAATAAAATAATAGCAGTACAATAATAAAATGCATCATATTTATTTATCAAGGGCCCAAATCACATAGGGCATCCTTAATATTAAGTATTACATTTTTTTTCTCTTTTAACTGATTATAGAATCTCTCTCATCAATGAAGGAACTGCTTTTTAGAGCAATAAAACCCAATGGAATAATTCCGTTCGTTCAAGTTAGCAGTGGGATTCTGCAATAATGAGTTGAATTTCATGAGAAAGAGAGAGCACATTTTCATAGCCATGAATGAAGATTAAACCAATATAAACTTCCTCCCCCGTCCAGGCAAGTAATACAGTGGCAAGAGAACACTTTCCATTAGTGGTCAAGTATGAGACTGGAGGCGAATTTAAGAAAACAAACTATGAGGGAAACCGCAATTCAACTCTGCTGTTCTATGGGGATTTAAGCAACACTGGGGTCACTCCACAGAGTCTGTGCTTTCTGTCTTCTCTCTGTTCCCTTCCCCACTGAGTTTTCCTCCTCTTTCTTTCTAAGCATTTCATTTTATGAGACAAGACCGAAAGGGTGAGTAATAAGATGGAAGCTAATAGCAACCTAAACTATGTTGATGAGCATTCTGGAGGAAACAGGAAATCTAGCCAGATAAAGAGATCTAGAAGTAATAATTGTCTTCCTCAGGATTACGATGGTGATCTGCTAGCTGTGCCAGGTTTACTTTCTGCCTGTTTCTTCTGCAGTGGCCTTCAACACATTAAAAGATGCAAAAGTACAGCGGCCCTAGCAAAGAAAGCTAGCAACTGAAAACATCACTAATCCGTGGGAGAAATTGCCCTCAACTGCAAAATAGGTAGATCACATTCAAGAAGGAATACTATCCAGTTATGCCTAGAGTTCTGGAACTTAATGAAGTGGACTCACTCTGGACGAATGACTGCTAGGCAGCAGAAACGGTTGACACCTAACAACCTAGTGTCAACCTTCAGATGTGGAGAAGAGATTCCAGCAACAGCAGGTGGACTCTGAGAAGAGATGAATCGGTCAGCAGGCAAACCCTGAGACAGACAAATCTTTCCTTCTTTGAGAATCAGTATGAAAAAAACAAAACAAACATTTAATGTGGGGTCTATGAAAAGAAGCACTAACATCTAGGAAGGGATCCATCATCTCAAAGGTGTAGCAGAAGTATGCCTTACACAGTGTGGTACCCATGGTACAGTTTCACGGTTAAGAGTAAGGGTTTGGAAGCCAAATTTCTGGTTTTCCACTTAGTCGTTGTTTAGCTAATTGGACTCGGATTCCTCATCTATGAAACTGAGAGGATAACAGCACCATGTGCTGTGAAGGTTAAATGAATTAATATACATAATGCCCGTTACAAAGGAAGTGCTCACTGTCATCAACATCAACAACAACAACAACAACATCATCATCATCATCATCATCATCATCATCATCATCATCATGTGAAACTACAGACTACGGAGCTCAGTACTCTCTTAAAATATCAAGGAAGCATGGATTTTATGAAATAAGAGATTAAAACATTAGAGGGGAGGGGACCTGGCTAAGGTGTGAAAAGGAAATTGACAAAGCAAGTCATGTAAGAAAATAAACACAAATACCAGAGTGAATGAAAATATGTATTCAAGGTAATGAATAAACAGAATTGACAGGGTAGGAAAGCACTTTGATGTTGAGAAAAATGTGCAGATGATTTATAGGAAAACATTAAGTAAAAAAAAAAATCAAATAAAAAACATGATGATCCTATAAATAGCAAATCTATATTCCCAAGAAACCAGAAAGGGGGTTAAAAAAAACCCACTCAAAATAGATACATAAGGTCACATCTCTGCAATGCTAAAACAGTTTACCCCCTTCCACATAGACTTTTTAATAGTTCTGAAGCAGAGGTTATCTTTTTATTGATGTATAATATTTATACATACACACACGCACATATATATATATACACACACACACACACACACACACACACACACACATATATCTTTCTGAAGCAGAGGTTATCTTCTTATTAATGTGTAATATATATACATACACATATATATATACACACATATACATATATACACACACATGCAATTAAATCAGTGATGTATATTACAATTAGTGGCATCTTAAAATGGACAAAAAAATTCAGTAAACACTTTTTTGAACTAAGGAAAATGAGTTAATAGGGAAATATTCATCTGTGTTCCAGAAAAAAAATTCGAATGTAGAGAGACCTATATATACACATACCGAGACTTTGAAACTATCAAGATGAAAGCAAAATATTAAAGTCAAAAATCAGATTGGGTTTTTAGCTAACTCTTAATATTTTATTTCTTTTTAAAAGGAAACAGATCTAAAGTATATACAATTGTTTTCATTACATTAAATCTGAATGGTGGGTTTACCTTTGTCTAATTTTACTAATCTTTGGACAGTGGTTTGAATTATTTGCTATTTTAATAAAAGAAGTCCTCCCTTGCTCAGATGTCTCTCTCTCAACTGCAAGTCCCAGAAAAAAAAAAAAAAAAGGAGTCTAAATTATTTTCTGAAGGAAATAAGTGGTTACTCATGAATTCTGTATACAGCCAGATGATTTTCATATTTTAAAGCAACAATAAGAACTTGCTTGGATATGCAAGTTCTCTGAAAATATATCATCCACGTACCAGTTCTAAAAATTTATGCAAAACTATTGCAGTTATGAGTGAGATGAATCGAAGGCAAGAAATTCAGCATGGGAAAGCTGAGGTGTGAAAAGACCGTGGTGAGCAATTAAACAAGTTAAACCCACAGAATTGCACTGAAATTGTTATAAAGTTGCAAAATCAAATATGAATGTTAAAAATAATTTTTGAAAGAAACCCTATTTACCATAGCAATTAACAATTTCTTAGTAAAAGTTATAAAGTAGTAATAATCAGGGTCTGGAACTCCTTATCATACAAAGATTAGCCAGAAGGTGAGTAGGAAGCAGTAAAAGCATTATTAATTTCTCATCACACATAAGGAGGAATTAAAATGATGGTTCTTAAATATGTCATTAGAGTTAATAAAGCTTTTCTGCTTTATCCCTGGAAAAAATAAAAGCAGGAAAGACAGAAAATTATGGAAAGAGTGAGGCACATAAACATGAAATGTATAAAATAACATAACGGAAGTTTGTCCAAACATTTTAGTTAAGATAGAGAATCAAAGTTTGAACAAAGTTTAAAATCCCCTTTAAAAATGAAGACTCTAAGAATCTGCTAAAAACAAGATCCAACTATAATCTGTTTTTAAGGGAAACAAAAGTACAGATGTTAAAAAGAAAAAAAAAAGACGAACTAATATGTACTAGGTAACCAAAAATTTTTTAAAAAGCAAAGATGGAAATAATAATTTAAGGTAAATCTGAACTCAGGACAAAAAAACAAATGAGTAAGAGCATCATTTTCATTATTATCAGTTAAAATCCTTAAAGAATTGTCAAACATATAGATGACAATTCAGGTAGCATTTCAATAAATCAAATACTTAGAAACCTGAGAAATGGACAAAAACAATATTCTGTGAGAATTCCATCCCTCTCAGTGTTTGGCAGATGAAGAATTAAAAAAAAGCAAGGGGATATAAGATTTGAATATCATAAAATAGATAGAATTAAATAAGTATATACCTATCCAACTTAATATTGTACAAAGCAGCCATCATGGAACTGTTGTAAAAACTTTGATTCAATAATATAGGCCATGAAAAATTTTAAATTTCTTTTTTCAAAAAAACCTATAAAGATCATATATTCTGATAGTAATGCAATAAAACCTGAAATAATAAAAATTTAAGCAAACATACCAAAGCATTTGGAAATATAAAACAAGTTTCCAGTAAATAGCTTTTAAAGAGAAAAAATTTAAAAACTTTACAAACTGTTAGTGAATAAAAGTATTAAAATACAACATATAAAAATTTATAAATGGGTTAGATTTATTCAACAATGAATGAAAACAAATTAAGCATTATACTTATGAGAATAAGAAAAAGATAAGAAAACCAGAAAAGGATATAAAAGATATTATAGAAAAAAACAAAAAACAAAACTAAATACAGAAATTAATAAATGAACTGATTATATGGGGAAGAAAATTAAATGCAGATAATTAAAACCACAAAGTCAACAGAAGCAAAAATAAACAAGTGGAACTATATCAAACTAAAAAACTTCTGCACAGCAAAGTAAACCATCAATACCCACAGGCAAAAGAATGAAACTGGACACCCCATCTTATACCATACATAAAAATCAACTCAGAGTGGATTAAGACTTACATTTAAGACCTTACACTGTAAAACTCCTAGAAGAAAACACAGGCAGTAAGCTACTTGACACTGGTATCGGCAATGGTTTTTTAGATTTGATACCAAGAGCAATGGCGACAAAGGCAAAAATAAACAAGTGGGACTACATGAAACTTAAAGGCTTCTGAACAGCAATGGAAACTATCAACAGACTAAAAAGGCAACCTACAGAATGGGAGAAAATATTTGCAAACCACATATTCAATAAGGGGTTGATATCCAAAAACATACAAGGAAAATACACAACTCAATAGAAAACAAAACAAAACAAACCCAAAACAACCCAATTAAAAAAATGGGTGGAGGACCTAAATAGACATTTTTCCAAAGAAGACATACAAGTGGCCAAGTGCTACATGAAAAGATGCTTAATATCACTCATCATCAGAAAATGCAAGTCAAAACCACAATGAGATAGTACCTCACGCCTAGTAGAACAGCTATTATCAAAGATAAGACATGACAAACGCTGGTGAATACGTGGAGAAATGGGGACCCTTATACACTGTTGGTGGGAATGTAAGCTGGTACAGTCACTATGGAAAACAGTATGGAGCTTCCTCAGAAAATTAAAAATAGAACTACCATATGAGGCAGCTATCCCTGTTCTGGGTATATGGCCAAAGGAAACAAAATCATGCTCTTGAAAGGAGATGTCTGCACTGTCACGTTTAAAGCAGCATTATGCACAACAGCCAAGGTGTAGAAACAACCTAAGTGCTGTTGATGGATGAGTGAATACAGACGTAATCTATATATACACAAATATCATTATTCAGCCTTAAAAAAGAGATCCCGTCATTTGCGACAATGTGGATGAACCAGGAGGCCATTATGTTCAGTGAAATAAGCCAAACGAAGACAATAATGCATAGTATCACTTATATGTAGAGTCTAAAAAGAAGTCAAATTCATAGAAACAGACGAAAGAAGTCAAACTCTCAGAAACAGAATAGAAAAGATGTTGCCAGGGGCTGGGGGTCAGCGGAAATAGGGACAGGCTGGTAAAAAGGCATAAACTTTCACTCATAAGTTGAATAAGGTCTGAGAAGCTAGCTTAAAACCTGGTGACTATAGTTGATATTACAGTATCGTATAATTCAAATTTACTAGGCAAGTAGAATTTAAAACTTCTCATCAAAATTTTAAAAAAAGTAAATACATGAAGTAATGGCTATGTTAATTAACTTGATGTGGGAATCCTTTCATGCTGTATGCATATGTCAAATCATCAGACTGCAGACTTTA
>NW_011888830.1:3446607-3459923 GCF_000151845.1 Pteropus vampyrus
CAATAAGGGGTTGATATCCAAAAACATACAAGGAAAATACACAACTCAATAGAAAACAAAACAAAACAAACCCAAAACAACCCAATTAAAAAAATGGGTGGAGGACCTAAATAGACATTTTTCCAAAGAAGACATACAAGTGGCCAAGTGCTACATGAAAACATGCTTAACATCACTCATCATCAGAAAATGCAAGTCAAAACCACAATGAGATAGTACCTCACGCCTAGTAGAACAGCTATTATCAAAGATAAGACATGACAAACGCTGGTGAATACGTGGAGAAATGGGGACCCTTATACACTGTTGGTGGGAATGTAAGCTGGTACAGTCACTATGGAAAACAGTATGGAGCTTCCTCAGAAAATTAAAAATAGAACTACCATATGAGGCAGCTATCCCTGTTCTGGGTATATGGCCAAAGGAAACAAAATCATGCTCTTGAAAGGAGATGTCTGCACTGTCACGTTTAAAGCAGCATTATGCACAACAGCCAAGGTGTAGAAACAACCTAAGTGCTGTTGATGGATGAGTGAATACAGACGTAATCTATATATACACAAATATCATTATTCAGCCTTAAAAAAGAGATCCCGTCATTTGCGACAATGTGGATGAACCAGGAGGCCATTATGTTCAGTGAAATAAGCCAAACGAAGACAATAATGCATAGTATCACTTATATGTAGAGTCTAAAAAGAAGTCAAATTCATAGAAACAGAAGAAAGACGTCAAACTCTCAGAAACAGAATAGAAAAGATGTTGCCAGGGGCTGGGGGTCAGCGGAAATAGGGACAGGCTGGTAAAAAGGCATAAACTTTCAGTCATAAGTTGAATAAGATCTGAGAAGCCAGCATAAAACCTGGTGACTATAGTTGATATTACAGTATCGTATAATTCAAATTTACTAGGCAAGTAGAATTTAAAACTTCTCATCAAAATTTTAAAAAAAGTAAATACATGAAGTAATGGCTATGTTAATTAACTTGATGTGGGAATCCTTTCATGCTGTATGCATATGTCAAATCATCAGACTGCACACTTTAAATATCTTATAATTTTATTTGTTAATTATACCTCGGTATAGCTGAAAAAAAAAAAAAAAGCGAAATCAAAAAGAGGTAAGGAAAATGACCTGCTTAGGCTTCCTTATCAGTTTTACTGGTCAAGTTTCCTTTTTTCCTTAAATGCTCCATCTTCAATTGTGCAATAAAATAAATAAGTAAGTAAGTAAGTAAATAAATAAATAAATGCTCCATCTTCTGATGAAACCAAGCTTTTAGGAAGTGATCAGTCCTACTATATGATTTGTTCCAGAACACAGAAAAATTAAAAAAAAAACAACGAACATAACCAGTATATTTGATGAAAGTAGTATACTCTACTATCGAAATTTAAAAGAGAAGGAAAAAAATTAAAGATATTTGTCTTATGAGGATAGAAGTGAAAATATTCTAAGTGAAATCACAGGAAATCACACTTAATATACACTAAAAAAAGTAAGTCATAAGTCAAGAATTTATAAGGTTTGCCACCAAGAGGTAAAGATGTTTATCCTTGAGAATCTATTAATTCATAGATTGCATGAACAGGTGTTAAAAAAAGCTTTAGGTAAAATAGGATCAAAAGTAATCTTCCTTTAACATGATGAAAAAAAATCTCTCTCTAGACGTTAAACCAACAACCATCATCTAGTATCGGTTAAAAACAGCGTTAAGTACTGCACGTCAAAATCAGAATCGCATGAGAATTCTCTTAGCCCTGAACAACCACACGACCCTCCCACAGACATGCTGCTTTGCCCACGTTTCTTCCCTGGCAGTAGTCCTTTTTGGACAGGAGCTGTTATGCAGATCTGTGTTTCTGGGGTCGGAAGCAAATGTCATTTCCTCCTCCCCGAGGCGTTCGTCCCTCCCTGCCCTGGAGGGACAGAGACCCCTTTCTGCTTCTGTCGGTGCTGGCCAGGCTGCAGCTCTGAGGAGTGGCATCAGCGGGGATGTGGTCTCCCCTGATTTTTCCCCAGTCTGCTCTGCAGCCTTCAGAAACTACAGCTCTTCTGTCTAGGTCCAGGTGAGTCACAATTTCCTAAAAGGACGTGTGCTCCTCTGAATCCTTCTTTATTTGACCATCGTAAAAAATGAGGCTCGAGAATTTCCAGAACACATTTATCACCACTGTCTGCTCTGAATACTCAGGCATTGGATTGACTGTGCCTCTCTTTCCAGGTACTTGTATGTTAAAGACAGGAGAACCCAAGACATAATGCCACATTATGACTTGGCACAGAAGAAAATCTAACTCTTGCCAAACCCAACTCCCATGTCTATCCTCCCTGGTGCGCCCAGCCCGAGGGTCTCCATGGTGCTTTTGAGAAAGCAGTGCTTCATCAAAGAATATGAACCTGTCTTCCCTGTGCTACCACTTGACTCTGCCATGTTCTTTTATTTAGCTATTCACAGCCAAGATGCATGAACCTCGAAGACAGGAGCCTTATCTAGCCTCTCTCGACTCCCACTAGATTGAGTACATTTTCTTCTGCGTAGCTGGCTGAGTAAATATTTGCCAAATGGATTTAAAAATGAAAATTGAACTGCTTGAGTTCACCCCGTGTCAGATTTCTCAGGAGGTCAGATGCCAGGTTTTCTAATTAGGAAGATGGTCATCTCTGTGGTGCCATTACTGTCAGGCTAGAGAAGAGAGGCCACAAAACGTGTGGGTGGCAGATGGCAGGCGGCAGGCAGGAGGGGGGCAGAACAACTATTTGAAAACCCTGGAAATATTCTGCCTGGTGGAGAGAAGGCTTAGGGAAAGGATTACAGGTTACTAAGGAGAGCTGGAGAGAGGCAGCATTTAACTCCATATAGAAAGCAGGATGGGCATAAGATAATGGGATTCTGTTTGGGAAGAATTCAGAGGAGGCAGAAGGAGAGATTCCTGAACTCAGTATCAAAGGATTTAGACAGTTGTCCTGTAGACTCTTCCCAGAGAGCTTTTAAAACTGCCATCTATCCATTCAGAAAAGTTTCAATGCCGAGCTTCCTGGGAAGGTATCGGTAAATTAAATACCATTTTATTTTATAGTTCAGAGAATCTGATATGAACAATATCAAGAATGAACTTTATAGCAACTCAGCTCTAACCAACTTAATTTTCTTTTTAAATGGATAGGCCAAAGTGAAGTTCTCGATCAAGTCTCTAGTCTGGGTTTAACCAGATTGCATTTAAAAATATTAGCCAGCGCGGTATTGCTTCTTCTGTAGATTTGAGAAGTGCTGGGCAGTGGGTGCATGGAGAGAAACAGCAGCTGCCAGCATGGTTTTCCTGTCTTTGCTAGATGCATGGAGTTAGATTCACCAGGACTCTTTTTTAAGTGTTCAGATGTGTTCTGAAGTGACACGATGTTTACTTTCCATTATGAGGAAGTACATCACTGTTTTCAATTGACTGTCTAAAGGATATCTACCTGTGGGTACAGTCGCCCCAGCTATTCCCCTGGATATAGAGAGACAAGTAATTAATGGCCCCTTGTGCATCCTCGCCGAAACAAAGAGGATGTGGGCTTGCCCCGGGGGGTTAGGCACGTAAAAAGTAAAGGATAAACTCTCCGTTTGTTCTTCCAGACAATGCATTCGAGGGAGTCGATGACAAACCAGTTATAGGTTTTTCATTTCCCCTGACCCTGATCTTCACCCAGAGCATGACAGAGACAGGGAGATGCTGGGACAAAGCTGCTTTCATCTGTGTATTTGTAGGGGGAAAAAAAATCTTGCTTTCTGTCATAAACAATTATGTGATCTGAAATCTAATCGGAAACGAACACTCCCTCCTCCACGGGCGGTCATGTACTGGTGCTCGGAAAAGCCTCCACTCGCCCGAGAAGCAGCGTCTGGTCAGCACAGGCTGCCACCCTGAGAGCGTGCAGGCGGGAGCAGAGGGCACCTGTGCGCCTGGGGAAGGTGCTCACGAGGGCGGAGCCATGGGTCCAGGCCAGCCCCTTTGGACACGTGTAGTCAAGACCTGTATATACCACCTACTCGCAGAAGGGACAGACACCCTCATCACAGGTGTGGGTGGGTGAGCAGTCAGTGGTGTAGCACAGAGGCTTCATTAAAGGGACCTGTTCACACGCACAAGAAGTCTTTCTTTTAGGAGAGGAACAAGGTGCTCAGAGACTCACCCGTAGCTCTGTGGGTTATGTCCTACCTGTGGCTGGCCACCAGAGTGGCGGAGGAGAATGAACCCTCAGTGTGGCGGAGGAAAGGGCAGCCCTCGGGCCCACGAGTGACATTAAGATTAGAATTAATAGTCTTCCTTCTAGTTTATGGATAAAGGAGCTCGACCGGGTGACACTGGGGCGGGGGTTGAGGCTTCCGGGCCCTTCATCTCATCGTTTCTGTGTACAAGGGGAGGTTGCTGCTGGCATGCCAGCAATCTCAAGCACCTGGGGCGCCTCAGCTTCCTGTGAAGGCAGGGAGGCCAGTGACCCCCTGCTGGTCTTTTCTGTGATCTACCTATGAATATGGAAGAGTACGTCTTACTGGCATGCTCTGGTTCAGGAGGTGAGAAAATGAGGTCCTTTCTAGTCCAATGAATAAAAGAGATGCGTGTGGTTAACTACAGGAGGCCAGAGGCTGTGCTAGGCCTGCTGAATATAATAGTCATGAAGAAGAATTGGTAAATGAAGGAATGAATGAAGAACCCATCCATCCGCCACTGAGGATAGAAGCAAACTTGCTGCTTCCTACCCAACCCCTCCATTTCACTCGCTCTCTCCCAGCCTTACCGACTCTCCCTCCCCAAGTTCCAGGTAGCTAAGAGTCACCATCCATTCAAAACATTTTTCGTCACCCTACCTTAAAGATCAGGACAAAAGGAGGCTGAATTACTGCTGGCCTCGATCGCTGAAGTGGCCCCTACATTAACTGCTCACCTTGACGGAGCCAAATCTGAGACTTTTTGGGTATACACTAGATTAGGACTTTTCTAAAAGGGATGTAAAACTGCCAGCAGATGAGTACTGTAAATCAACTTTCCAGGTGCCATGCGGCTGCGGAAACGTGAATCTGGATTTCGGGTCAGCGTCTCATCTCTCTCTACACACATGCGAGCACGTACGCACGTGTAGACACGCATGCACTGACCAAACACTGATATGCTTTCAAAAGCATCTCCTAATTCATATCTGAAATTTCCCCTTCGTAAGAGGGAATGCATGATGACTATTCCTTCTTGGCACAAAATTGTGGTAGGAGGAAGGAAGGAGAGGGGAATGTAAGAGAATTAATCTTTCAAGTGGAGAATCCCAAAGAGTGAGAAACTCAACACGCATAGGAAGGGCTGGGGGCAGCAAAAGGCCATTTCCATATTTCTCAAATTTATCTTGAATCAGAAAAGCTCTGTGCATTCAAATGGATCCATCTCATAAAGTGCAGCACTTCTGGCCACATCTCATTTGTGGTAGGCATGCTTTTTCACGTGTGAGAGTCACTGCAGTGTGAGTGAACGGAGTGGAGTCACAGACAGAACCTGTGATGCGTCTACATTGTAATCAGTGGCAGGGCTCTTGGGTGAGCTGGGGACTCTGTCTCTGGGCATGTACCCGTGAGGGCTGAATGAAATCTCACCGGACCGGCCCATTGTGAGAGCTTTCCACCAAAGCATGGCCCTGCTTCTTACTACTTGGCATTCCTCCTACCACATTGTAGGAGAAGGCATGTTTCCAGTTGTTACTCAAATGGAAGCTGACATTTGGTTCACTTCTAAGAGACTGATGTATGTGAGGCTTTTTTTTTTTTTTTTTTTAATAGGGCCCTTTGCTCCAATCCAGAGATTAAAATGAGCCTCTACATAAACCATAGGGAAAAGGCGTAAAAAAGATGCTCAACCTGTCCTATGACACCTGGAAAGCACAACTGTGTATTAATGATAACACTTTGGAAGGGCTCAGGTAAATACAATGCCATATGCAAAGCTTTCAGATCCCCACAAATGCCACTAGTACTTATGATCCCTGTGGGTAGGTTTTCTCTTGCTGTGTTCAAGTTTGAAAGGAATATAAATGCACCATTAAATCTGCCCTAGAAGTACAGACAGCAGCTGTTGCATAGTTAAGTGAAAAAGGCAGCGTTTTATGTGTGATAGAGTCGTCATCTTGCAAAGAGCAAATTGGTACAGAGAGGCAGGGGGAAGAGGTGTATGGAGAGTGGCCTCAACAGGGATAGGCAGATGGAAGTCTGAATTCTTTTATAAGTATTCCTTCGAAATAACATTGTATCGAGTTTTTAGAAGAGAGATGCTGATTCTTTTCGAGCCTTAGAAATGAGATGCTATCCCCAAACCTCCCATTCCGACACACATATCAAAGCCCCTGTGATCACCACTACGATTGTTAGTAAAAGGGGGAAAGGAAGAAAAGCAAGAATAAAAGTCATCCTTCACTACACTAAACAAAGCGGGTTTAGCTTGTCACAGTGAATGATGAATGGCTACCTATCACTTTGCCGAGGAGGGAGAAACCAAAGAGTGTGTATCAATTTTTATAATTTTAAGGCTGAAGGATAATAACTGCAGAAAGGGAGCAGACTATATAAAAATCCCCTCTGAAAATGTGATTACACGTAAAAATCCATAAAAGTGTACAAAGTGATAGATGAACCAAAACTAAACAAATGCAGTTTCTCATCCTTTTGGAACTGAGCAGAAATAGCATATGTAGAAAGAATGATTTTATTTTGTATTTTTAAAAGAAATATTTGGAACTTAATTGGATTATACTTCTGGTGAGAATTGAAATTTTCAGATGGAATATCAGGTTTTATTTTAAATTGAATTCTATATCGAAGAAATGAAGAATGAACCATCAGTGAAGTATCAGCAATAAAGTTGACACATTTCAATAAATAACTAAAAAAGCTGAGCATAACGCAAACTAGCACAATTTCTTCCCACATTCTTCTAACCCCTAAAGGGTCTATATTAACTATTTTTGACAATTATGAGAAGGAAATCATCTTTGCTCTTTTCTAATTAAATCAAGTTTACATCTGATATTTCTTGAGATTCTTAAGACAAGTCAAAATCAAGTTGATTTTTGTGGCTTCTATGATAAATCTGCTCTGTTCCTCAGGCCTTCGATTCCGCATTATTAATGAACCTGGAACATTTATGGAGAGGCATGTTTCATTTTGCTTATTCCTTAGAAGTTACCAAGTTAATCCCAAATTCTACATACGATAGCTTACCGATGTATATTATTTTTTACTCATTTTAAGTTATTTTGTTCAAGTTGAGCCTTCAGGGATTTCATAATGCCCTCATTAGGTATATTTAACATACAGTAATATATAATAAAATGTGCCTAAATTTTTTGCATTTAGAAAGTTGTATTTCTTTAATAATTATGGCTGATGGGAAAAAATGCCTTTCTCCTATAAACCTTGAAAGGCGTGTGTCAGAAGTCTTTAGCCAGTTTTCAACTCATGGTAACAACTGGTCAGGACACCACTGTAGAACACAGGTGAAGTATTACCTTTTCTCTGCAATCTGGGTAAAGTGTATTGTAAATACAGTAGTATGGTTTTTAATATGCAATTTCAATGTGTTATTTATATCTAGTTACTTTAGGGAATGTACAGAGGCTTGGATGACATCAAGTCAATCAAATGTGCATTTTAAGCGGCCATAAAGAAAATCATTGTATCACCTGCACAGGTCAACTTTGCTTCTAGCAAACTCTCAGAAAGAAGGCTTGCCCAAGGAGTGAGGGTCTGAAAATCACAACAAGGAAGAAGAACTGGACAGAGACTGTAGGTCAGAAAAATGAGCACCAGAGTAAAGTAGAGGTGGAGAGATTAACAAGTTTTGGGTTTACTGCTAATTTCTTTAACATATAATGACTCTAAAACCATGGTTAAAAGCCCACTCGTCTTGTATTAACTTCTGCCCCTTAGCTACCCCAATTTCTAATAAAGAGACCTGGTGAGAACAGACAATATGCTAGGAGCATGGAGGTACCTGTTATAAACAGTCAAAACTGCAATTCATCTTACTTAAACACCTTGGACAGCATCCAGCTTGAGAGTCTAAAACATCTTGGAATACAAGATGTTGTCGCTGAAAAAAACCCTGTTTGCTTATCAAAGAAAAGGCAACCAATTAATAGTTTTATTACTAATACCATCACCCGAAGGGCTATAAAATTAGGTTTATTTATTTCTTTTAAGTACAACCTACTAAATTCCACGCTAACACACAACAAGGTACAGCTCATATTACAAATGAATAACTTAATTAAAAAACATTGATTTTGCTCATTGACTGCTGCAAATTTTATTAAATATTAATGATAACATTTTGTATTTTTTATACTAGTCATGAAAGTTTTATGTGCGCTCTTCCTTACAGCAGCCTTAGGTTTTATGACAAGATCTTAGGCAGCTCAAAGTATGAACATAAATATTGCATTGGCTAGCTGGGTACGAGATGTGTGTGTACATAAGCCAATGTGTGGATGTGTACACATTGACACAAATATGCCCTGAGTTAGGGCCAGCCTTCTTTCTGAGAGTTTGCTAGAAGCAAAGTTGACCTGTGCAGGTGATACAATGATTTTCTTTATGACTGCTTAAAATGTACATTTGATTGACACGATGTCAACTAAACCTCTGTACATTCCCTAAAGTAAATGCAAGTGAGTTTGGTTTATGCTTGTGTTTCATTTTACCTCCCAAAAAGGGCCGTCCAGAAACTCCTGGAACAAGCATCCTGTGAGGTGGGACCTCAGAACCCTTCACTGAGTACGTCCTCCCCCCAAATTCTGTGTGTGCAACACAAAGCATAAGACATCACTCCAGAAATAATGCAATTTTACATGTTACAAGTTCTCTAGCAAGAGATTTACCAGAGGACAAAATTCTCTTTCCCTCACTCCATGTGTCCAGAAAGCCAAAAAGCCCACCAGCCTATGGGAGAGCTTTTAAAGTTTTGTTAGAATTTTGTTGTTGTTGTTGCTGTGGGTTTATTTTATATGTTTATAGTAGAGTCAGCATGGCTTGGATTTTTATGAGGCTAGATGGGCCAGAAGTAACCCTTGCCTTGTTCCCCTAAGCTCTTAACAGGAACCATAAACATTTGCAGTGTGAAGTGGATCAGATGACACATTATTTGGAACGTTTTCTCGTTATTTGGAAAATTTTACTTAAAATTTTGTAAAGCATTCAACAGAACATCCCTACTTCGAACTTCTGCAGTGACTTTCTTTACTCTGTTATCCCAAAGTCCTTCTGAAACAATTGAGAAGTTAATTTGTTGAAGTCACTTCCTCAAATCACCTCGGAGGTCAGGGGGACAGGTCAGGCCTCTTGAGTTATGTAGTCTTTCCAGAACTTAGCCAACTTCCTTAGGAATACAATCATAGCAACCCAGACTTGAAAACAAAGCTTGAGCATTATTAAGTACTTGTCAAAAAAAGGTTCCAGTCATACTCTACATAGTTTGCAAATGCCCTTACGGGGAGAAAGAGTAAAAGGAATGCTTTCCGGAAGGAAATACTTCACCATTACGCTTTTTTTCTAGAATGAGGAATTAAAAGGCAGACCAGAAGATTTTTAAGATATATGCTTCTTTGAAATGCAAAATGTTTTTATAAAACACTGAGGAATGGCTAATGTGTAGCAATCAGTTTATTCACTTTGGCATTTACTCTTGACCCACGTCTGTCTGGGTGTTCCAGCTGTGTGTCCGTTAGTTTTGGTCCCTCCACCTCTTGCCCCAGTTCATTTGCCCCTCCTCCCGACTGTCACCAATCAACATTAAAATTTGTGCATATATTTTTCCTGTGAACTTATAGATATGCAAAATGCCACGTAGTTCCATCAATATTATTTCCCTTTCTGTTGTGGAATAAAGTTCCCCCCCAATGGTGAGTATTCAGGAAAAAGAAAACTAAACAAAGCAAAAAAGAAAGCAAGCAAGAAAGCAAGCAAGAAAGAAACCCAACAATTCCTCAATAAAGCCCTGTGCTAGACCAGAGGGCACAGGCTTTGTAAGTGTGACACATTTTGAAAGAAACTAGTGTCCTGAACTGAGCTTGACTGTGCACTGGGTCTCTATGGCCACCTTTAGCTCTTCCAGGAAATAAATTAAATCTGCATCTTGACTGTGATGCCTGGAAGAGATTTTTCAATTATTTATGGTGCAATAGCAGGGAGTTGCTCTTCTCCACAAGCTGGGGGTGGGGTGGAGCGTCCTCTGCCTCTTGTCTGCTCCAGGCTACTATGCCCCTAAGTCCAGCAATGTCTACAGAAAAATAACAAGGCTGGAGGCGACCAAGATATATCAACAAAAAAGAGGTAGTAAATCACTTTTCACTCTTTGGAGACTGTTTTCAGGCTGGCAGGGCTGCCACTTTGTTCTGTTTCTGCCTGGGAAATGGCAGAGGTATGCGGACACCTGGCTGGGCAGGTGATGGGCTAAGGACAACATGTGTTTAAGGTTGACATTTTAAAAAATGGAAATAAGAAGAAATTCAGATATCTATAGAAGGGATTTTGCAAATTTGGAAATTTCTGCTTCCAAGCGTGTGTGTGTGTGTGTGTGTGTGTGTGTGTGTGTGTGTGTGTGTGTGTGTGTGTGTGTGTGTGTGTGTGAAGAGCTTTACATTGAGAATCAGAAGATCTGATTGGTTCACATCAGGCTGGTTCAAGTATGAATTCCTTAAAGCTTCTCAGTGATTTACAGTATTTTGGAAATCACTGAAGCAGAGTCACATGGAGAGGCTCAGTGGCATTTCAATAGGATGAGCCTTGCCTGTGGACACATCCTTTGTGCCCTGATGCTCAGACTGCTTTATCATAGGAAAAAACCCTACTGTATAATTATAGTAAAGATTTAAATGCACATACCCCGGGACAGCTAATACATTTACATGTCAGGGTGACATTACTTCAATGACTAATAGCTGATTTCTTAAGAGATCCACTATGTAAAAAGGCACGATGAAAGAATATAATGGAGTAGGGCAAAGAAAAAAAGACACAGAAGGAAGGAGGGAGGATGCCAAAGACGGACTAGTTTGTAAATTCTCCTAAAACCAGGGATTAGAAAATGCTTTGTCCTACTTGCCTGGACCAAGAGAAATTCTATCCTTAAACATGTATGCAGGACTACCTTTATTTCAACTTCTAAGGGATACTATTTTATCTAACTTCACTGGAACAATAACAGAAATCAAGTAGCTTATATTTACGTGGACTTTCTGTTTTCCTAGACTTCAAAACCTTTTCTACACTTTATCTAATCCTCCTGATTCAAGTTGAGAGGCTTGTTTATTCTCATTTTACTATTAAAGCATGGAAAAATTAAAAATATTTGCCTTCCTCGATGGATGGATGGATGGATGGATGGATGGATGGATGGATGGATGGGTGGGTAGATGGGTGGATGGGTGGATGGGTGGATGGATAGATAGATGGATGGTTGGTTGGATATATAGCTGGGTGATACAGATTTATGTAGTAATTTCATTTATCCCGATATTAGTATGTCTTAACTGTAACACTGACTTTTATATGTGTGGTAAACAATTAGTTCTCTAGTCTAAAAGAAAAGTGCTAAGTTTCAGGTGATCTCTAGCAAAAATGCGTATTACAAAGATCCACTGATATGCTAGCAGCGAGCCATACATTCTTCCCTCTTTGTATTATGAACTTTTTACTGAAGTATCATATATGAAAAGTATGCATATCCTAAGTGACGAATTCATTGATCTCTATACTTATTTTTTTTTAACAACATAGAGATAAGAGCTTGCTTGCTGGTTAGGGCAGTAGAGGACCCAGGAGGAAGCGAGCAGATAAAACCTGGGAGGTTTTTGGAGCTGTGGCAGGTTGTAGGTCCCAAAGATGGCCACAATTGTACCTCCCATCCCATATGCTCTTCTGCAATGTGAACTTGCTACCTCTCCACCAAGGAGAGGGTATTTTCTACTCACTTGTATCTGGTGGGCTCCATGACTCTTCTGACCAAGAGACTACAATAGACATGACACTGCCCTTTCTAGGCACAACCTTTACTTTGCCTTTTGGAACATTTACTCTTGGTATGCTCTCTCTCAGAACCCAGCGTTGGGCTGTAAGAAGCCCGAGTCACATGGAGGAGCCACATGGAAGTGCTTTAGTCACATGCTGCTGAGCTCCCAGCCAGCACCAATTAACTGCCAGCCAGCGAGTGTGCATCTTGGATATCTTGCTCAGTCAAGAGCTCTGATGACTGTAGCTCCAGCCAACATCTGACTTCAATTGTGTGGTAGAGCCCACTGAGAAATGCTTGGCTGAGCCCAGGCAACCCGCAAACCACAGGAGATAACAAGTAGTTTTAAAGCCACTAATTTTGGGGTGGTATGCTAACCAGGAACAGACAACTAGAACAGGTACTAAAACACAGATATGTGGATTTGGCTTTGACAGGAGGAAGGCGGAAAAGAGATGACGACAAGCGAGATTATAGATATATTTATAGCCTAAATGGGGGAGGAAGGAGAAGTGAGAATTTGGAAGCAGTATCATTCGGTAAGAGAAAAAAGGGTAGTGGGTTTCAAAAGTTAGAGATATTTAGAATATCAGATGTGCATCTGGGAGACAGAACCCAGCGAAAGTTCACCAATATATTTGAAGGCCATGCTGATGTTGTAAACTATAAATTGGAAGAATGCCCTCTGCCCAGGGCTAAGATTTTCTCAATCTGTGCTCAGCTGTCCAGGTTAGGAGAAGAGAAATCATATGACTGAATTGATCTTGGATTGCAATTTTAAAGAGCAGGTGAGGGAAGAGAGCGAGATAGCTGTGGGTTCTCGTAGGTGTTAGTTGAAGCAACGGACCATGGATTTCAGCTTGTGTAGGAAAAGGAAATGAAACTGGAGAGACCTGATAATAGAAGTGAAAAAGAGAAAAAAAAGGTGCAGAAATTTGAGGTTAGAAAGATGAGCTATGTGAGAGAAGGGACTGAGAAAGCCGGAGAGATCCAGAAATAGAATATTATTGCTTCCTTTCTTATGTTAGTTTTTTTTTTTTATAACTCCACTACTAATTTAAGAGTTTTACCTATATAATATTTAAACACTAATAAATTAAAAAATCCAGAGCGGCTATGATTTCCACTTGTCAGTAATTTGTGAACATCCCTGAATGGGAAGATGATTCACAAGGGAGAGTTAGAATGAGGTTTTATTTGCCCACATGCAGTGGAGTGCTGCATCCGGCTCACATCCATCCACTTGTGAGAGCTAACTGTGAACATCTCTTTCAATATCTGTGGTCAGC
>NW_011888830.1:3459973-3462404 GCF_000151845.1 Pteropus vampyrus
ATCTGGGAGACAGAACCCAGCGAAAGTTCACCAATATATTTGAAGGCCATGCTGATGTTGTAAACTATAAATTGGAAGAATGCCCTCTGCCCAGGGCTAAGATTTTCTCAATCTGTGCTCAGCTGTCCAGGTTAGGAGAAGAGAAATCATATGACTGAATTGATCTTGGATTGCAATTTTAAAGAGCAGGTGAGGGAAGAGAGCGAGATAGCTGTGGGTTCTCGTAGGTGTTAGTTGAAGCAACGGACCATGGATTTCAGCTTGTGTAGGAAAAGGAAATGAAACTGGAGAGACCTGATAATAGAAGTGAAAAAGAGAAAAAAAAGGTGCAGAAATTTGAGGTTAGAAAGATGAGCTATGTGAGAGAGGGGACTGAGAAAGCCGGAGAGATCCAGAAATAGAATATTATTGCTTCCTTTCTTATGTTAGTTTTTTTTTTTTATAACTCCACTACTAATTTAAGAGTTTTACCTATATAATATTTAAACACTAATAAATTAAAAAATCCAGAGCGGCTATGATTTCCACTTGTCAGTAATTTGTGAACATCCCTGAATGGGAAGATGATTCACAAGGGAGAGTTAGAATGAGGTTTTATTTGCCCACATGCAGTGGAGTGCTGCATCCGGCTCACATCCATCCACTTGTGAGAGCTAACTGTGAACATCTCTTTCAATATCTGTGGTCAGCGACATCATGTTGGTAGCCTGAAATTGACCGTAGTGGTATATGTACACCACAGAAATTCGCAGACTCTGCAAAGAAGGGCTTTTGTTGCACAGAGCGTGGGTTGTTCAACATTTACCAACACACCACTACCCGGTCTTTCCCTATACTCAGTTTACTACAAAAAGAATTTAATTTTGTTACCTTTTTAATCAACGAATTTCTTATCTATTAACATATATGCCTTCTTCTGCAAGGGACATGAGTGGACGATTATTTCACCCTACTTTTATTAGTTGCATGTAGCACGACTGTTGGATTTAAGATAAGTGATTTATTCCATGTGAAGACAGACTCCTCCCTCTTTCCTATTCCAGAACATTCCAAGACTGAAAGAACAAGGCAACGAAACAAGCTGAAGTTAGCAAAGTTCAGCCACGTGAAGATGGGAGGTCCCGTAACAACTACGGGATTGAAAAAGGATTAACTGTGAAAAGATTATTTTAAGAGCGGGAAACTGGCTTCTCCGGGCTCTCCCCTCAGCGAGCTCGCGGAGAAGAAGAAGGGGACTCAGGGTAAGCATCGCCCCTGGTCTGCGTGATTACGCCCACCCACGCTCCCTCAAAGTCACAGGACCCAAAATACAGCCCCAAACGTCCATGTCCCTTCTGCCCTTAGTTTGCAAACACTATCATAGTGGCACTCAAAAGAATGCTAAACAAATCAATTGCTCATAAACATTGCTAACCGCCCCAATTTGCCCAGGAGTGTAGCTGGAATATTACAATCCAGGGCCAAAACATGCCTATCCTCTCAATTCATCTTTTTGATATTTTTTTCAGTTCAGTTTTCAAATATTGTCCGTATTGTTCTTTCCCCCTCATTTTGCTTTAGGATAGTAACAAAAAATTAATGAATCATTACAATAGAAAGAGAAGATTACTGGGATAGTAATGAAAACATAATCTTCCGAGGATTTCAACCTCGTAAGTTTGAAATAAGACACAAAAATTTTATCTGCTAGGAAAAGCAAACCTGGGAATTTTGAGCTGTTACCTAGTATACCAAACCATATTAATATTTTTTTCCATTTACACAATAAAAACTTATTGAGAATGACTTAGATGTGAATATAATGGGTAATAAAGCTCTTTGTGACTCATCTCAGAATTGCCATATAGACTTGAAAGGTTTCATTAAAATTAGAAGCATTTTAGCTTATTCTGTTTCTATTAAATGGGAACACATTAATGTATTTTATTTTGGGGAGAATTAGAAGAGATGAATATGTAATAACTGGTGTTGAAATGCAGGGCGATATTTTAGAGACAGAATAAAAGCACTAACAAAACTCCCACTCCACTTGCACTGTTTTGGGACATTCTTTATCCAAGTGTCTTCCATGATAATCCCACTAGGCATTTGCAGGTGTGTGTTAGTCACTAGAAGCCTTCTTTCCATATTTTCTTTTGAATACAGTCGGAAACAGACCACATTTCCTCCTGAGAACAGATGAAAGCGAGGCACGTGGTGGATTCTGTTTAATGGTTACTCTGTTTAGTGAATGAAAATTATCTAACAGGGAAAGATAATTTTCATCATTTTTCCTTCCAAGGGCACTTATTAAAATGGAATTTTTAAAAGAATATGCAATGATACAGCAAATTAGGTTTGCTATATCAAAACAACACCACACTCTGCGATTCTGAAAATACCCAAGTTTCTTTTATTTTACATAAGGGGAAACTACCATATTGTGGAAAAA
>NW_011888830.1:3463197-3468037 GCF_000151845.1 Pteropus vampyrus
CAAAGAGCTTGGCCTAGAGGGAAAAAGAAGGACTTTTGATTGCAGCAAGTGGCAGAAATATGCATGAGGCGCTAATGCAGCGACTGAGGAATGAAATAGTTCTTCTCTAAGATCCAATAGTAACTAAGTGAAGAAATTGTGCCCAGATGTTAAAGTTACTTACCCAGGTTCAAAATATGGTTGGTGGCAGAGTCAGAATACTAACCAACATTGTGTGTGTTTGTGTGCGTGTGCATATGCACGTGTGTATTTATATGAATAAATACATTTTTCACCTAGTCAGTGAATTTTCATTGTATTCTTACGATGTGCTAACTACTATCATAAACAGTTACATGAATATCTAATTTTATCCTCACAATCACTCTGGCCCCCATTTGAGAGATGTGAAAACAAGGTTTAGAGAGATTTGCTCACTTGCCCAAGGTCACATAGCTAGAAAAATCAGAGCTGGGCTTTGAAACCAGATACTTATAGCATCAATGTTTTCAGGAGGTAAGAAGTGTAAAATGATTTGGAAGAAATTAAATTGTATACAAATGCTGATTGGGGGATTCCCCAGCATCTCCTCACATACTATTAACATATACAAGGACATACAAATTGTATAATTGTCTCATTGGTAAAATTGGGGTAATACCTTCTGCAAAGGGTTAACGTGAGGACTAATGTGACTCTAACAGAAATGTTCCTGTCTTACCCCGTGTGGCCTCACTTGGAAGAAGGATGAGAGCCCCTCCTAGCTCATCCTAACTCTTTCGAGCCCATTGCAAATGCCTACTGCTTTGCATCTCACAGCACCTGGCTACACCAGCTTCTCACACCTGGCGCCATTATTCCTCGGTACCCCAGCTGTTGCCATCATTTTAAGGATCTCTAAAGTCTACGTAGATGACTCACCCAACACTCTGGCTCTCAGATCTTGTCTGATCATCTCCTTTGCTGTTCTACCCCCACCCAGCGCCCACATCACGTCTGTAGTCACAAGTTCTAGCACTTCATTTTCCAATCGCCCATCTTCTCCCCACTGCCTGCTTAACGGTTCCCACTGACCCTGCCCTTCCATGGGATGGAGAACTACTGTCCAACACAGGGCACGAACTCTCTTTCAGCCGCCCATCATCACTTCCTTGTCAAACGAGTTCAGATGCCATGGTCCCCCGCCAGTGCCATTCTTTGTCTCTCCCTTGTTCCTTCTCATCGACATGGCAGAAGGAAAATTTCTGCTCACAGAAGCCCCTACCTAGGAGGTATCAGAATGGAATGTGTTTTAGCACCATTGATTCTAACGGCTGAAGCTGGTAAGGAACTCTGAGTGACCTGGAACACCAGACTTCACCGGACCTACTTGAAATCTCTTTTCCAATAAGCAATGAAACTTTAAAAATGAACCCTATACAGACCTATGGACTCATTCTATTCTAATCCAAAGGCCAGTTTTTAGTCCTTAATTAACATAATCTCTATGAATTGTCTCACCCCCAACACTTAATGACGTCTGACATTTTCTTCCAACTAACTACTCAGAGTATTTCTTCACTGGTGTGTGCTTTCATGCCTGGAGGGTTAATACGATTGGTTTTGCCTCTTTTTAAGGCCCTGGTGTTATTTGCTTTGTTCTTTGATGATGGAAAATCCCAAATCTAGATAAGTTTAGTCTCTCTCCTCCTTTGGGTTGATTCGAACAGCTGAAGAATGCTGAAGAAAAGTAATACTAACTCACATATTGTTCTCCTTATAATAAGCATAAATGCCACCCCTCCTGCGTGGTTTCTATGGGTGGTTCTACTGAAGTAGGTGTGGTGGATCATGCAGAGCCTCCTAGGTCATCCTAAGGCCCTTGCTCTTTATCTGGAGAATTCTGAGAACAGCTTAGGCTTTAAAAGGATAATTCTGCTGCCAAGTATAAAAGCGTGGAGCTTAGTTAGGAGGTGGTAGCAAGAATCCAGGCAATCAGTAAAGTGGGACTTTTTATCTAAAATTCATGTGGGGTTTTGTTTTCAAGCTTTTTCTTATGACATCAAATTTCTGCATCTAAAATCAAAGATAAGTATCATATTGTCTCTGTAAATTACTATGAATTTCAACTTAACATAACTTTGTTGTAATTCTCAGTCCTAAATTAGAATATTCGATTTCAACTCACCCTAAATTCTATCAGCAGTTACTCTGTCCTGGATCTGGTTCAGCTCTTGGATGTTAGGACGATCCACTGTCCAAAGCCCTTATAGTTTCTTTCAATTTGTAGGTGATGGACATTTCTAGTTTGGAAAATTAGGCTTTATTCTCTCCCTCATTTATCGCCCACTACTGAAGTGCTTATAATTCCACATGGATTTTTTTTTTAGTTTTCTTTACTGTTCCTTTTTATTTCCAAGCAGTAAATGAGGCTATATTAATCAGCCCTTTGTTGAGAATATACGAATCTTTCCTCATGTTTTCACCAATCAGAAGAGTGAAATAATCCTTCCTTGAGTAGCTTCCTGACTCAGAACTTATCTGAATAATTTTTTAAATAATAATAATTTAACAATAACTTTATCAACAGCTTAGCAATTGCAGCTTTTAACAAATTAACTTTGGAATAAAAAAAAATCTGTAGAATGTTTTCTAAAAAAGGTTGCTTCCTTTATATAGACTGCAACATTTTTAACAGAATTAAAATGACGAGTTTGAATATAAATTGTTTACATGTGATCATGAATGTTTTTAATTACAATTAAGATATAATAAATTTTATTGGCATTACATAATCTTCACGAAAAATATTTCTTTTCATTTGAAAATATTAAAGTAGGTACTCTCAACCTTACAGGGTGTGCTTTGAAGCATGTCTGTAAACTACTGAACATTCCTTTCATTGAAAGATAGGGTCCATGTGGCCTCCTCTTGAATCTGGGCTGACCCTAATGACTCTCTTGTAACCAACAGAATACAATGCAAGTGATGTCCAGTGACTTCTGAGGTTGGGTCTAAAAAGGCTGAGAAGCTTCAGTCTCATTTTCTTAAGATGTTTATTCTTGGGTAAAACAGACAAGGTGCCACATAAGAAGTTTGAAACTGTCATGTGGGAAAGTCCACATATAGGCATTCTGATTGACAGCCTAGTTGAGTCCCAGTTAACCAGTGTCAACAGATGAGTGAGCCAAATTGGATTTTTACCCCAGTTGAGCCTTCAGATCATGCTGCAGCCCAGCCGACATGAGAGACTCTTAGTGAAAAACTGCACAGCCACATCTTTGAATTCCTGACCTACAAAACTGTGAGCAAAATGACTGTATTAAGCTGTTAAGCTTGGTGATAATTTGTTCATAGCTAGTATCGGAACACATGGAAATTAGAGCTTAAATGTCCTCTGTCCACTGCAAGCCTTGAAAACTATATATTAAATTTCCATGGATAGAAGTCATATGTCAATATAAAGAGATAGCTTTATTTTTATTAAAATGTCCCACCAACCTTGACTGTAAGCATTTTGGAGAGCTGGACACCATGAGAATAAAAAAATAATAATAATAAGTTCACTCTGCCAATTCCTTTTATTAGACCTATTATGTTTTAAAGATTATTTCTAATTACATAATGATTAGGGAGTCAAGGGCTTTTGTCTTTGAGCATATTAATTATCTTCCATTTTAGTTTCACGAACTCAAGGAGGTAATTTTTATCTGCCTTGCTCTTGTCTTCTAGGAGAATTGGAACTTTTAAGACAGAAACTTTGAACACTTTTCACTTTAGATGAAAACATTTTTTTAAAATAATTTCCAAAGAAGGAAGTTCCAATTCTTGAAGATATTAGGAACTTAAGGTAAGGAGGGGGATTGGTGGTTGAAGTGGCTGGGGGCTAATTCTTCTGATGGACTTACTCACAGTACCTTCCAAAGCTGAGAAACATTTTAAGAATCATTAACTTTTATAAGACCATGCAAACATATTTTTCTTTTATAAAAATGTACCAAGTCTCATCATATCAAATTTATCAAATGAATTAAAATTGACATTTGCCATAGAAACCAAAAGAATAAAATTTACCTTTTTCTCTTATATTTTTGATAACTTTTCCTTCCTTTTTTTTTTATCAGTTATACAATTGCCATGCAGAGACTACCCTCAAAGAGAGAAGTTCTTTGAACGGGCTAGGACAGAGATTCTGAAAGTGTGACCTGAAGACACCTGTGGGTCCCAGAGATCCTTTCAAGATGTCTGTGGAATCAAACTATTTTCATACTAATGTTAGGATTTTCTTTGATGTTTCTCATCTCATTCTCTCATGCATGCACTGTGGTTTTTCTAGAGGCTGCATGGTGTGTGATATTGCAACAGGTCAAATGCAGAACTATACATGAGAACCCAGCTGTCTTATGCAAGATATCAAAAGATTTTCAAAAATGTAAAATAATGCTACTTTTATCACAAAAATATAACTATTTTATATAATTACTAACAAATACATTTTCTTAAAAATAACATGGAATGGATTTGTTATATTCAATGAATTAATAAATATTTAAAAAATTTGTTTTAATTTCTAAGGTAAATATTGATAGACAAAATACATGTAAAACAAATACTCATTGGGATCCTCAAAATGTTTTTAAAATGCAAAAGGAAACTAAGATCGGAATGTTTGAGAACTGCTAAGTTTGGAACTCAGAAAATAAATATTCTTTTACTGACAATAACATCTATAACTCTAGGTAAATCAAAACCTTAAAATTTTAAATCTGCATTATGCTGCAAATCTCAAAAATTCCAGTTAGAATTAGATTCATTAAAAAAAAGAAAAGAATCAGAAGCATCATTGTATAATCCATGGCCTGATAAACCGAGGTAGAACACA
>NW_011888830.1:3468182-3471194 GCF_000151845.1 Pteropus vampyrus
ATTTGGTAGGATGGCGGACTGACAGGAAATCCTAATTCTTCAGTTGATACTATTTCATACAGAACATTGTGTTGTATGAAATAGTATCAACTGAAGAATTAGGTTATCTTCTCTCTAAATTTCTCTCTACTTCCCTTTCAGACCAGATAACAGTCTTACTGTGGTGTCTAGTCGTCATTTCTGTGTTTGCTTAGCAAAGTAGGTAATATGAAAGTGGTCAGATCCTTCTGTTCCAAAGGATTATCAACACAGTCCATTTAGCCCTCTCCTCTTTACCAATAAAATAATACTGAATCACTTTTGATTAAGAAATCCCGAAATTAAATCCTAATTTGGATAGTAAAAATTAACCATCCTGACCAATCTGAGCTTTCAAAGAAGCCTTGGTCTGACTATTAAGTTTTAAGGGAAGAAGCAATTTGTTTTTTATTGTTTAATGACTTGCTTTTAGGTCTTTAAAATCACATTTGTAGTCAAAACCAAGTGAATAAGTAGGAAAAATAAATAAATTAAATAGACCCACATAGTTTTCATAAGACTTCTTGAAAAAATCCAGTTCTTACAGTGCCTGCTCATGATTTTAAATATGCTCTCTGAAAGTTAGTCCTTCAAAGAAAAATCAATATTTGGTTATTATTAACTGTTAGTTTTTAAGCATCTTTGCGGGCACATAAAAACTGTATAAAAGATAAAGAGGCCACAGTTTCCTAACCTAAGTTTGGCTTTCTAAATCTTTTTATTGAATTAAATGAATAATGTTATTTAAATGTCCTACTGAAAAGGAAAGACTGTACGTCCTATATACTTTTTAGAAAATACATCTATTCCCTCATTCATTCATTCAGCAGCTATTTACTGACGAAGTACTATGTGCCTGTATTGGGAATACTGCACTGGAAAAGATACAATGTCATGGAATTTATATTCTAATTAAGCAGATAAATTAATATTTAATATAATTTTGTATAAGAGCAAGGCAGAAAAATAAAACAAGAATACAGAGTATGATGGGATGTGGAAGGGAACACAGATAGGACGGTCAGGAAGGCTTCTCTGATGTAGTGACTGGGCCGATTGCAAATGGCCACACATTCCCTTCTACCCCACTATGTGTCTCTTTAAAATGTGACTTTGCTTTTTCTCTCATCAAAAGATAGAGTATATATGTCTCTAGTCTTTGAATTTGGCTCAGGTTATATGACTTGCTGTGCCAAAGAGACACTGGAAAATGGGGCATACCCAGAGTCATGGAATGTAGTTGTCCTTTGGGGCTTCCCTCTCTTGTTACACCTTCTACCATTTAAGCAAGTCGGGGCTATAGCCTATGGGATGATGAGACGCTAGGTGGAGAGAGGCCTCGGGCATCTCTCCCATCTCTGCTTGGTGTTTATGAAATTCTTAAATCTATGGGTTTGTTTTCATCATGTTTGAAAATTTTCAGTTATTATTTCACCAATTATTTATTCTACCCTCATTCCCTTCTGGAACTCCAAATTACATTTAAGGCCACTTAAAATTGTTCCATGGTTCAATGAGGCTCTGCTCATTTTTTTTTTTCCCCAGAATTTATTCTGAGTTCCTATCCTGATTAGCAATAATTTCTATTGCTATGTCTTTAAATTTACTGATATTTTCTTCTATAGTCTCTAATCAGATAATAAACTCATTTAATGATTTTTAAAATATGTTTTAGAAAGTGTTATTTATCAAATGTAGCAATTCCCTTTGGTTGTATTCTATATATTCTATTTCTCTACTCATTACATTCATGTTTGTCTTTAAATGCTAGACCATATTTATAATTTCTGTTTTAAAGTCTTTTCCTGCTAATTTCATCATCATTGCTATTTCTTGGTCTATTTCTATTGACTTATTTTTCTTTTGGCTAAGGATTAGATTCGCCTGTCTCTTGATACATCTAATGCAATGTTAAAAATTACAATGTAATATTAAAAATGTCCAACAGTGGACATATTACACTGTTGTCTTCCTTTAAAGTGTGTTGTGGTGACAGTTAAGCTACTTCTGGGTCATCTTGATTCTTTGAGATTTGTTTTTCAGCTTTATTAGGGTAAGTCTATAGTAGCATTTACTCTAGAGCTAGTTTAGTCCTACTACTAAGAAGTAACACTTTGGGGGTATCTTTTGAATTATTTGGGGGTATTAAACAAGGTCTCTCCACTCTTTCTGGTTGGAATTCAAACATCTCCCAACCTAGGAGCTCTGTAAATTTTTTAGCCTACAGGAACCCTGGTTGTTCTTTTCCTAGTCTTATGGAGATTCACCTAACATATGAGAAACTTAGAACTCAGCCAGAGTCAAGGTG
Source organism: Pteropus vampyrus (assembly GCF_000151845.1). NCBI lineage: Eukaryota > Metazoa > Chordata > Mammalia > Chiroptera > Pteropodidae > Pteropus > Pteropus vampyrus. The sequence continues at coordinate 3,470,509 of NW_011888830.1, forward strand.
ATTTCATAAATTTCTCGAGCACTTTCTTTGCAAAGTTCCTTCTCTTCTGGATCTCTTCCCTGAAAATTCCAGCTCCCTAAGCCTCTCCAAACTCAAATATTTGCCTTCTCAACTCATTGAGACTGTTCTCTGCTTGGTTTCCCACTTCCTGTGCTGCAGTCCAGGAACTGGCGCCAGGCAGAAATCTGAAGTGATCATGAGGCTTCTCTTACTTGCTTTCCTTCTCTAAGAGATTAAAATCCTGTGTCCAGTATCCATACAAATTTAACTTATATTTTTTGTTTTTTTTTTTCCTAATTCTTTATGATGGATGGTCAAGTTCAAAGCTAATTTCCACATCGAGTATGAAAGGGAAAGTCCAGGAAATTGTTATGTTTGTTTTAGGATGGAAGATATTATAGCAATGTTATATGCCAATAAGGATGATCTGGTTAAGATGGGAAATCTGGTGATGCTTGAGAGAAATGATATTTCAGAAGCAAATCCTTTGAGAAAGTAAGAATGGCTGTAAACCAGTGCATAGTAGAAGGGTTGGCTTTAATAAGAATGGGAATTTTATCTATTCGCTCAGAGTTAAAATAAGATGCAAATAAAATCAGAAATAAAAAAGTAAAAATCAGTATGTAATGGAAAGACTATTTCCATTATTTATCATTTGATCAAATGATTTGAGTGAGCAGGACAGC
>NW_011888830.1:3471244-3478332 GCF_000151845.1 Pteropus vampyrus
GCTCATTTTTTTTTCCCCCCAGAATTTATTCTGAGTTCCTATCCTGATTAGCAATAATTTCTATTGCTATGTCTTTAAATTTACTGATATTTTCTTCTATAGTCTCTAATCAGATAATAAACTCATTTAATGATTTTTAAAATATGTTTTAGAAAGTGTTATTTATCAAATGTAGCAATTCCCTTTGGTTGTATTTTATATATTCTATTTCTCTACTCATTACATTCATGTTTGTCTTTAAATGCTAGACCATATTTATAATTTCTGTTTTAAAGTCTTTTCCTGCTAATTTCATCATCATTGCTATTTCTTGGTCTGTTTCTATTGACTTATTTTTCTTTTGGCTAAGGATTAGATTCGCCTGTCTCTTGATACATCTAATGCAATGTTAAAAATTACAATGTAATATTAAAAATGTCCAACAGTGGACATATTACACTGTTGTCTTCCTTTAAAGTGTGTTGTGGTGACAGTTAAGCTACTTCTGGGTCATCTTGATTCTTTGAGATTTGTTTTTCAGCTTTATTAGGGTAAGTCTATAGTAGCATTTACTCTAGAGCTAGTTTAGTCCTACTACTAAGAAGTAACACTTTGGGGGTATCTTTTGAATTATTTGGGGGTATTAAACAAGGTCTCTCCACTCTTTCTGGTTGGAATTCAAACATCTCCCAACCTAGGAGCTCTGTAAATTTTTTAGCCTACAGGAACCCTGGTTGTTCTTTTCCTAGTCTTATGGAGATTCACCTAACATATGAGAAACTTAGAACTCAGCCAGAGTCAAGGTGATTTCATAAATTTCTCGAGCACTTTCTTTGCAAAGTTCCTTCTCTTCTGGATCTCTTCCCTGAAAATTCCAGCTCCCTAAGCCTCTCCAAACTCAAATATTTGCCTTCTCAACTCATTGAGACTGCTGTTCTCTGCTTGGTTTCCCACTTCCTGTGCTGCAGTCCAGGAACTGGCGCCAGGCAAAAATCTGAAGTGATCATGAGGCTTCTCTTACTTGCTTTCCTTCTCTAAGAGATTAAAATCCTGTGTCCAGTATCCATACAAATTTAACTTATATTTTTTGTTTTTTTTTTTCCTAATTCTTTATGATGGATGGTCAAGTCCAAAGCTAATTTCCACATCGAGTATGAAAGGGAAAGTCCAGGAAATTGTTATGTTTGTTTTAGGATGGAAGATATTATAGCAATGTTATATGCCAATAAGGATGATCTGGTTAAGATGGGAAATCTGGTGATGCTTGAGAGAAATGATATTTCAGAAGCAAATCCTTTGAGAAAGTAAGAATGGCTGTAAACCAGTGCATAGTAGAAGGGTTGGCTTTAATAAGAATGGGAATTTTATCTATTCGCTCAGAGTTAAAATAAGATGCAAATAAAATCAGAAATAAAAAAGTAAAAATCAGTATGTAATGGAAAGACTATTTCCATTATTTATCATTTGATCAAATGATTTGAGTGAGCAGGACAGCGAAAACAATAAAGCATTTCTTTATCTTTGGTCAAAATGGAGTCATTTTTCCTCCCCAATTACAAGCCTTTAAATATTTAATCTCTCTGTTCCACTATTCAGAAACTTTCTTTTGAGAATCTCTATATCCAGAGGGATCAAATAAAATATTTGTTAAAAAATACTATGAGTCCATGACTTATAGATGAATTCTGGGTTCTGATGCTGGTTTATTTAAAAATAAACCATTAGCATTCTATTGTTTTCCAGTTAGAAAAACAAATGCAATTTTGTATATAAAATGAGATTAATACTCATATAATAGGGTGTTAGAAATAATAGAAAATATAATTAGTCTGCCCACCATAGTTGTTACTTCCTTCTTTTCTCCTCCCTCGGTAGTGGAAGTTCTGGCACACAGTCCAGTCTTACATTTAGAAATTTTAATTTCTCTGGAAAGATTAACTAACTAGTAAGTCACTAATAGACACCATCCAACAAGGAATTCTAATGAATTTAGTTCTTTTTTTTTTTTTCTCCAAATACCCTTACTAGAATTATTCTTAGATCCAGTTTCCCAAACTGAGATCTCCTTACCACTTTTCCCTGATTTTTGTCTCTTTTGTTCATTGATGGATCTCCTGAGTCTAGAATCATGCCTTGCGCATGGAAGGATATCAGTAAACATTGAGTTGGAATTAATGCTGAACATTAGTGCCTGTTAATGCCTTCAAAGATCCTAGTATTCCACAGAACAAATTTTGCTGTCATAGAGAATAACTGAGTTAAAGTTAACCACCCTAATTCTTCTTTTCTCTTCTCTAGCACAATGAATGGGAAACTTCTTTTTTTTGTATATGTCAGAAACAGGCTGTATCCAAGTCTGGTAGCTAAACCTTTTAAAGTCACAATCTGTGTAGGATTTATGTGCCAGGGATATTGAAAGGATTAAATCTTTCTCTGCTAGTCTTTGGTGACAGTGTAATGTATTTCCCCTTATCAGAGCCCCTGTCCTCGGCTCTCGCCCCAGAGCCAGTGGATTTAGATGAGCAGGCTGTGCACTGCTGTTGTGTATATGCGTGTCAGCTGCAGGAAGTCCATCCTAGGTGACAGCAGTGTCACTATGGTATCCCATCCTCTTTCACACTTGATCACACTTGCAGATGAGAATGCCAAAAGCTCCTCTGAGTTACAGGCTGGGGGAAGTGACTGGGAGACCAGATGCCAAATGGACATCTTGATGTGCAGAGGGGGCCTGAAGACCCTCAGTGTGATGTAAAGCGTGTGCATCACGCACAGACTTACCGAGACTGGGCTCCGGTTGCACAGAGAGGTAACAATTCGGGAACCGGAGAGAAGACCTACACTTATCATCCAAAGGTAAAGTTTCCTAGCAGGGGAAGATGGGCTGTCACTTCCGTCCCCTCGGCAGAGTTACACCCTCATCCTGTTGGCGATGCGAACTTATATATCCACACGTACATACATGCGTGACTGACAGGAGGACTCTGTCCCTAATTTTCCTTACTGGGATCCACTTTCTGCCCACTCATGTATGATTCAATCCTTGTGTAACAGCGCCAAATGTTATTATGAGTGAAAAAGGCTCTTTATTCTTATCTCCCAAGAGCCCCCCCTACCTCTTGGGTAGATCAGGGCAATCAGCTAGGGGATTTGGGTGGAGGTGAGCGAACAAAGGGAGATACCTGATTTGCATTTAGATGTTTGAATATTTATAGATGAAAGGGGAAAAATATCCATTGACAGAAAGATAGGATGTGAAAATAGGTTTGGAATTGAAAGCTTAAAGTTGGAGAAAGAGAGAGTCCTCGGGTTTGCTGAACAGTGGAAAAGTAGAGCAGTGCAGTGAGGAAAGGTGGTTGGGGAGATGATGTGGGTCACGAATTGAACCAAATCCATTCAGTCTTTTGGGGGGAAATGCAAATAAAACTAGGATCATTTTTGCCAGCAATTTTTTTTGGTTCCTAGACTATTTTCCTTTGAATGAGTTATTGCGCTAAGAATAGGCTACGTGCACCCTGGAGTTTCTTTGGGTTATGTCTGAATAGAGTCGGTTTCTTACCTGTGACCTTTTAGCTGCTGCCTGCTACCTGTACACTCACTTCCAGAGTAAATGGCCATCCAGAAAGAGCCGTATGCGGCTTGGCACATCTTGTTCCTAGTCACAGCACATACCTAATTTGACTCCTGATTCTGCCTTGCTTTGCAGCTTCTCATAGCCTGGGGCTGACAACAGCCCTTCCCTAAGTGGGACCTTAGGCTGGGCCAGCTCTCAGCAGAACCAAAGCCTGCCGTCTCTTTTTTAACTTCCACATTCCAGGTTCTGTTCTCATGTTGATACAGAGCCCCCCTACATGTTCCCTAGACAAACCTGAGGTTAATACTTCGGTATCTGTAGCATTTTGCCTCTATCAAGAGAATGTGTGTTTTAAATGGACTATTGAATGAGGGTTAATGCTGAAAAGGAAAATATTCCCAAATGTGGAATTTTAGAAACTCCACAAAGAAGGAATTTGCCGGGGGAGGGGGGGGGGCAGGTGGAGGCAGGAAAGTTGCCTTCCCAGCACTCTTTAAATACCACGACACTTTTATATGCGCATAAGTCTTGTTTCCCTTTCACAGCCCTATTGAAGTAGACATCTATCATCATCTGGTCAACCGGCACTCACTTCTCCTTTCTAATTGCTTCCTGGCTCTGTCTAGGGAAGTCACCCCTCTTACAATGTGCGGAATTTAGTACAATGTAGATTTTGACACCTGCGGCTCACTGAGAAGACCCACAGGGCCAGGTCCTTGGCCTTGCTGTCACTGCATGGCCGGGAGGGAGGCACAGATGTAAAACTTGCAATGAGAAGGAAGCTATTTTGATAGACTTTGGCCCATGAGCAAGTGATGTAATGACTGAAAAATGCTCGGAGTGCATCCTTCTCAGCCACCATGCCTCCCTGGCCACCTGTTCCCACCACGGGACCATTCTATTTATGTGGTTCTGTTTCCTAGATCCCTAGAGCTGCTTCTGCTTCTGCTCATTTCAAAAACTGGTTCTGTAGCTTTCCAGTGGATCCTCAGAGTTCCCCAAATCCTTTCGCTACTTTTTTTTCGCCTGATAATTACACTTGTTATTATTGCAACCAAGAATCCAAGGCTGATAAAGTTAGAAAAGACAAAGTTAAAATAATGATCGATGTTTGCATCATCTATGCACAAAACTGTCCTGAAATGTGAAACTGAAATGTTAATCTCGTGTTCTAAAAAAGGATACATAAAAATAAATTATATTCCTATCTTGCCTGCAAGGTCAGATTTTGAAAACTGAAGACCTGAATAAGGGTATTTCATCTCATGTTGTTGCCTTGATTTGTATATGCATGTTTTAAACATTTCATTTTGAAAAAATTGTAGATTCATATCCAGAAACTAATACAGAGATCCTTTACCCTTTAACCATTTTCCCCCAATGGTTACATCTTGCAAAATTTACAGTATGAAATCATAACCGGGATGCTGACATTGATACAATCCATGGACCTCATTCAGATTCCTCATTTTTGATGCACTCACGTGTGTGTGTGTTTAGTTTTATGCAACTTTATTACACGTGTAGGGCAGTGTGTGTATCCATCCCCACAGTCAAGATATAGAACAGTTCCCTCATCACAAAGATTTATCGTGTTCTTTTATAGTCACACCTCTCTTTATGCCCCTAACCAGCAACCACTGACCTGTTCTCGATTTCCACCATTTTGTCATCTCAAGAATTTTATATTAACGGAAGTATGCGGCATGCAACCTTTGAAATTAACTTTTTTTTCATTCGGCCTAATTCCCTTGAGATCCCTCCAAGTCATTATGCAAATCAATGACTCATTTCTTTTTGTTGCTGAGTAGTATTCCATAGAACGGATGTGTCACCATTGGTTTAAACGTTGACTTGCTGGAAGACCCCCAGGTTGTTTCAAGTTTAGGCTATTACTGATAACGCAGCTGTGAATAAGGACACATTTCTGTATGGAAATAAGAGTTTCTTTCTTTTAACATCCAGGAGTACAATGGTTGCATGAGATGGCAGCTGTATATTTAATTTGTTAAGAAACTATAACATTGTTTTCTAAATTGACTGTATCGTTCTGCATTCCTGCCAGTGGTGTATGAGCATTCCAGTTCCTTCACGTCCTCATCAACACTTGATATAGTCAGTTGTTTAATTGTAGCCATTCTAATAGGTATGCAAGGGTGGTTCATTCTAGTTTTGATTTCCACTTTCCAATAACTGATGATGTTGGAAATCTTTTCTGTGCTTTTTGGTCATCCCCATTGTCTTCTTCAGGGATGTGTCTGTTCAAATCTTTTGCTTATTTTGAAAAATTAGGTTGTTTTCTTATTACTGAGTTTTTCAGGTTTTTTATATATTCTAGCTATAATTCATTTATTAAAGATATGATTTGTAAACATTTTCTCCCATTCTGTGGTTTGTCATTTACTTCCCTTAATGATATCTTTCAAAGATAAGACTTTTTTTGTTTTGTTTTAATGAAGTTCAATTTGCCAACTTTTGAACAATGGTTTTAGAGTCATATCTAAGAAATCTTTGTCTACACAAAACCACAGAGATTTCTCTCATGCCTGTTCTAGAAGTTTTATAGTTTTAAGTTTTATATTTAAGTCTGTGATCATTTTGAGTTAATTTTTTAAAATTTGGCATGAGGATCAAAGTTCATTTTCTGCATATGGATGTCTAATTGTTCCATCATCACTTGTTGTTTATGGTGGGAGGGCAAGTCTGGTACTAAAAAGCTGCAATGAACATTTGTTGTGTGAACTTAAGTTTCATTTTTCTGGGATAGATGCCCACAAATGCAATCGCTAAATTCTATTAAAATTGCCAAGCTATTTTCTAGTATGTGTTTGAAAAAGGAACACCTGAGGGTTAAGAACTTGTATGAATTTGGCTTTTACTAAGTATCTCTGTGCCTCAGTTATCTTATTGATAAACGAGGGACAATAATATTGCCCACCTCACTGGGCTGTTATGAGGATTCAATGCAGTAAAAAGCAAAGTATTTAAAAGAATGCCTAGCACGATCAGTATTGTTACTATTATTGTTTGCAGTTGGTGTTGCTACTATTATCGTTTGTAACTGTCCAACATCTTTGAATACTCTTCCTACATTTTGATAATTGCCAACATTATAAGATCGCAGGAAGAAGCCAGGAAACTTGCAATCCCATCTCTCCTTGCAGCTGGGGCAATAACTTGTGGCTTAGATTCTACCCATGAGGCATAGCTTTGAAGGCCTTGGATTCAGAAGTGAGGAGTTAAAGCAGATGACCATGGACCAGCGAGTCGCTCTTCCAAACAACTTCTAGGGGCAGCCGTAGCAGTGTTCTAGAATTCAGTACCTGGCACATAGGTGCTGTGCAGTGGAGCACAGGCTTTTTCCTGGAGAGAGTCCTGTCTTTTGTTTGGACTACTTTTTGTAGTAGTATAGCTTCAGAATATAGATATCTAGACTTTTTGGAGATTATCAAACCACCTACTATTTAATTATTTCCGTTGCTACTTAAATTAGCCAATTGACAAAAGTGTGTGTGTATGGCTTAAAAAGATCAATATT
>NW_011888830.1:3479122-3488230 GCF_000151845.1 Pteropus vampyrus
GGCTCCCTTCCTGCAGTGCCCTCACATGGTGGAGAAAGAATGAGCTCTGGTGTTCTCGCTTCTTATGAAGGCACTAATTACATCAATAGGGTCCCCACCCTCATGATCGCATTTAAACCTAAGCACCTCCCAAAGTCCACACCTCTAAACACCATCACATGGGAGATTAGGACATTGACATGTGAGTTGCAGTGGGTAGTGGGGCACAAATATTCAGTCTACAGCAGAGAGGGAGGTAACTCTCATGATCATCGCCCTTCAGCCTCATACCTGGATAATCTCTCTGAGGCCATGTGAGGGCAGTCAACAGTCATGGACTGGAGAAGGGAGGTTCCCTTGAACATGGGGCTCAGATGCCACCGGAAACACTGTGGCACCCCTATCAGACTCCCCCGCAAGCCTCCTGCTCTCACACGATTTTCTAGGTTAAAGAAACCTGATAGAGACAAATGAAATGGCTTTTTCAATTTACTTGATTGATAGAGGCAGGAATAGGAACCTGTTTTTTTGATGTCTCTTTTCCATCTCTCCCACTGGCCAGAGAGGATGACCCATGCCACAGGAAGGCCCAAACAAACACTCCCCCTCCTACTCTGATGGGAAGAGACCAGCAAAACCCCACAACGCCATGGGAGCTTTCCAGAAGGCAGAAGAAAACAGAACTCTTGCCAAAGCTAGCCTTCTGTTATGTGTGGCTCTGAACTGCTTTAATTAAAGACTTCTGTCTTAATCCCATTCATAAACTTAAGCCAAACTTTAATTTCCCATGAAGCATCTTTTGGTTAAAAACAACATTCCTAATCTTTAGCAGTTTTTAAATTTCTCATGCCATGCTTTTAAAAAGTGTGATGCATAAAATAATTCCACCTCAATATTCGAGGCACTCTTGCTAATTTTAAAGCTTGCAACACAGAAAGGGGAAAGGCATCAGCATGAATGTTAGATATATGAAACGGCTTCACTCCCTAACTCAAGAGCACTCCAACTTATTCAGGTCCACGCTCTTTTTATTGCAATAAAGAGATACTGAACAGATCAAATAGAAAAGCTTTTACCTAAAATGTGCTTGTTTAAAAGGGCAATTTCATATAGGCAAAGGAAATAAAATTTCCCCTAAAGAATTTAATTTGAGCTGATATGAACAATACAGAAAGAAACTTTAATCTCCACAGTTATCTGATGGGCTTACATATCTGGAGGGTAAGAAAAAAGTGATTGTGAGGAAAAGGAGAGGTGGGGGCGGGGAGAGAGAGAGACAGACAGAGAGAGAGAGAGAGAGAGAGAGAGAGAGATTACTCTACATAGGTGCTATAATAGTCTCCTACTGGTTAAAATTCAAAGCTTGCAATAATGATTTGAATGGAGTCATTTTAATGTATCACTTTTTTTCCTGGATGTTATGTTAAATATTGTATCTTCGCATTTGGAGATAACGTGATGAAATCGGGCTGCCCATTAGAATCCTGAAGGAGCTTAAAACTGCACCACAGGTGAGTCCCAGCTGAGACCCAGTGAATGAGAAGCCGTGGGGGTGGGGCCCAGGTGATTCTGTTGAACAGCGAAGGACAAGAACACTGCTGTAAAACACGCGTTCTGCTTCCCACAATAGACATGCTCCTGAAAATGGAAACCCTTTAACTAGAACTTGATATTGAAAGTCATTCTCTAATGATACCTTTTTTCAACATGAAAGCATTCCTCCTTTTTAGAAATGCGAATCTATTTTTTTAACACCGTATTTGCTTTACATCATGTGAGTGTTTACAGAGAGAGGTGCCTGTGGTAGAATGAATGTAATTTCTTCACACTCGTGCCTCACAGGGCTACCACCTAAACTGCACGTTTACATTTTTTTCCCTAGAATGTTTCCTCATTTGAGCCTATTAAGTAAGTAGGTCAGATGGTATCATGACTATTTTACAGACTGATGAAGGATCATGGAGAATCGAAATGACATTTTAGAAATATTTTTGTGACAGAACTACCATGGTTTTCTCTGCACCAAACCCAGTCCTTTTCTTCCTCTCTCTCTCTCTATGTACAAAGGTAGATATATACACATATATAAATTATTTCCTATAACATATACTTCTATATAATATATATTTATATGCCATATTATTACATATTACTTTATCTCCCACTTCTATTTATATAATTTGTTTATATATATATGAAATATATACATTTTTTGCACATAAAAATATTAAGGTACTGCTTAGTTTTTTTAGACTAGCTTCTTCAAGATTAATAATGGACTTAGCTATCAAAATTGTACCTCAATATGTAGGCAATAAAAGAAATCACATCAGATGCATCTTTCTTAACCTTAGGCGAGCAGGTATGGGGAAATTGCAAGAGGGAATTACAAACAGAAAACCAAAACCCGCATTCTCTGGAAAGTGCTCAAATCTTATTTAAACAGCATGTACAATAGTTTGGTGCCCAAACTCAATTTTTATTTTAGGAAAACATAACTTTTCTTTAGACTGTTTTCTAACCTCATTTCAGCAAAATAGAGCCAGATCTCAGGATTCATATACACTGCCCTCTGCTTGCGGGCATACCTACAAAGGCGTCTTTCTGCTTTGTGTTAAATGTAAACTCAAGGTATAAAGCATCCATTACAGATTTGGACCATTTACGGTTTCACACTGGCTTTGCACGTTACACTCAACTCTGCAGGCAATTACTGCTTTCTCTTGCAATTTATGGGTCCCTTAAAATCTTTCTCTCAGGTGATAAAAACATCAAAATGACCACCCATTCCCGAACAGCAAGCAACGGGGAAACTATCACATATGTAGATTCTTCTGAGATTTTTGGAAAGTTATTTGCTTATCTGAAGATATTTGCCAAGATGAAAAGACACCAGTAGATTCCTTAGACTCTCACTGACCAGGCAGCAGCTGCTGCTCTGTTGATACAGGGAACATCTGGGCAGCAAGGGGAAAGATTTATCAGCAAAAAAGCTCTAGAAACAGCCAGGTCCTGGAAAGCACAAAGAACTGGGAAACCAATAAAAACTCAGGATATGAGAAGGCCTTACGATATACAATTAACGATGAAAATGCCCAGTCTTAGCAGAAGAGGAGATGAGAGCAGACTCCTCACTGTGAACAGTCCCAACAGCTGCCAAAGGAAACGCCTGCTCCTATCTGAGATTAGGGAGCATGGAAGGATCTGTTGAAATCACAATGAACGATTTTACAGACGGGGAAACTGAGACACATGAACGCACTTACATCCCAATTTACTCTATTAAATTAATAATTTGATTATCGCTGAATCACATGGTTAGATAATATCTAATTTAATCTTCTACTTTTAGAATCCATCTTTGACACCTTTTCCCAAGGCAGTCTTTCTCTTGGAAGAAATAGCTAAGAAATGTGTTGTGGGCTTTTAGCCATGTGAGAGAGAGAGAGAGAGAGAGAGAGAGAGAGAGAGAGAGAGAGAGAGAGAGAGAGAGTGTGTGTGTGTGTGTGTGTTTTGTTTTAAAGTTTTAGGGAGTTTCTATAGATATCACAATAATGTAGTTTTATTTGCAAAAAGAACTCCCATTTTCTTTAGAGCAATGATCTGAAGGCTAACAGATGGAAAATAGACTATATGTTCTTTCCCCTTTAAGAAAGCTAATATGCTCTTAGACACATGTTTAAAACAGATTTCTCATTTGAGATCCTTGAAGAATAAGCTTACCCTCTCAGAGACTCAAACGAGAAAATGGCCAAAGCTATTTTCCATCTATGATGGCAAAAGCCACTCATCATTAAATAAAACATTTAAGCAGTAATTTAAATATTACAGGCTATGAAACTTCTTAGACAGTGGGCAGGAACAGGAATTAGAAGACTAGTCCTAACCTTGAGCAAATAATTAATACCTTGCTGTTTCTCACTCTTGTCTACAAAAATAGAATGAAAATTCTGGTCATTCATCCATCTAACATGAAGCTCTGAGAACTAATGAATAGCTACAAGGCTCTTTCTCAAAAGAAGTCCTTGTGGCAGAGAGCGAGCGAGCAACAAATAGCACCTGTACTTTCTTGAGTTTTCAAGATAATTCTGATTGCAAATTTTCTGTCCCTTGTGAAGTCATATGTTAGGCTTTGTGCCAGATTTTTCTGCTAACACTAATCCAACTCCCTTTCCTCGTGGACTTAGAACTTAGCTAAAATTTTCTAAACTGGAGAATCTCAAGAAAACTCAATGAAGAATACGGACAGGGGAAAGACTTCGGGAATTTCTTTACTCTTAGGCATAAAACATGCTAATTTGCACCACTGATTTACAGACGTAATAACAGTCACTTGTCAGCGTTTCCCTAGACTCTTCATTTTTGGGGGGAGAAAAGTGCAAAGAGCAGTAGAACAACTCTTTCCTGGACTATTTCTCCCCACTTAGCAGAATCTTCTATAGAAAAAGTTCAGGGCTCTTAAAGAGTTTCCCCTTCTCTCTTTCCTTTTTTCTCACGTTTCTTTTCTTCCTTTTCTCTTTTTCTCTTTCGTTCCTTCCTGATTTATTTTCTTCTCTCTTTTTCTTTCTTTCTTTCTTCTTTTCTTTCTCTCTCTCTCTCTCTCTCTCTCTTTTTTTTTTTTTTTAACAATTTTATTCCAGGAGAAAGCAGCAGTTTTGGCCAGAAGTATTAATAAAGACTCCTTATTTTTCTCCAACTTTTATAGACTCGCCACTTTGTCTGGCTCACAGCGGGGTGTGGATTGCTTTCTCTTGGCTTGAATGTTTTCAGACAGGCACTTCATATTAGAGGGTCATCTAAGGAAAAACTAGAGAAGTACTTGACCCCTAGGTCTGCCAATAAATAATTCCTGTATATTGGTCAGAGGTCACGGATTAGGTTTCATTTAACAGATAACTTCTATGACTGTGGACAAAAGTAGCAAGACTGTAAGGCAGGAATAAGAATGAGAGGAAAGAAGTAGAAAAGTCAAGTAAAAAATATCACTAAGAGAACCCAGAATCCCAGAGTCGGAGGGACCTTAGGAACCATCCATTTCAATTTTGTCCTTGTTCATGATTTCCCCTCCCCCGCCCCAATATCCTCCACGAGAGGTTGTGCAGCCTTTTTCCCCCCACATTGCTAATGCCAGGGATTTCACTATCTTTACTTTCCGAGGATACTTATTTTCATAATTCATGGAAAGACAACTGGGTGGATCCCAAGAGAATTTGAATCTGCAGTGCCGGGTGGTAAATTTGTTTCAAAGATCAAAACATAGTCACTATTTCATATCCCTTTGTCAGTAATTGATAGACCAAGCAAGCAGAAAATCAGTAAGGATATAGATGGCTGGAACAGCACTATCGATCAACTCGATCTAATTGACATTTATAGAATACTTCATCCGACAATAGCAGAACACTTTCTTCCCAAGCTCACAAGGAACATTCACCAAGACAGATCACATTCTGGGCCATAAAACACACCTTAACAAAGTTAGACGACTAGAAGTCGTACAAAGAATTAAACTAAGTCAACACGAATAAGATAGCCATAAAATCCCCAAATATTTGGAAAGTAACACATTTCTAAATAAGATGAGGGTTGAATAAGAAGTTAAAAAGTAGTTTAGTATAATTTGATCGAAATAAAAATAAAAATACAATGTAAGAAAATGTGTGGTATACAGCAAAAGCAGTGCTTAGGCGGAGATTTATCGCATGAAGTGCATATATTAGAGATATAAAATCAGTAACTGGTGTTCACCTTATAAAATTAAAGAGAAGTGCAATTTAAGCCAAAAGCAAAGAGAAGAAAAGAAATTACAACAAAAATAGGGCATGAGTCAATGACTGAAAATAGGAAAACAAAGAAACTCGATGAAACTAAAAGTTGGTTTTCTGAAAAGATGAATAAAATTGATGAACCTCTATCCAGGTAAGAATAGAAAGGACACAACTTGCCAATATCAGAAACGAAAGATAGGTCATCATTACTGATCCCATGGACAGTAAAGGGATATTATAAATAACTCTATGGCTACAAATCAGATTACTTAGGTGAAATGGAGCAAATCCTTGCAAGACACACACTGCTATCACTTAACATGAGGAATAGACAACCTACATAGCCCTATAATCTATTAAAAAATTAATCAATAATTAATAATCTTTGAAAAAAAATCAAGTTCAAGTGGTTTCACGGGTGAATTCTACCAAGTATTTAAACAAGAAATAATACCAATTCTCTACATTATCTTCCAGAAAACAGAAGCAGAGAGAACACTTCCTAACTCATCTAGGTCATCATTATCCTAACATCAAAGTCAGATAAACACATTATAAGAAAGGAAAACTGCAGATCAATATCTCTCATGAATATAAATGCAAAAATCCTCAATAAAATGTTAGTAAATGAAAAATTAGTAAATGAAAAAATAATACATTACCAAGTGATACAACAAAATATTAGCAAAGCAAATCCAACAACGTATTAAAAAATGATGCAACATTTTCCAGTTACGCAAGGCTGGTTCAACATTAAAAAGTCATCCAAGGTATTCCACCATATTAATAGGCTAAAGCAGAAAAATCATATCAATCGATGCAGAAAAGGCCTTTCAAAATTCTAAAATCTCTTTATGATTAAAAAGAAAAAGAGAGAGAAAAGAAAAAAAAAAAAGAAAAAGGAATACTGAGAAACTTCCCCTACTCGATAAAGAACATTTACCAAAAAACCCTACAGTTAACATCCTTAATAATGAAATACTGTACACCTTTCCCCTAAGATCATGAACCAGGCAAGGATAACCTCTCTCACCAATCCAATCCAACATCATCCTGGAAGTCTTAGCTACTGGAAAAAGACAATAAAAAGAAATGAAAGGTATACAGATCAGAAGAGAAGAAATAAAACTGTCTTTATTCATAGATGAAATGATTGTCTATGTGCAAAATCACATAGAATCTATAAAAATCTCCTGGAAGTAATTAGCAAGATTATCAGATACAAGGTCAATATACAAAAGTCAGTTTTTTCCTACATACCAGCAATAAACAATTGACATTTCAAATAAAAATTTAAAAATTATAATAATACCAAATTAGATGAAATACCTAAGTATAAATCTAATAAAACATATATAGGACTTGTATACAGAAAACTGCCAAAAGCTGATGTAAGAAATAAAAGTTTAAATAAATGGAGAGACAGTCTGTGTTGACGGTTTGAAAGTTTCAGTAATGTTAAGATGTCATATTTTCCCATCTTGATCTATAGATTTAATACAATCTCAGTCTGAATCTCAGCAAGTCATTTTGTGGATATCAACAAACTGTTTCTAAAATTTATATGAAAAAGCAAAAGACCTAGAATAGCCAAACCAATATTGAAGAAGAAAAAAAAGTTGGAGGATTCATACTACACGATATCAAGACTTATAATAAAGTTATGATAATCAAGATGGTATGGTATTGATGAAAAGACAGACACATAGATCAATGAAACTGAATAGAAAGCCCAGACATAGACACACAGAAATACAGTGAACAGAATTTTTTAATTACAAAGGCAATTCAATGCAGGAAGAATGTTCTTAACAACTAGTGCTGGAATAACTGGATATCCATACACACAAAGTGAAAGTAGACAGACTTACACCTTCCATAAAAATTAACTCAAACACAAAACTATGAAATATTTAGAAGAAAACAGGAGAGAATGTATGACTTTGGGTTTGGAATGAGGAGTTTTATTTGCTACAATATGAAAATCACAATCTATGAAAGAAAAAAAATGGGTAATTTGGACTTTATTAGACTTAAAGACTTCTCGTTTGAGAAAAATACTGTAAATGAAAAGACAAGTCACAAATTGGGTGGAAATATTTGCAAAACATATCTGATAAATGACTTGTATCCCTAATACACAAGAACCCTTAGAATTTGAAATGAGCAACCTAATTTAAAAACAAGCAAAATATATGAATAGACACCTCATCAAAGAATATCTACACATGGCAAATACATATATTAAAACACCCAGTATTATTTGTCATTTGGGAAATGCCAATTAAAGCAACATGAGATACATGTGTTTTAGAATGACTGCAATCCAAAGAGCTGACATTTCTTATTGCTAGTGAGAATGTGAAGCAACGGGAACTCTCATTCACTGCTGGTAGGAATGCAAAATGGTACAGTCATTTTGGAAGACAGTTTAGTCCTATCTTACAAAGCTAAATGGAGTCTTAGCTTATGATACAGCAATCATGTTCCTAGGTATTCACCCAACTGATCCGAAAACTTATGTCCACATAAAAACATGCACCAGAATGTTTACAGCAGCCCTATTCATAATTGCCCAAATCTGGAACGGATAAGATGTCCTTAAATAGGTAAATAACTATAGTATATCTATATTATAGAATACTACACAGTAATAAAAAAAAGATAATCTAACAAGTTGCCATGCAAACACATATATGAATCTTAAATGCATGTTGTAAATTGAAAGTAGTCTAAAAAAGTATATACGGTATGATTCTAGGTATATGACATTCTGGAAAAGCCAAGATTATAGAGACAGTAAACACATTAGTATTTTCCAAGGGGTTGGGGTTGGGAGGTTGACTAGGTAAAGCACAGGGAAAGTTTTCAGGTGGTGAAACTATTCTGTGATACTGTCATGCTGGATACACGACGCTACATTGGTCAAAACCTTTAGAACTTTATAGCGCAGAGTGTGAATCTTAATTTATGCAAATTTCAAAAAAAAAAAAAAAAAGAAATCATTTAGGAGTTCAGGGGATCTCAGGATGGAATTCAGAATGTGACAAAAAGAGTCTAACT
The DNA here is from genome assembly GCF_000151845.1 of Pteropus vampyrus. NCBI lineage: Eukaryota > Metazoa > Chordata > Mammalia > Chiroptera > Pteropodidae > Pteropus > Pteropus vampyrus. Next base: position 3,487,933 of record NW_011888830.1, read on the forward strand.
GTATTCAAACATATAAAAACAAACAAACAAAAAACCTTACCGAAGGGGATGAGGGAATGATTCTGACCAAGTAACTTTGGAAATGAGTGGAGTCTGTAAGACTAAAGGTAAAAGGACCTATACATAAATGTACATACAGACTGTACTCTATGGGCTAACATTCTGAAAGCACTGTATCTGTGAAACTGAACACTTATGTAAATGGAAGGCAGAAGGTGAGAGCCAGGTGTCTCACTGCTAGACTGGGAGTGTGCAGATAAACAAGGGGAAAAGGTCATGGATTAGAGTTGGGGACATC
>NW_011888830.1:3489865-3495182 GCF_000151845.1 Pteropus vampyrus
AACATGAATAAAAGCGATACCCGATAAATGTCACAATGGGGGTTGCAGACAGAACATGCTATAAAAATTGAGAGCATGAAAAGATCAGGGCAGTCGTGAAGGACGCCATGGAGGAGCTGGGTCTGAAGTGAGCCGGGAATTCCTCGTGCAGGAATTTAAGAGGAGAGGGAAAAAAAGTAACAGGATTAGTTCAGTTCGAACAGAATGGAGCGCTCAGAACGGGAGATGCGTTGAAAATGAGGGCCGGGAATTTGGAGTTTATACTATAAACTCCAGTAAGTAGGGAGCCGTCTCCAGTTTCTCACTAGAGAAGTAACGATATTAAGTCGGATTTTCAGCAGTGATTTGCTGGCACCATCGTCCCCATCCTCCTCTCATTTCAGTCTATTCCGCGATGGCTTCTGCCAACCACCGCTCCGTGGCCCTGATCTGCCTCAGTGCTCTCATTTCCAATAGTCGAACTGCTCGCTTTGGTTCCAGCCTCTCAGCAGCATTTAACCCCTGAACCAGTGTGTTCTATGAGCTTCCGGGACGCCACCCTTCCCTGATGCTTCTCCTCATCCCTCTGGCTACTCTGCTTTGCTGGATCCTCTCTCTCTCCGACCTCTGACTGCTGGAGTTCTCCTGGTCTCCACGCTAGCTTTTCCTCTCTAGACTCTCTCTCCCTAGCTGACCTCGTTCATTCCCACAACGGGCTTCATTTCCATCGGCTTGATTTTTGTTCCACCACGTCTACCTCCAGCTCACAATTCTTCTCTGAGGTCCATTCTTATAGATACAGCTGCCTATGGGACACCTGTGTGTGGATGCCCGAGGGTTATGTAAGAGCTCTCTCACATTTAACACGTCCCAAGCTGTGCTCTCATGTCCCCTCCCTCAGGTGTCTCCCAGTCTCCACACTCGTCAACGGCATTACCCTTCTCCTAGTCCCATGCAGACACCCGGGGGGGAGGGGGGCCATCCTTGATCCCGCCCTTTGCCTACCACCCCCACCCCATCCAATCCATTAGCCGGTCCTGTCAGTTTTACTTGGAAAAAGTACCTTCAAGAACATGTGGTATGTACATACGATGGAAAATTATTCAGCCAGGAAAAAAAGGAGAAAACCCTGACATTTGCAACAACAGAGATGGACCTGGAGGACACTGTACTAAGTGAAATAAGCCAGACACAGGAAGGCAAATACTGTACAATTTCATTTATACAAAGGAATCTAAAGTACTCAAAGTCATGGGACTGGAGAGCAGAATGGTGGTCACCGGGGTTGAGGGTGAGAGAGGATGGGGAGGTGTCACTCAAAGGTACCAAGTTCCAGTCATGCAGGATGAACAGGTCTACAGATGTAAGCACATCATGGGGTATATAGTGAACAGTACTGCCCATATTCTTAAAAAGTTTCTAAGAGATTAGATATTACCTTAAGTGCTTTCTACAGAAGAAAAAATATTAAAACTAAGTAAAAAAAAAAAAAGGTTGTTAAATTGCTTTAAATTTGCCCACTCTCTTCCACGGCCCTAGTCCGAGCCATCATTTTCCCTCGCGCGGATCCCTGACATGGCCTCCCAGCTGGTCTCCCTCCTTCCTCCCTTGTCTCTCTCAGTTCCTTGTCTCTGCCATAACCAATCTGGTCAAGTCACCATCTATTTAAAATACTCCTGTGCCTTCCTGTGGCTCCTAGGATAGAAGTCAACATATCGAACGCACCCTGCCCAGTCTTGCCCCATCGCCGCCTCTGGCCTCGCCTTGCTTCGCATTTTCCCTTGCTTCCTACCCTTCGACCACACTTTTGGAATCTAAAATTTAAGTCTCACCGTACAGAAATCCTACTGTCAGTGACTCACGTCGCACATGGAACAAAACGCAAAAACCCTGACATGAACTACAAGGCCTCATGTGGTGGGACCCACGCTCACTTTTTCTATCTCATGTTAGGATACATCCCCTTGCCCATCATTATGCAGCCGGACCAGCTAATTTCTGTCTTGGGGTTTCTTGCACATTGTTACCTTTGCCTGGAATTCTCACCCTTGACTTTTTATAAGATCAGATCCATTTTGGCTTAGATATCACCTCTTCAGAGATGTCGTCCCTGGCGTCCTTATGTAAGTAAGTCTTCACTGTTCTCTATCCAAATACCCTTTTTATATCCTTTGGAGCTCTATGGTCTTATCGTTATGAATTTGTTTACATGTCTGTCTCTTTCCCCCACTAGATCATAAACTCTAAAATGATAGGGCCACACTGTTCTGCCTACCATCGCATACGAGTTCAGGGGCTGAGGCATGGGAAGGACTCAAACACTAAAAAATTAATCTGGCCACAAGGCAAAGGTAGTTTCAAGATGCAAAGCAGTCAGGAGGCTAATGCAGGAGCCCAGGCATCATATCCCTGACTTAAACTCCAGCCTCCTATATAACCGGAAAAGCAGGGGGCAGGGCACAGTGTGAGAGGCATTGAGACATTAAGAAGGTAAAACAGACAGAATTTTGTTACTAATGTGATAAGGTCGGGGGGAAAGATAAGGGAAGGAACAAAGATCATTCTCAGGTGAGGAGCCACTGAGAAGACATTCTAGATAATCGCTGAGCTAAGGCTTCTGGGGAGGTGGTAGAATAAAGCTCCCTGAATGGCCTGCCTGTTAAGACTCTGAAAGGAGCGATTAGAAATCTCTCATAAATATGAGATTTCCTTTGGGGCTGCTAATAAATTCTATAATTTTGTTATATAGCACAGAAAACCAAATTTCTGTCCTAAGTGTGATATTTAAGATGTCTAGTGAGCTTTCTAGTTCTTATAAAAAAAAAAGAGGAAAGGCTTTAAGTAAAAAAAAAAATTAGGTATAACTCCCAGATGGTTACTTCCTAGGTGTGTGTCCCTGGTCTGGGAAATAACCTGATTCTTGGGATCGCCTATAAAATGGGATCACAACTCCCTGTTGCTGTGTGAATTAAAATTAGGTAACACACATGGCCTGGAAGGGCATGGGCTCTGCCTGTAGTATTTACATTCCAAGCTGCTCCTCATCCTTTAATTCAGGTCTGTTCCCTGCTTCTATCTAGTTTCAAGGGACAGTGTGAGGATAAATGAGATAATGCCGTCTGCTCCTAATTACCCACTTTTGTAGCTTATTTACAGCAAGTTCTTACTTGTGGTTTGGCCTTATCCTGGCCTTAGGAGATATCTTTTTTATACAGTCGGTTGATACGTGCTATGGAAAAAAGTTCATACTGAACATCGGTCTAATAAATACTACTGGGAAGGAAAAATACCATGTGCATTCCAGTATCAAACGTAGATAGATGCCTTTGAAAATCATTTGTGGTTTTGAATTATGTCTGCTATCGCTTCATTCATATTAACCAGGTTGATCAAATGGGCTACGTGCCATATTCTGAACATGCTTTTCGGAGAGAAGACAAACCATAAACATAAGGCATTGTCATAAAAGTTTTATGCGTAAGGACGAATCCTCGAAACTGTGAAGGGTAAGGAGTAGTTTCACTCTTTGTTTGTTAAAATTTTTGCTTTGCAGACCTCACATTAAAATCCTTATTTATACCCTTCCGTGCATATATTAGGCTCAAAAACTTCAAAAAGTGATATACAGTGGATATACCTGACATGGCGAACTCTAAAACTGTGTCCTAGGGTGATTCCAAGATAGTTGAGATAGCTGGTTTTTATTACTGAGGCATCTTATTCTTTACTATTTTCATTCATAGGCTCAATTTCTATTTCATCTTCCCTCCCCTCCCATTCCAGTACAATGAATGCATGATATCAGGTGTTTTTTTTGTTTGTTTTTGTTTTTTTTTAATTATTGTTCTCTGTTTTTGTTTTTTAACAATATTTCTACTTTAAAATCAAGGCACTGGGGAAGGAAGAAATAACACTGAGGCTATTAGCAAGGACCCTAGAGAGAAGATCCTGAAATTAAGCTGGGTCCTCGACCCTGAATCACGGACTATGCAGCCAATTGATGGGTCATCACTGATTTTATTGAACTGATTCACCTGCATGCCCGTCACAAATCTGTAATCACTCTTAGAAAGGGTCACTCTCTCTTCTGTTCTACTGTCAGAATGACATCTGTCAAGAAGGTGAGTCCAATGTCAAGAAGAAGACCCTGGATAGTTTTCTTCCCTTTGAAAATGATTCCTGTGCTGTGGGTGTTCTCATTTGTGTCTGGGATCTCACAAGAGGGCCTCGAGGACATTTAAATCTATCTGTGAGTAGCTGTAGAATTCCTGTGTTGAACCCATTTCTGTAAAGTTCTCCCAGAGTGGTGTACATTCAGCAAATATTTATTAAAAGCCTACTATGTGTCAGGCACTGTACGTGTTTTCTGGGGCAGACACTGATACAGGACAGGTTGCTTAGGGTAGAGGTCAGGCTTCAAGCGCAACATCACAGGTCCCTAAGGCATCTTTGTGAGTCGGGTCCCCTTATACATGGTGGAATGAAGAGCTGTATCCCACACCTACCCTGTGGACAGGGTAAGTCCAAGAAAACTGAGCTTGTTATCTACGACATCCACATCCTTCTCGGAGCACCTCACTTTAGGATTCACTGAATCACCTCTTCAGGCTGCGGGACTTCATAGGAAGCTGGCACACATCAGCCTGGCCAACCACGTGGCACGAGGAAGACAGAGTGGCTCTGTGAACCCCGTTCCTTTGCACCCTTTGTGTTAGCTGTGACCCTCAGCCGACCCTGAGCGGGTAAACACCAGGGAATCTGGGATCGTGGTCAAGGATCTCAGAATACTCATTACACCATCAGAAGTCAACACTGGAGCAACTTGTTCTAAAATAATGCTAACATACTTGAAATTTGCAGTTGGGAATTTAATTCATCTCAGTATATAAGAACATTTCTTTCTTTGTTCTACTGGCTTTAGGGGGGAATAAAAGTTCTTCCAAAATACCACCCACTCTCGCCCATTTCCAGCACTTTTGGTGTATTTTAGGCAGTTCTCTCTCATTCAGCCTCAGACGAGTCCACCATTAAGGCTAGATTGGGGATCAGACATAGTGTCAAGCAAGTTTGGAGCAATCAGAAACTTGGAATCTGACACGGTGACGTCTATTGTTTTCAGCACACTCAAAAACAAGTTATGGGAGTAGATTCATTGACAGATGGGTACAATTGTGTCGAAAAAAATAATTTTGCAATATATTTGTGTTTCGCAGCTAGGCAACCAAAAATGACTAACACACAGGAAGTGTGTACTTGTGTGCTTTTTCTAGCCAAATTATGGGATTTATAAATCTCTTGATTTCTTTATGTGAATATTCTCTACGTAAAAGAAAAAAAA
>NW_011888830.1:3496047-3499432 GCF_000151845.1 Pteropus vampyrus
AGGAGATTTCCATTACTGTACATCACCCAGGCGTTTTTAAGAAAGAAGTCTTATAAAACTTCCCAACAGAAATAGCTGTATCTTGACCCTCGACTGGGTGTAGTTCTATAAGCTTTCTGTACTGATGCCAGGCAGGCAGAGAAGTAAATATGACAGAGGACCAAAAACGATGATGGGAGAAACAAACAGAACTCGGCCAATGGGTTACAGGTTGCTCCTGCTGGATTTCAGAAAATGCGATTGTACATTAAAAATGTTATTTCATCAGCTCCAAAGATGAACCAACTACCTGAAATGTCGAAGGACGCCACCGGAACAGCTGTGTCACTCCCACAGAGTCAACCTCTGCACGGCCAACGGTCAACCAGTTTTGCTCTGCCACGGCCACTGTGTGCACTGCACCTGTGTCCCATTCACCTCAGTGTCTCCCTTTTGCTTCTTGTCTCTGGTGATGTTGGCTGCCCAAAAGCTTAGGGGCAAAAGTGCATTTGAAAAGCTTTCAATAGTATGGGAGCCAGAAGACATCCTTGTACCTTATACCCCAAAGCCTGTTGTAACTACAAATATGTCAGAGCAATTCCCTTGGATTAACCTCTACCAAAAATATAGATACTTAAATCCAAATTCCATAAAATGATTAAGAATTAAAAACATATATATGTGTGTGTATGTGTGTGTGTATATATATATATATATGCCTACATATACATATATATAGCATTAACTGATTAAAATCCATTGAAATCTCATATTCATTAATAAAAAGCCATCTCTGGAAAGAACCTTCTCCAGAAGTCTAAAGATGTAAGTAAGAGATCTTAACATGAGTCTCAGAGAGAATGTGATATTTTTCAGTTAAAGTCTAGAGCTTGTTAATGATTAGGTATGAACAAAGATACAGGCTTCTAGACTTCTGAATTAGGATTGATTTCCAATGAAAAGGACTTTTAAACAGTTCTGTTGTTAATAAGCAAATACCAATGACTATTTTTACATATCATGTCATTCTTTGTTTGTTTTAGCTTTCATTAAAAATGAATCAAAAGTGGATAGCATGAAAAGGTTGGAAAATCAATGTTCAAGATAAATATTAGTCCATATATATTGATAAGATAACAAATGTAAGATGAGATTGATAATAATTAACCATCCCTCAACACAGGAAATCATTATGAGTTAATTCTGAATATTATAACTTGAAACTTTACAATTTTTTTTTATCCATTTTTACCCCCTGTTTTAGACTTTGAGCTTCCTGGAGGCACATGCTACCCCTCATTTTCTGACTCAGTGGACGGCGATGGAAAGCAAGCACGTAGTAAGTGCCACTACTTCAACCTCCCCGTCTCCTCACGCCTATGCGAAACATTACTAATTAGGCTCCGTGTCATTTCCAGTGAGTCTGTACATTTCTTATTTAATTCTCATTTTAGTTCACAATTATTTATTGAGTACCTGCCATGGTACCACAGAATGTTGGCCTTGGTCCTGGACATTCTTGGTCTAGCATGTGGTTTGGACTGTAATAGGCATTTAATAAATATTGGTTTAATAAATGAGCGAATGACCAAATTAGTTTATTCACTTATTTGGTCATTTTTAATTATGATAAAATACACATAAGTTTACTATCTTAACCGCTTTTAAGTGTACACTTCAGTAGCATTAAGTATATTCACACTGTTGTGCAACCAATCTCCAGAACTCTTTTCATCTTGCAAAACTAAAACTCTATCCCTATTAAATACAACTCCTCATTCTTCTCTCCCCACAGCCTCTGGAAACTGCCATTCTAGTTTCTGTCAATAGGAATGTGACGACCATAAGCACCTCACATAAGAGGACTCATACAGTGTTTGTTTTTTTTTGACCGACTTATTTCACTCAGCATAAAGCTCTCAAGGTTCACCCAGGATGTAGCAGGTGTCAGAATTTCCTTTCTTTTTAAAGATGGATAATATTCCATCGTGTATATAAACTACATTTTGTTTATCCATTCACCTGCTGATGGACACTTGGATTGATTCCAACTTTTGGCTATTGGGAACAATGCTGCTATGAACATGGGCATAGAGTTATCTCTTTCAGAACCTGCTTTCAATTCTTTTGGGTACATAATCAGAAGTGGAAATACTGGATCATATGGCAATTCTATGTTTAATTTTTTGAAGATGTGCCACGCTGTTTTCCATGGCAGCTGCACCATGTTACATCCCCACTAACAGTGCACAGGGGTTCCAATCTCTCCACATCCTTGCCAAAACTTGCTGTGTTCTATTCTTTTGATAATGTCGTCCTAATAGGTGTGAGGTGGTATCCTGTGGTTTTATTTTGCATTTCCCTAATCCGAATTAGTTTTATTTCCAAAGGTGTTTTATTCTACTCTGGAGAGACATTTACCCTAGTGAAAAATGAGACCTGTAACTCGTACTTGTCCACTCGTGGTTTTCACCCTTTGCTTTCATTATTTCATCTTTGTAATAAACACACACACATACACACACATGCTTTAGAACACACATGCACACACATTGGTGTGAAACATTCTCTGCATACAGGACAATGAAATCAATGCTGGATATGACACACGCGTACTTTCAAGAAATGTTTTAAGGAGTTAACTAGGATTTCTGAGCATAACCCAGTGCCACTGTGATACCCTAGGGAATATAAATGACCTCTATGTCCAGAGGAAGGCAAGCACAGCCAGAGTCTGTTCTGGGTCATCTTCGGGAGCCAGGGTCAAGAACACAGTACATTAGCAAAATCTATGCACGAACTCTGTGTAGCTATTTCCTTAAATACCTGTTCTTCCCCAATGCTTCTCCAGGGTGGCCTGTTTTCAGGTTGTAAAGATAATTTACATTTTATTGTTTTCTTCTTTTTTGCCTATCTTCGGAAGGAGAGGTTAGACTGTTAGTTATGGAATAATTCTTAGCAAGTTAGTAAAAGGAGGGAAGAAGGTCAAAAACTTCTGGGTAACCCACCGCTTAGATATTTAGCTCCTGAGCACTCATGGGTGGACAACAGCATCTGTTCATGGGAATATAAAAATATTTGCAAAATGAGAAGAACATCCCCCTTGGTGGCCCAGAGGTCTGAGTCAGGATAGGAGAATTTCCTACTTAACTACTTACAAAACAGTTGAATCACAATACAATTTCCAGGAGGCCATTTAATTTAGTCCTATCTGATTAGTCCTATGCCACCCGGAACATTCCTTCACTTGCCATTCCCTGAAAGGTCCTCGGAAAGGGGGTCAGGACATTGTATTTCAGTCCCAGCTTGTGTCCTCACCTACAAAGTAAGGGATCTGAATCTATGGATTTTTGAGGCCATCTACTTTTCAACACTGAGATTCTATACATCTGCTTCTCGCGATTAC
>NW_011888830.1:3499482-3504953 GCF_000151845.1 Pteropus vampyrus
TGTTAGTTATGGAATAATTCTTAGCAAGTTAGTAAAAGGAGGGAAGAAGGTCAAAAACTTCTGGGTAACCCACCGCTTAGATATTTAGCTCCTGAGCACTCATGGGTGGACAACAGCATCTGTTCATGGGAATATAAAAATATTTGCAAAATGAGAAGAACATCCCCCTTGGTGGCCCAGAGGTCTGAGTCAGGATAGGAGAATTTCCTACTTAACTACTTACAAAACAGTTGAATCACAATACAATTTCCAGGAGGCCATATAATTTAGTCCTATCTGATTAGTCCTATGCCACCCGGAACATTCCTTCACTTGCCATTCCCTGAAAGGTCCTCGGAAAGGGGGTCAGGACATTGTATTTCAGTCCCAGCTTGTGTCCTCACCTACAAAGTAAGGGATCTGAATCTATGGATTTTTGAGGCCATCTACTTTTCAACACTGAGATTCTATACATCTGCTTCTCGCGATTACCTTGCCCAGACTGCCCTAGTACCCATGGCAATACAAAGTCTACACTCAAAAGGTAAAAACCCAAACAGGACTCCTAAAGCAATGCAACTGCTCTTTATTTTCTAAAACTGTTCAGGGATGCTCTTGTGGACACTTCCATTTTCGCTCTATTTATTGTTTCAGTTTCATCAGCAGGATTTCAAACGTCTCAGAGAGAAGGCCTCCTCCTACTCATCCCCAGTGCATCTATGAAAGCTAGAGCTTCAGAGTCCGTCACAGAATTCTGTCACAGATAGGGATGCCCGATAAAGACACGGGATGCCCAGTTATATCTGAACTTCAGATGAACGACAAATAATTTTGCAGCAAAAGTATGTCCCATGCAATGTCTGAGATACCCTACGAAATTAATCATGGCTTATCTGAAATTCAAATTTAATCGGATGTCCTCTATTTTTATTTGCTAAATCTTGTAACCCTGAGAGCATGAGTCCTGTGGATGTGAAGTCCATCTTGGTCACATGTGGATGAATAACTGAGCAGGTTACATAACCTCCATGCTCCTTGGCTTCCTCACCTGTCAGATGTGAATAATGATGATCGTCCTCAAAGGAGGGTCAGCTGAAGATAAATGGGGATCTTGAAAAGACTAACGATTTTTTCCCCATCCAATTCATATTTGTTAAATATTTGCATGGAATTTATTCAGTGAAAGTAGGAATAAGCTGTTTAATTTTAATAATAAATTAATGAGAGGTTTAATAATAAATCAAATGAGAGGTTTTAATTTATCAAAAACCAAACCTCTTACAGTTTGATTACCCTGGCGTTTGTTTAATTAAGCCCTTTAATCTGAATCTGTAAGGATTAATATTGGAGACTGTACTTCAAGTTGTGAGTAAGGCTCCTGGTACAGAGTACGTGCTCATTAGAGGCAGATATTATTGTTATTCTTAAAACCTCTCTGTATGAGTAACCTACCCAAAACCTGAAGATATTCTCTGGCGATGGAGTCACAAGTATCATATAATCAGAGCACCAGATCTGAGAGGTGACCTGGTCTTATCATTTTACAGATAAGAAAACTGAGGCCTAGGAAGATAAGTGGTTTACTGGAAGCTTCCTAGCCAGGTAGATGCACAGCCTGGTGTGCCCAATGCTCTTTGCTATTACGTTATGCGACCTCGTGGAGAGGCACACAACCACTCTGGATATCTAGACAGCTGACATCATTCATGAAGGATCTACTCCTACAAAGCGAAAATATCAGGCATATTTAAACATGCGTGCAAATAGTAACCGTATCGTTACGAAAGTTTATAGGAACACAGAAATCTTACTATCGCCGTCGGAAGCGTAAAACATTGGCATCGTTCTCAAAAAAGACCCACTGAGATCATACAGGGGAATGTCAGGGGGGTTGAAGCTAATGGTCCTGCTAGAGCCGCCTCCAAACAATTGCCAATTTTCCATTGCAAAACAGCTCAAATGAGTATCTGAGTCTCTTTGGAAACTATAAAAATGTTTGCGCAGATTAAAATTACAAATGCTTATTAAAACAGCATGCCCGAGAAAGCAGAGAGGATAAACAATGACACGCAGGACGGTCACCGCCTGATGAGAGATTTCCATGAGGTGGCCCTGTTCCATGCTCCTTCTCTGATCTTCTCTCTTTAATCAGAGGCTAAAAGAGGTAAGAGAGAGAGTGCTGGAGAGTTAACTTTCCATGAGAGCCGAAACCTTCACCCTACGATGCACTGTTCTAAACATTTTCTTATGTTTTCTGGCAGCTTGAATGTGCAGGCACATATCCGAGCCGACCTCCTTTGGCTGAGGTTGGCTCACAGTTTGTTCAAGGACTAAATATTTCTGACATTGCTTAAGAAAGTGGTCATTTTAAGTGGGTTCACGCTTGGCATTCTTACGAAAAATATGGCTTCACATTAATAGCGTTAATGCTCCAGTTAGAGACTTTGCATAATTATGACTCCAAAGTCACGTGGGGCTGAGGAAGTGGGACTATCTGAGATGCGAAGGCTGGTTTGACAAGAATTTCAAATAGCCTCAAGTTTAGTTTACTTTTTTCTTTTCTCCAGTTTTGATGGAATATCTCAGGTTCTAGATATGTGTTTGAACTTTTGGGGTTCTGTTGATAAAATTGAGAGGTGACAAATATTGTGAGATGAGACAAATTAAAAATTCTGGAAAACTCTGTCTTTGCGGGCTAAATAAATAACAACCACACACTATTAATAGCACCCCTTACTGCAGTTGACCCATTTAACACAGCTCATTATTTAGACGATAAAACAAAGGTTTTCATAAAGTTCTTACATAGATATTAATATGTTAGACTTCCTCCTTTTAAACTAATGACTAAGATTATTTGCATAATAGGAAAAATTTTATATGGTACTTGAAGGGAAAATGAACTTTAATCTCTTAGTTGTGGTGAGCTTCGATTTTATCAGCCATAAAGCACTCTCTCTGTGTGTGTATAATTATATGTAAATAGATATAAATTGTATATATACATATTTTTCTTAAAGTAGTTATTCATTTGTCAAAAGATCTGAAACAAACATACACGCTAATGGTATGAGTTTGGGCAAGTTTCGTGTCTTGTTTTTTCCATTTATAAAATGGGCATCATAATCATACCTGCCTCATAGAATTGTTGTAAGGATAAATGAGATAAAAGGCGTAAAATGCTTAGAACACGGCTTGGCATATGATTATTATTCAAATGGCAGGTGTTACGAGACTTAAAAAGGATGGATTATTAATACTATTATCTTCGCCACATTTAGCTTAGTATTTTTAAATGCATAAAATTGTTTTGATTGGTTTTACAAACATTTAACACAAATCAGCCACTCCACTTTTTGTCTGTAGAAAAATACACACACGCATACACACATATACACACATACACCTCAGTTCACAAAGTCCCTTACGTTATTTCTCTCGCCAATAGTTTAAAAAGCATAGGTGCAGAGGAAGAGGGAAATAGCATGAAATGAATCATGACCCCCCCATTCCTACAATCCAGATGGGGTTCTAGTTCTATAACCATTTTCCATCCCTACAACTTCTGACCCTTATCTGTTCCCTCTCCTCCCACGAGGCTGTGCTGGAAAGATGTGGAAATGCAGAATTGGTGCAACTAAAATGCTTTGAGATAGTGCTCAGATATTGAATTGTGACTAAATAATATGTAATTTCAACTATAAGCTATACAATTCCAGAAGGTACAGGCCATACCTCGTAAAGCAGTTTAAACTATTGACTTAAAAAGTGCATGACTGCATATGTATTACTGTTATTTCTTTTAAGCACTGTTTCTATAATGCCTCTCCCTTAGGCAGAGAGATGTCTTAAACTTGCAACAAAATATGTCTCTGAGGGAGGTAAGAGGCCAATAGCTGTACCTACACTTGTACAGAGGAAAATGAAGGCAGAAGCTGATAATAGGATTTGATTTGGTCAGGATCAGAGGGCAGCAGGGTTCAATCTCTGCACACCTCCTAGATGCCAGATGCCTTTTTAGGCTTTGCAGATGCAAGGGTGGGTGAAGTCCTGTCCCCTCTATCAGCGAGCTTGTTGCATTCTGGCTGGGGAGGAAACAGAGGCTCTGCAATAAGCAGCTCCAGCACAATGTGATTCTCGCTAGGCAGTCATAGAAACAGTGAGCTTCCAGAGCAGGGGAAGCCCCAGGAGCTTTGAGCAGGGGCAGAGCAAGATCACACTAGTGTGTTAAGATGACTGCGGAGCAGCATGGGAGGCTCTGGAGTCCGGGAGGAAAGTGGCAATAAGCCCTGTTATAATGTAACGGTATTTGAAAGAAACAATGAAGACCTCAAATTTGGCAGGAGGAGTAAGGAAGAAGAAAAGGACCTTAACTTAGGAGGTGTCTCCGAGGAGAAAGTGAATTAATGACAATTCAATGTATGTGATGAGAGACAAGAGCTAAGCCATTGGCGCCTGGCAGCGTTCAAGCCTCAGTCTTAAGTCCTCTTCTCTTTCCACGCCAAGGCCGCATATATGCATTTAACCATCGCATATGTATTTAATTATCTCCTCTACACAAATGCATTATAAATAGCTATCTCCAGTCATCTCCTTAGAATTCCAGATCCATACATTCAACTCACAGCTTGAGATGTCTTCTTAGGTCTATTAGACGCACCTCAGACTCGAGATGTCTAAAATCAATCTCGAATCTAGTTCTCTTGCAGGGCTCGGTTGCACCAATGACATACCCACCAGGCGGAAACCCACGTGTCAGCCTTGATACTTTCTTTTCCCTCATCCACATATCCAACGTCATTCCAAATCCTTAGATTTTACCTCCTGAATATCATGTGAATCTGCCCATCTATATCCAGTTCCCCCTGTTATCGTCCCTCCCCAGATTATTGTCACTTCTGGACATCTGCGACAGCCTCCAAAATGCTCCTCCCACATCCACACTCACCCTCCCTACTACTGTGGGAATGAACTTTCGGAAATGTAAATCTGTTCATGACACTCTCTCTGTTGAAAAATGTGAGTGGTTTCTCTTACCTTTAGGCTGAAAGAACAAAATCTTCAGTGTGGCCTAGAATGTGTGTTAACCCTTTTCTCATCCTCTTTGCTGAAGTCCTACATTGTGTTCTGATTTCACTTTTCCACAGGAGATATTTCCCTGACGTGCCTCACTAGGTCAGGGACCCATATAGAATTCTCACAGCACTATGGAGTCTCTTTTTTAGCCCTTGGCACAGGTACAATTTTGTATTTATTTGTTGGGGTTATCTCATTAATGTTTTCTCTCTGACAAGGTGGGAAATGCCCTGGTGTAGGGGCTGAGTCTGTTTATGCTCACCCTTGAACTCTCTACAGGGGTCCCCAAACTTTGTGGCACGAGGGACCGGTGGTCCTGTGAGATCCTAATGCCTGATGATCTGAGGTGGAGCTGAGGCGGTGATGCTGACGCTGGGGAGCGGCTGCACATACAGATGAAGCTTTGCTGGCTCACC
>NW_011888830.1:3505943-3520593 GCF_000151845.1 Pteropus vampyrus
CATCCTCTTTGCTGAAGTCCTACATTGTGTTCTGATTTCACTTTTCCACAGGAGATATTTCCCTGACGTGCCTCACTAGGTCAGGGACCCATATATAATTCTCACAGCACTATGGAGTCTCATTTTTAGACCTTGGCACAGGTGCAATTTTGTATTTATTTGTTGGGGTTATCTCATTAATGTTTTCTCTCTGACGAGGTGGGAAATGCCCTGGTGTAGGGGCTGGGTCTGTTTATGCTCACCCCTGAACTCTCTACAGGGGTCCCCAAACTTTGTGGCACCAGGGACCGGTGGTCCTGTGAGAATCTAATGCCTGATGATCTGAGGTGGAGCTGAGGCGGTGATGCTGGCGCTGGGGAGCGGCTGCACATACAGATGGAGCTTTGCTGGCTCACCTACTGCTCACCTCCTGCTGTGCAGCCTGGTTCCTAACAGGTCACAGACCAGTACCTGCCCATGGCCTGGGGTTTTAGGACCCCTGTGCTAGCACACAGCCTGGTACATATTAGACACTTAATAAATATTGTAATAAGAAAAGACTAAATGAACAAGTCCATAGTTTCTGATGAGGAAGAACAGAGAGGTGGATGAAGCCATTAACTGAAGTGAGAAGAGGCTTCCGGTTAAGATGGCGGACGGTAAACGCTGTGCTTCCCTCCTGTCACCTCTAGATTACAGCTAAACTACAAGACAGGCGTCACTGGGAGTCACCTGAAGTCCGGCTGAACAGAAGTCCTCCCGCTAGAGACACAGAAGAGGCCACCCCAAGATTGGTAGGTGGGGCAGAGCCACGAAACGGGCCGGTCCCACAACCGCGTGTGGTGGTTGAGAATCGGGAGGGAAACCTCGCCGTGGCGGTCCCCCTGAAAGGGCGAGAGGTGGGGCTCACCCGCCAGGGTTCCAGGCCCGGGAAGAGGAGGCCCCACGACCTCTGGCTGTGACAGCCAGCGGAGACCGTGGCCGAGTGAGACGCAGGGGCGGGAGTCACGGGCGTTCGTCTTTAGGGGCCCGCGTGTGGACTTACCGCTGACGGACTCGCTCGCTCTGGGCTCCACGCTGGGGCCGCTGCTCGAGGGCGACGGGGACACACGGGGATGAACGGGATTGTCTGGCTTCAGGGCGAGGGCTGGAGGGGCGGCTTTCTCCTGGACAGAAGCGCTGGCAGAGTCCACTGTTCCTCTCCTGAGCCCTCCCTCGCCCTGCGTGCGGACGCGGGCGGCCGCCATTTCTGAGTCTCTGGCAACGTAGCCGCCACTGGCCCAGGTGGTTCCCTGAGGCCCCGCCCTCCCAACGTGCGGGCCCACGCGAGCTGCCTGCCGTGGCTTTTCCATATAAACGGCCTGTCTTGGCTCATGCCGTAGACTTTCCTAAAATCTCTCAAAGTTCACAAAGTTCACAAGCCAGACACTAGTGGCAGCTGGCCTTGGTTTGTGGCTTGGCCTCTTGAGGCACCTCCAAGCCCAGTGTGGGTGGCAGCCATCTGCGAATTGCTCGGCGGCTCATGCTGGGTGGCCCTGGGCAAGGTACAGGCTGCGGCTGAACTTGGTCTGCAGCAAGGCCCCTCCCAGAAGGCCCTGGCCTGCATGACCAGTGTCTGGCTTAGGTGTGAGCTGGAGCACCACCCAAGGTCATTTCTGAGGATGACACACTCGGAGGGAAGACAAGGCAGGCACTAGAGCCTGGCTAAAGCGAATCCTGCTCTCTGGGGTCAGCCCCTGCACAACAGCTCCTCCACTGGTCGTGGCCGGTCATCACAACCAGTCAGCCCAAAGGTCAATCCCTCCCTTTGATGAGCAAACAGCAACCAAGGCTCACTTACAACAGGAGGGCACATACCACACACAGGGGAATCACACAGGGAGCACCCAGCTCAGGTGACCAGGGAGACTGTGCCACTGGGACCCAGAGCACACCTACTGTATAAGGCCACTCTGCTAAGACTGGGAGACACAGCCAATCTACCTAATACATAGAAAGGAATACAGGGAAGCAGCCAAAATGGGAAGAAAAGAAACATGTCCCAAATGAAAGAAAAAAACAAATCTCCAGAAAAAGAACTAAACAAAATGGAGACAAATGATCTACCAGATGCACAGTTCAAAACACTGGTTATACAGATGCTCAATGAACTTAGGGGAAGAACAGATGAACTCAGTGAGAACTGAGTTCTCAAAACAAAAAGATAAAAAACTTAAAACTGGAGATAGAAAACAAAACAAAAAAGAACCAGTTAGAAATAAAGAATACAATAACTGAAAAGAAGAATACCTTAGGAAGAATTACCAGTAGATTAGATAAAGCAAGAGAGTGAATCAGTGATTTAGAAGGTAAAGTAGCAGGAAACACCCAACCATAACAGCAACAAGAAAAAGAATCCAAAAAAAATGAGAATAATGTCAAGCGTACCAGCGTTAGCATCATAGGGGTACCAGAAGAAGAGAGAGAGCAAGGAACTGAAAACCTATTTAAAAAAATAATGACTGAAAACTTCCCTAACCTTGTGAAAGAAATAGACACACCAGCCCAGGAAGCACAGAGTCCAGAACAAAATGAACCCAAAGAGGACCACACCAAGACACACCATAATTAAAATGCCAACAGTTAAAGATAGAGGATCTTAAAAGCAGTAAGAAAAAAGCAATTAGTTACCTTCAAGGGAGCTGCCATAAGACTGCCAGCTGATTTCTAACAGAAACTTGGCAGGCCAGAGGGATTGGCACAAAATATTCAAAGTGATGAAAAGCAAGGACCTATAACCAAGATTACTCTACCTAGCAAAGCTATAATTTAGAATCAAAGGACAGATAAAGAGCTTTCCAGACAAGGAAAAGCTAAAGGAATTCATTGCCACCAAGCCAGTATTATAGGAAATGTGGCAGGATTTCTTAAGAAGACAAAAAATATGAATAACAAAATGGTAATAACTACATATCAACAATTACTTCAAATGAAAAAGGATTAAATGCTCCCATCGAAAGACAGAGTGGCTGAATGGATAAGAAAGCAAGACTCTTACATATGCTGCCTACAAGAGACTCACTTCAGATCAAAAGACACACACAGACTGAAAGTAAAAAGATAAACAAAGATGTTTCATGAAAATGGAAACAAACAAAGAAAACAGCTGGTGTAGTAACACTTATAACAGACAAAATGGACTTTAAAACAAAGGCTATAACAAGAGACAAAGAAGGATCCAGTTAACGCCACTTCTGGGTATTTATCTGAAGAAACCCAAAATGCTACTTTGAAGGGAAGTGTGCATCTATATGTTCGTTGCAGCATTATTTACAGTAGCCAAGAGATGGAGGCAACCTGGGTGTCCATCAATGGATGAATAAAGAAGAAGTGGTGCATAGATACTATGGAATATTAGTGAACCATAAAAAGGAATGAAAACTTGCCCTTTGCAACAACATGGATAGACCTAGAGGGTGCCGTGCTGAGTGGAGTGAATCAGATAGAGAAAGACTAATGTCATATTTGGAATCTAGGAAACAGGATAAACAAACAAACAACAGAAATAAGCTCATTGATCCAGAGAGCATTTTGATGGTTGTCAGATTGGGGGGATAGGGAGATGAGTGAAGGGCGGAGGGGATTAAGAGGTACAAATCGGTAGTTGCAAAGTAGTCACGGGGATGTAGAGTATAGCATGGGGAATATAGTCAGTAGTATTGTAATAACTGTGTATTGTGTCATATGGTTACTGGCTTTATCGGGGTGATTGCTTTGTACGTTATATAAATGTCTAATCACTGTGTTGTCCACCTGAAACTAATATAATACCGTATGTCAACTATAACTGAAAAAAAATAAATAAATAAAAAGTTGAGGAGGGACTGGGACCATGGAGAGCTGGGCAGATGGATTCAGTTCGGGACACATTTAGACTATTTTTAGATCTCCGTAGGATACCCAGGTCGGTGGTGGAATATAAAAAATACTCTCCAGAGAGAAGTTAAAACTGGGAGTCCCTCTGCAGATGTACTTGAAACTCTGCGGTGCTAAGGGGGCAGGTCCAGAGAAGAACTGCAAGCTCAGATGTCTCCAGGGACCACCAGAAAAGGTAAATGTGAACTAGTGAGGCGGGTGACGAGTGCTGATGGGTGTGAACAGAGGATGTGCGCTCTGCTGTGAGGCATGCAAAGTCAAAACAGAACTTCCCAGCAGCAAAACAGAACACTTCTGTAAATTCCACTCAGCCCTCTTGGAGGGGGCTGTTTGACATCATGGAGAGTGAAGGAAAAGGAGGTCAAAGATAAAGCCCTAGGTATGCAGAGAAGCCAGCCACGGAGAGGAAGACGCGATGGCCACCGAGGAGAGAGCAGTGGAAGATGGGCTCTTGGAAGACGGGAGAGGAAACTTCTTTAGGAGAAAGGGGTGAATCAACAGTGTTAATGCTTCCGAGAGTTCAAGTACAACGAGGATTAAAATTAGGCCACTGGAATTCGCCACTAGGATTCAGCATCAGTTGCCTTAACAAAAGCAGTTTTCACGCTAAACTCATGCTAAAATTCTTAGTTTCCAGCTCTCAAGCCAGGTTGACTTGGGCACTTTTCCTGCAGGTTGGGTTACCACAGAACGCTCCCTCTGATCTTTAGTGTACTCAGGTCCCCTTCTGCGGAACATAAGTATTTCACATTCTCCTTTAATGTTATTTTTAAAATCAAAATAAAATTTAAAATCCAACTAAAACTAAATCAAAGTAAGAGTCATTTTGAATATGCTTCAAATTATAATTTTAATATTCGGTCACGTGGAGAGGTCTATAGATAGGCATTATCCCCTTTTATAAATGAGAATACAAGGGTTTGTCAGGGACCATGAAACCAGTCAAATGCCCCAATCGCATTTGGGCTCCTCCCATGTTGCCATTCTAGATGCTTCCTGGTTAGTCTACTTTGTGATATGCTATTGGCAGTGTCAATCATGCACACGTCTACCAGAGGAAACACACACACACACACACACACACACACACACACACAGCAGGCCAAGCTGACCATGGTTCCGAAGTCTGACTTTCCACTTGGAAAAAGTCACACTGCTTGGTGGAGTCATGGAGGCTGGGACCTCCTTCAGACCCCGGGAAACAGACTTCCTGCTTTTTCCTTATCTGCCCTTATTAGTAAGTAGTTTCTACGATCATGTCTCGTCTTTCATGGAAGTGAACCTCACCTCTAGTGAGAAACTCCTTCTGGATGTATGACTCGAGTGGTTGGGAAACTAATTTGCTGGAGTCCTCTGCTCTCGGCCCCGGGACAGATGATCGGTGTGCCCGTGACATGGCGACCTCGTTCTGGCAGAGCAGGCGTGAGGGTCACTGAATGTGCTCCTACAGGTCTGGAGAACGCTTATGGCACATGAACACTAATGACATATGATTGCCTCCTAAAATTCTGCTTGGTAGGCTCAAAATATAGTTTCTGAGCAGATGCTGCCTAAACAATTTTATTTACCCTCAAAGTAAATCCCGGTACCACCAGAAGAGTTTGGTTTTATGTGTAAGTGATCTTAAAGGCACCACTCGCTTATCGAGTGAGTGAGAACTGCCTGGATGCCGTAAAGATCACCTGCAAGCTCCGCAGCAAGCCTTTCAGGTAGGCCACCTCAGAGACGATACCTGCCTGGGGTCACACAGCTATCATGCGACAGTCTGCATCTGAACTCGGGTCTGTCTTGCTCTGAAGCCCACTGTCCCCCCACATGTTAGGCCTCGGGGACAAATCGGAAGGAGAAATACTGAGGAGGGACCAAGGTCACTAACCTTATTATTTTGCTACATAATAGTGTGAATGCCCCAAATTCAGAACAAAAATCTCCTGACGCAGACATTAGGGAGATGTGCATTCTCTCATCTAACTCCGATGCATGTGAAGCATCAAGCAACCTCTGCCCCTCCACTGCCTGCCATGTTTGTTACGTACCATCCGCAAACTTCTGAAGCCCGTTTCCAAGTCACCTGTCTGAATTGCTGACACTACATAACTCTAACCTACAGACTTTCCATTTCTTTTTCCAACTCCAGGTTTTTCTTTCTTAAAGAAGGGTCAGAATAGTGCATATTAACATATTATCTAGAGGTTTTCATGTTGAAACTCTAGTACAGCCCTGGTTACATGCTGTCTTTGAAAAAGAATATCTGTTTAACTTTAATCCATTACTCGAATCTGGAATATACTAAACCCAATTGTTATATGGAGTCACCTGGGGAGAGTTTAATGGAAAAGAAGGCAGCAAATTAGTACCATACGAATAGCTTGAGTCATACTAAGTTTGCTTATCCAAGGCCCCTCAGAAGAATGGGCTGTATTTTTAAGATATGACTTTTTTTCTGTATTTGTACAGAGACTTGTCGCTACTTAACTGGACATTTAATTTTCCACTTATTCATTTCCCCCCTTACAGGCTGCTCTTTGGCTATTCAATATGTGAAAAATACAGAGCAAAATAATTATAGGAAAAGGGACACAGAGAATGCCATAATTAAGCCGTGCGTTTGCAAAATATACTCAATATACCTGAAACATCTTGATTGCTATAATCAGGTACATTAAGTTTTCAGCAAATACCTTTTTTTTTTTTTAAACAGAGGTTCCTCTAAAGTGAGAAGCAGAGGGGCAGCTCTCAGAATCACCTTACAACACAAAATTAACTAAATTTGCCTCTGAGTTTTTAAGAATCACATATGAAGAGTAGTTAAACTATAAATCAATGGATTTATGAAACATTAGGGCACCTTAGTGCTTCTAGAACAGGTTTATTTTTCCCTCATCTGAGCTGTCATTAACAAAAGCCTCTGAGCCTACCAATGGCAAAGGCAGAAACTTATTGCCTCAAGATGTGGTTTAAACTTTTATTTTATGGTTTGAGATTAAAGTTCAAAGCAAATACAGTTACAGGGTCAATGAAAGTAAAAGATCTATGTGGGAGAATGCTGTTACCAGAAGTTAAACAACATTTGCTGTTTTTATAAAGAAAAAACGTTGACAAAAAAAAAAAAAAAAAAAAAAGAAAGGATTTAAGCCAATTACCAGGGCGAAAAACCCAAGGTATGAAATAGAGTCCAGGACTCTAAATCTTCTTACTCTCTCTTTTTCTACTTTATAATACTGGAAGTTTAAATGCAAAATATTTCTCTCTGATCCCCATCTAACTGGGCTGGTCTCAACTGATACTGAACGGCGAGCTGCCGAGAATAAGCAAAAGACGAGGAAACCAATTTTACAGAGGCAAACAAAAAAATTAACTAGAGAATTAAAGCTTAATATAGCTTTCTCCTCTAGAGAGCTCTGCCTGATTGCAGACAGAGCTTAAGACCAGGTTTCAAAAGCACAACACACTAGTTCAAGAGCTGTGGCCAAGATACGTCCAGTAAATGGAAAACCACCTTTGTTGCCTGCCTTCTGCAAAGGGAGAAGACAGTTAGGCACATACCTGTCTGGGGACTAGGGACACAGGTTTTACTTTCCAACTCAGTCACTGGTTTTTAATGAAACAAAATATATGTTCTCAGGAGCTGTTTTCCTCAAATGCATCCATCCTTCTTTCAAAGGTGAAAATAAAGACCCTTTCCTTCCTTACCCACAGAAATATTCATTGAGCAAATTATGCCTTAGGCAGCACTATTACCACCTGTCACTTCCTGCCCCTCATCACCAATGCCAGGTGCTTAGAGGTGAAATCTGCCTCCTGCTCCAGGAGGGGACAGTGGGGTAAAGAGGGGGACAAAGGCAGCAGCCAAGAGAAGACCTGATTGGAATTTGGGCCGCCTGTAGAGCAGGTGCCCAACACAGTTTTTGTGGTCATTCGGGAAGAAGTTATAATGACATTAAAGTCTTTAAAAAATAAATTCAGCCTTAAACCACTTTCCACTCCGATGATCTTTCTGAAGCCCCATTCTTGTATAATTCTAGTTCTTTGACAAAGGAGACTGACTCTTTCGATCCAGTAATTTAAGGGCAATTTATCGTGAAGTGGTAATTTATTAAGATTCAAGAGTGGAGAGCTCTCATATCCAGGAAGGAACTCAGCTCACAGTCTGCTCCTGACTCGGGTCTTCCAGGCAGAACCTCGGGCCTTGATTTCAGTGCTATGGACAGCCTCAACAAACTTCTCATCCTGAATTCCTATTCCCCTCCCCCCATTCCACGCTGCATAGCTGGAAGTAAGCATTAAACTCTAAATTCCCTAAAGTCATATTATGTTAGTTTAAATTCACAGGAAGCGATCACTGATGGTCTCTCTGAAGAGCCTTACAAGGCAGGAGGAAGCTGGGAAAAGCCACGTTTCTTCATTTGGCCCAGGGCCAGGTCTTACTCCTGTATCTCTTCAAAAACACTATTTTTGTTTCATAGTGATTGTGATGAATGGCCCATCATCACGGTGGGGGCAAAGAGGTACCTGTTATAAGCAGGAAATGGGGGCTTCGACGAGATGCTACATCTCTGTGCTTGCTGTGATCATGCGTGTTTTCGATCTAGCATTCAATCCGGGAATGACCTTTATTCTTGTTTAATAATAAAATATGTGACCACATCCTAAAGATGAGGTTGATTTTGTGGTAATGAAGGCAGCAATTGTGGATACAGACCAAAGGCACAGAGAGTTAAGTTTTATTTCCTCCCAAGTCATTTTCTGGCTCTCTTGGGCACTGGGCAATAAATGATCCCAGCTGCCTTCCTTCCACAATTCCTACAGTCTTTGCAGGGCAGGTTTTTCAAGGACCCTGTTTTCTTCCCTGCCTCGGTCTCATTTCATGATCTGTCCCCCTTCCCCAGTGGGATGAGCCCTGCTATGACTTCATGAGAGTCCAGATCCCTGTTAAGGATGTGCGAGTGGACGTGCTGGGTCTTCCTTAAAAGGTGGTGTTCTTCCTCGTCTCGGCATAGCCAAGCGAAAGGCGATCCTGGGTGGGAGAGAGTCCAACCACCCGTCCCTCGCTCCTGTACACTCGCTTCTTCCCGGGGGCTGAAGCCCAGTAGAGCTTAGGTCAGGTCCGCCTGCAGCATCTGGGCAAACACTCTCTCTTGCTGCTTTCTCTGGTTCGATTTCCCTATCGCCGTCCTGGCTTTCTCGGCACAGGAAGGTCTAAAATTCAGTGGCGCGTATACGGTCCGTTGGCTAAACTACGAGTCAGCAAACTATGGCCTGTGCGCCAAATCCAGCCCTCCGTTTATTTTTGCAAATAGAGTTTTATTGGAGCCCCGCCACACTCATTTATTTATATATTGTCTCTGGCTGCTTTTGTGCTACAATGGCAGGGTCGAGTAGTTGTGACAGAGACCATATGTTTTGTCAGTAAAGCCAAAATATTTACTAACTGTCCCTTTACAGAAAAAAAAAATGCCAACCCTTGGTTTAGACCATTGTAAAACAGAGCTGAAATATTCAACATTTGGTCACCTGCAGTTGAAAAATCTCTGACTAATCGACTGAATGTGAAACAAAATAGAAGTTGTTTGGGACAACCTAGATTAGACTAGAGGGCGAAAATGGGTGTTCTAAGCAGTCCAGCCCAACTTCTCAGGTTCACATATATTGGGATTTTGAACCAATGCACATTTGATTATAAATTATTACTGTGATTCAGTTTGTCATTGTTACTCTCAGGCCATGAGGGTCTGGGTTTGGCAGAAGAACTAGCAGTAGAGAAGGCTGGCTAAGTGTCATAGACTGTTCCAGCCCCTCTATGGATTCCCAAATAGATGGATTTTAGAATCCTCGATGGAGAAACTGATGGGCCCCATGTTGGTCCCTCTATCTTCAGTGGAAACTTGTATCTGAGGGGTCTAGATCAGGACCCAAATGTTCTTGGGTCCCCTAAGCGTAACGGCATTTACGAGCACCCAGTCTTACTGCCCACCTGCGTGTAAAAGAATTACATTTTTATGTCATTTTCATGTGCACATTTCATAAATAACCTATCATAGTGGGCCTTCCAATGGGGTTTTTGCTTCCATGGAAGTTACTTTGTACTAAAAAGAATAGTTCAGCAAATCAAAAACACATTCCATTCTGCACAACAAAGGAAAACATCAATGAGATGAAAAGCCAGCCTATTGAATGAGAGAAAGTATTTACAAATCATATAGCTGATAAGGGGTTAATATCCAAACTACATAAAGAAAACAAAACAAAACAAAACAAAACAAAACAATTTAAGAATCTAAATAGACATTTCTCCAAAGAAGATATATAGGTGGCCAAGAGGTACACGAAAAGGTGCTCAAAATCACTGACCATCAGGGAAATGCAAATCAAAACCAATGAGTTATTATCTTACATCTCTTAGAATATTACCAAGACGACAGGAAATGACAAATGTTGGTGAAGATGTGGAGAAAACAGAACCCTTGTGCACTATTGGCGGGAATGTAAATTGGTGCAGCCACGATGGAAAACAGTATGGAGGTTCTTCAACAGATTAAAAATAGGACTACCATACACACAACCCAGCAGTTCTGCTCTGGGTATTTATTCGAAGAAAATGACAACACTAACTTGTTCACTGCAGCAGTATTTACTATAGACAAGATATGAAAATAACCTAAGCATTCACTGACAGATGAATGGATAAAGAAAATGTGGAATAAATACACAGTGGAATATTATTCAGCCAAAAAAAAAGAACGAAGTTTTGCCATTTGCACCAACGTGCATGGACCCCGAGGGCCTTATCCTATGTGAAATAGTCAGAGAAAAGCAAATACTGCATGATTTCATTTATATGTGGAATCTAAAAACAAAACAAAAGCAACAAAACATAAACCCAGCTCATAGACTCATGGATACAGAGAACAGATTGGTAGCTGTCAGTGGGGAAGGGGCTTTGAGGGGTGGGCAAAATGGGTGAAGGGGTCAAAAGGTGCACACTTCTCGTTAACAGATAAATAAGGGCTGAGGATGTATGTGCAGCATGGAGACTATAGTTAATAACACTGTGTTGTATATCTGAAAGTTGGTAAGAAAGTAAATCTTAAAAGTTCTCATCCCAAGACAAATTTGTAACCATGTATGGTAATGGATGTTAACTGCACTTACTGTGGTGATCATTTCTCAATATATACAAATATTGAATCATTATGCTCTATATCTGAAGCTAAGATAATGTTATATGTCAATTATTTAAAAAAAACCCACATTCCAAAGAGTTATTTGAACTATCTCTGTAGAATGGCAACTAAATGTTGGGCAAGTTCTAATGAGGCAGGTGGCTAATTTGAATAGGGTTGTCAGGCAAAGCCACACGGAGGAGCTCGGGTTAGAGCGAACCTTTTAAACATGAGCGTTTTCATGGAGAGGCGGGTAAGAGCATCCCAGCTTTTGGACACTCGGCAATGGCTGTTGTGGTCAATCATGAAGACAATGACGGTGGGAAAGGAATGTCACGAGCCAAGGCTCAGAAGGAGCATTACGTTCCATTTGTAAGTGCCAAACTGAAATGAAAACAACATTTTTCCAGTTTACAAAATCTTTCACTTATCTGCCAGGAAACATGATAAAATATATGAAACTGCTCTTTCCATGGGCCTCTCGCAATTTTGTTCTGGCTGAGGCATTTGTGTCTCTATATCAATGAAAAACTAGTGCAAAGAAAAACAAAATGGAGTCCGAAAGCCATGGTCAAGGGTAACACCTGCAACCTGGACAGACTTCAAAATTCAGCCCCACAGGACTAGACATGTGATTGCTCGTGTCAGTACGTGTCAGCGGAGCTCGCCCCCGCAACTGCTGATTTACCTTACAGCCTTGGTTCAGAGACGGAACATTTGAAAACGGGTCTGTAGTTCAGTCCATCAACTCTACAGAAATGTTGGAAATAAAAGCCTTGAAACAAAATGAAGATCCATATAGAGAATTGCTTTGCTTCAAGAAAATCTCAACGGTGTGGGCAAAGGGTGCATGGATGGCTGAGTGAGATTCGGGATCCTGTGGGAGGGTGCTTCTTTGTTCTACCTCACATTGATCACCTAGTTTTATGGGTGGGGATCCTCAGATGCAATCTGGTTCAATCTCTCACCTTATAAATGAGGAATGTCCAGATGTCTGTTCAAATACTACCCGGGCAAAATGCAGTGACTTGCGATACAGAGGATGCAAGTAGACACGAAGATGAATCGGACGTGGACCTTATCTTATCTATCTTCAGAGAGTTTATAGCCTTTCAAGGGAAGAAAAATATACCTAGATATTACAGAGGAGACGATACACGCCTACACTTGAGAATCTCAGGTTTCGATTCAGTGCTATACGCATTCAAGAGAAGAACATCGTCCTTCCTTTGGGGGTGGTGGGTGTGGTGGGAAGGCAGGATGCGAGGTTCAGTGAGAACTTCACAGCTGAATTAAGGAAGTAGCAGACCTGGGCCAGGACTAGACACTGCGGGAGGCGCAGTGGTAAACAAGACCGTGCACGCCTTCACGAAAACTCTGGAGTGTGGAAAGAGGAGAAGTTTTAAAAAAAAGAGTTGAAGGAGAGTGATTAGCTGCTTTTCTGAGGTGCCTTCTCCTGTTGCGTTAAAATGCAGAGCGGGCGGGAGGGGGGGGAGAACGCGGGGCTCTGCCTGAGAAGAGGGAGGAAGCCGGACACCGAGTCCTCTCTTTACAGTAAACCCGACGGCATGTGACTCTAGTATTCTGGGGCTTCGAGCCTGAACACATATTTGGGGAGCGCTGGAAGGTGCGTGGCACATTCTGCCTTCCGTTCCCAAATGGTGGCATAAAAGTGGCAGGTGGTCCTCCTCTATTTTGGGACAATAATTTCACGGTGCGCTCTCTGACCTTTGGGAGACATGTACCTGATCATGCGAGTGATTTCTTCTTGTGTTTGTCCAAAAAGAGATTTCTAGTGATCTGGATTTGTTGGTTTTGTCCTTGATACTTTGCTGGTTCAGCCCACTAGGGTGACAGACCCATTCAGGAGGAGAAAAAAAATAATTGTTGAGTGAATATTTTTCTATTGATTATTTTTGTCAGTGGAGTGGAAACAACTCGGGAGGGTATTTTTGTTTTGTTTTGTGTTGTTTTGAATGATGGAATGAGATGAAAATGAAAACGCAATGGCATTTTTATGTGATCTGATAATAACCTTTGTCATTGTTAGTTATGTCCTGTGCTCCATTAGTCACGCTTTGTGAAAAATAGATTATTCTCCAATACGATAAATTATTTAAAAGGCCCAGATCTTGTATTCACTTTCGTAAACATATATAGTAATTCATTCTACCTAGAGAATTATTATAGGATCTTGTCTATATTTTCACAGCCTACTTCCCCCCTGCTCTGCAATGGTGTTTTAAAAGTACCCTGTAGTAAGTAGGTCACGATTCTTCAGACTTTCCTGTGGGAAAAGGAAGAAAAATGTGGCGTAAATTTTTCCCATCTGGGGCATAGTTAAGGCAACATGCTTCGTCAAGTTAGCAGCGTTCCAAGGAAAGGTGGTATGTCAGAACAGTATATGGCATCCTTGCTTAAGTGCTCCGGCTCAGTTAGAAAAATCCAATCCCCACTGGGGAAATGCAGCATCTATTTCATAGGGTTGTTGCAGGGATTAAATGCGATAGTAAATATAAAGCACTTAGCATAATGCCTGGCAGATATAACGCATTAATAATTCTCATGTCATCCTTCAAGAAGACGAATACCTGAACTTCAGATGGCTGGCCTACCTACCCTCGATGGACACCAACAGAGCTATCACATAGCCTCTCCCAACTCCCAGCACCTCTGAGATATCGTGTAACGGGAGCCGAAGAGTATCTACACATGGCATTCATTCAAAATGGCACGGTAAGCTTTCCTCTGTGAATTTGGAATTCATCATAGGAGATTTATCAGGCATGTGAAAGGGAAACGTCCCCTAAATGAGCTAGAGAAAGCAATGAAAAAGAAAGAAATGAGGCCAAGCAGTGACTTAAAACATGTCAGGGTTTGGTCTGTTTTTTCCATCGGCATGTGCTGTTCTCATTAATGGCAGTTTCTCACACACTCGGTAAGGGAACGGGCCAAAGTATGTTTCGTTATACCATGAAGGCTCATCCAAACCTTAACGGATGCGGTAAGCCACAAATTTTCTCCAAACTATAATCATCTTTGTGAGATAAAGTGCTTATGACCCAAAGCCTCTCTGACCTTTGAAATATTATCAAGGTCTTAAAAAAATTTTTTCCCCCAATAATGAGGCAACTTTATGATATGCACTTTGTCCTATGAGATTTGAAAACATCTCTCCATCTGCCAAAGACACTTCTATTTTCTTGTTGGTCAAATCATTAGCCTAGATAATAGAGGACAGGGGCCAAACCCAGACCACCACCTGTTTTGGTAAATAAAGTTTTCTTGGCTTGCATCTAACCTAAGTCATTTACATATTGTGAGTACTTTCACTTTAAATGGCAGAATTGAGTAGTTGCCACAGAAATTGTGTGGCCAGCAAAATCTAAAGTATTTACTACCTGGCCCTTCATAAAAGAAATCTGTCAATCCCCATCTAGATCATTCTCTTATACAGAAAAAATGAAATCTGCTTGAATAATAGGTGTCTATCATATTCTCAGAGAATTGAAAAAGTCTCCATGTTATCGAATCCAGATTCTTTGCTGATTAGAACAGAAATGAGGAACTGGAGACAGGTTACTAAGCTGGGA
>NW_011888830.1:3521983-3528058 GCF_000151845.1 Pteropus vampyrus
TCAAGCAGAGGTGAGGTGTTCAGAGCTCCAGCTCGTCAATTTTTTTTCCCTCAAGTAATAGCAATGAACATTATACCGTGTATTAATCATATTGCCAGCGTTGTCTTTCATTCTTTTTATCATAGGTCTGCTACATCATCACCTCCTTTTTCTTCTGTGCACTAAGAATATTTTTTTCTTGATCTGGCTGATTTTGATTCTCATCTCGGAGTGAAGCTTTCATGTTTGTACTTTCCCAGTGATGAAGAGGGGGATGCTGAAAATCGTTGGTGATTCTTTTGGTGAGATTTAGGATTTGTAAATGCCCCTTAAGGTAGACGTCATATTAAAAACAGCTAACAGCACCATTCCCTGCCTCGATTTTTCCATTTGACAGAAGAGACCTAGGATGATGTCAAACATACAGTTCTTGAGAAAGGTGTATGACCTGAACTTGCATCCGACCAGATCACACGTTAAAACACTAAATTATGATGTCAGCAGATTCAAAAATTATTCCTTATGATCACTTTTCATGAGCAGCAGGTTTGGCAGAACTCCAGGTTACATGCCTGGAGCAAACACCTGAAAACATTCCAGGTTATGCAGCTTTGATAGCCTTTCCGCTGTTAAAGACTAAGCATTCTGCTCATCTGTTACTCAGACGAGGGCAGTGACAGCTCTCCTAACTGGAAGGGGTCTCTCACCTCTGGATTTCTAAAGCGTTCTCTGCTGACACACCTCATACCACGTACGACCCTGCATGACAAGAGCATACACATCTTCATTCTCCCGCTAGATCATACCATTTAGGCAGAGACTTACTGCCAGTGACTCAGTGGTTCACTGAATCAGAATTAGCCAAAAGGATGACTCACTGTAAACAATTAAGGAATTTAAAATGCAATTCATAAACACTATCCCCTTTATAATTCCTTGGGAAAGGATTATACACAGTTAAAAAGCTGACAGAATAATGCTTGCCAAGAGCAGGTGTGGACAGAATGAGCCCGGTATACCCCAGTAGTGGATGTAAAACCGTTCGTCTTTGCCAGTCCAAGTTTGGGAAGCTTTACTTACACAAGCCAAAATAATAAACTTCACTTATGTCAGGGATTCATTTCGGGGAAAGGCAACATCATCACTGATTTTTAAATGGGTAAAGGTTCAAGATCATTATCAGAAACGGTCTTTGGAGGGCTATATTTTCAAAATTTGTAACCATCATTACACATTCTTAGAGCTAGGGCTTGCCTTACCCTCTCGTGCAATAATATTAATAAGTTAATCAACATAAACAATTTTTTTTAAAAGCGCTCTTAAGAAGCATTTCAATTTTCGAAACAGGCTGCTAATCCAGTTAAAGAAATGAAATTCATCCTAATGGCAGCATCATAAGGACATTCACAGAAATACTTTGCCATCTCTCAATTACAAATGAAATTTAAACCTTTAAACCGAAGAAACATCATTGATAGACTCATAAAACTGTTTGTGCATTTTCATCTAGAAATCCTTGGAATTATTTAACAAAAGCAAAAAGCTATATGCACAAAGATGTTCACTGTGTTGTTGTTAATGCAGACCAAGGACTGGAGACAATCTAAATGTTCGACAAATGGTAATCTAGTAAACAATGTACACCAACATTATGGTGCTTTATTTGGCTATTAAAATCATGGTTATAAAATTAGGCAGAAACATTGAAATATGTTTGCTATTTGACTGGAAAAAGGGCATATTATAAAAAGGCGCATACTATATGAGGCACGACACGTGTACACGTGGAAGTTCTAGGAAGCCAGATGCAAGAATTTATAAAAAGAAAAAATTAAAGATGGATATTGGCCATTTTTTCTTCTATTTGCTGTTTTCTATAATGCGATTGCTTTTAAAAAATAGGAGAAGCAGACAAACACAGGGGCAGAACTCAGGAGCGAGAAATAAATAATGGCTAATCAATACAAGATGCATGTCAGGAAAAAGCAGACCCAGTAACACACACTTCTCCTTCTGTTCCTTATTTGGGTCTTGGTTTAGTGCCCATGGAATCATATTTTGGGATAGGCATTCGGGACAACACGACGTTGTATAGAACCACTTTTAACAAAACCACCTCCGTTTCCCAACGAAAAGCACTTTGCTGGCAAATACCATTTGGCGTTCCTTTAAAGCTAGAGTCCACTGTGACCTCTCTCAAAGGGGTTGGCTGAGGCTCAGGTGGAGGGACACCTGACTTCTGCCACTTTGAGCTCCTTGGTTCGAACTGTCCTGGGCCACTGATTGCCGCAGAGGTCACAGGCCACCTTTTTTAGGAGCATTCAGGGAAAGACCCCATTTCGTAAATTCTGCCCGCTCTGCGAGGTCAGCTGAGTTTCCCTAGCTTTTCCAAATGTGAACTGGGGAGAAGCAGAGGCCACAGGAGGCGGACACGCGTCCGCAGACCCTCTACGAGAGGAGCTGGGATAACATTTTCGAAAAAGTTCGTGTTTCTTTTTTTTTTTTTTTTATTCCGGAGTCCCAGGAAGTTTGCTCCGGCCCCTCTCATCTCTTCAGGGCCGCGGAAAACGCAGCAATAAACGTGAGAACGGGTTCCTGGGAGTGAGTGGTGTCAGGGGTCCCTGCAGTATGACTGGGCACTCGCTCATCAAAATGCACCCCAGTCCCCCGCCCGGCGCCTCGCCTCGCTCCGCACGTCGGCGGGGAGCGGTTTCCCCATCGAAACCCAGCGTTTCCCACACGCAGATCGCGATGTCGCTGGAAACCCACGCCGGCGGTTCGCGTCGCCTCCGGCGCTCCTTAATTGGGGTGGGGGAGGGGAGGAACTTGGCCTTGAACCGAAGCGGCGATGGGCGAGCGAGAAAAGCAGGCCTACCTTAAAACTTTCCAGTCTTTGAGTGGATCCAAGTCAGAGATTAAGGAAACCATTGTCTAGGCGGCCGGCGGCGGACGCGATCCGAGGGGCGGGGTGAGGGGTGGGTGCAGGGGAAGGGACCCGCCACCGCCTCCCGGCTCCGGCCCGCGCCACGGGGCGCCCCGCGCGGCTCTTCCTCCTTCCAGGACTGATGAGCGCCGGTGCCGGCTTCTCTCCACCCCCCACATCAATCCCGCGCTATATTACTTCGCAGCCTCCGCTCGGCTCTGCACGCCGCCCCCGAAAGCCCTTGTAATCTGCTCCGACTGATCAAACTTGACCTTTTCGGAGCCCACTTTATTCCAAGCACTGCCCTCCGTTAAATCTCTCTTTATTAACACCGTCCTCCTTGGCTTTGTTTTGGAACAAACACAGATCCAGCCTGAAGCCTCCAGACTTTACCAGCAATCATTTACAGATTACTGCAAGCTGCAGCCCTCGCCTCCTTGGGGGCACTCCTGCCGCCCCCCGTCCCTGCCAGGAGACTGGTTAGGTTTCTCCCTTCCCTTTTTTTGTGTGTGTGTGTGTGTGGTTTGGGTTCTGGGACACCAGCCTTGGGCTTAGAGCTTCCCTTAGAGGCTGTAACTACATGACTGTTAGCATTTGTTTTTTAAAAAATAATTTGGAACCAGGCTGCTAACAAGCTAGAATTTACAGTGTGTCTTCTGGCAGAGATTTTGCTACATTGCTGTTTTTTTTTTGTTGTTGTTGTTGTTCCCCTTTTTCTTTTCTTTCTTGTGTTTTTAAATAACATGAAGGGCAGACTGCAGAATATCTGTAAACAGTAAGGGAAAAGGGTGTGGGCTTTTCTCCCTCGACTTGCACATCTTCTGTCCTTTATTTAAACCCAGGTATCCTGTCAGCCAGCATCTGAAACCGCTTGTAGCAGGTTCTTAGAAATATCAGGAGCAGATGGTTCTCCTCTGCTGTCTAGTTTTTCTCCGCCCTGTCCCGATGCAGGTTCTTTGTGAGAGCATAGATTTTCCCTTTTCATAAGCATGCTTTTCTGCTTTCCCAGGTGCTACCTAAGGCCCTATAGCTGAAGCCCTTACCTTGTCCTCACGGATCCTGGAATTAGAAGGCCTTGGAATCACCCAGCTCGGGGCCTCCACACCACAGCCTCTCAGGTCATCAGGACTTTATGGCTGCATGCCACAGGCACTTCACCTGATAGTCTCTCTTTATATCAAATTCTTCTTTTTCTTGCACTTATTTTAAAAGGAGTTTTTAAGATCCTTACCATAAATAGAAAATCAGCTTCACTGGTCTAACAAAACTGTTTTTATTGACCTAGACACATGGACCGGTTGAAGGCACTGATCCAGGTCTTCCTTCTCTTGCTTAAAAAGAGTTTAGCGAGTGTTAGGGGGTGTTAAGGACACCCTGGCAGCAAACAGAGACTTTCCTCACAAGAAACAGTAAGGAGAATGAGGTGGAGTCAGTTTTGCCTTGACCTCACCGAGTGAACTCGTCAGCCAGGAAGTTTCCAAGTCCTGTCCTTACGGCAGAGCCTAGCAAGAAAGAGCGGCTGTTCCTTCCCTAGGGAGAGGTGTGGTGACAGCTTTGGGGAGCATGCTGCTTTTATTGTCAGGAAGTTCTAGTTCATTCCAAACGCCCCTCACAACATGTTAAAGCTGTTCCCTATTACCCTTTTCTCTTAGGACTCCTGTCCTTAAAATAGGCAGCGAACCCTCAGTTTAGATGAGTTTTCTCTTTTACAGTCATATACCCTTTCCTTAATGGCTGTAAATGGCTCTCTTCAGAAATGCGACTATCTCTATGCTAAAATTAAAGAGAATGTCCTACCTTTTACAAAAACCACTGCCTCTCTGGGGCTTCACGAGTCTTCCCTGGCTATCTTGCTGTCCCACTGTGGATCTCGGGCCACACTGTAATAATGTGTAAACATTTACATAACACTTCCAGTCTCCAAGTACTTCACCAAACGTGGTGATCATAACAGCACTAGTGTTGAGTGCACCTCCAAAGGGTTCTGAATGCTTAGATAATGAATAAAATGTTCCTCCCTTTAGAAAGTTAGCAAGAGAAAAACAAAAGATTATCGTGAAATAGTTTCTGTGACTATAATGACATCAGCCTTATATCACGAACCCACCACACCCCTGAATTCACATCTGGGGAAGGAAGGGAAGTGAGTCTCTAACCCTTGGAGTTCAGGGTTAATATGTGAGAGGGGGAGGGACTTGGCTTTCGGCCAAAGAACAAAAGGACAAAAGCACGCTCATAAATTATGAAGTACTGTTTTAAAGCAGTAGCCCTTCCAAAAACTTTAAAAAGGCTTTGGAACTTTCCCTCAAATAAAATCTTTGCACCAAGTTCGCATACAGAAACAGATAACAGCGAAAGTTTATTGTCTGGTACGAGGAACCAATCTAATTTCTTTAGGTGCGTTAACTCGTTCAGTCCTCATAACGAACTCGTTAATGAGGTGAGTTACCAGTAGCACCCCTGTTTTATTAATGCACATGAGAACATCTGGGCATGCAGAACCAAGCAACTGGCCTGAGCTCACAGGGCTCGTCATCCGCAGGGGGAGGTGTGAGACCTAGATGTCCCTAAGGGGCCCCGCTGGAGTAACCACTGCAGGGGACTGCAGGAGTCCCATGCTGTCACCCTGAGGTGTCCTAGAGGCACGCTCACCTTTAGGACTCACTTTGAAATCCACTTCCTGAAAGTACTTGGTGATGAGGGACTTAAATGATCTTTTAAAGGTTGTACTGAGTCCAAAACAGACTGAATATTTTGCTCTTCACCTTAATTTTGAGGACCAAGTGTTTTCTTAATATGCTGGCAATGAATTCCATGCTTTATACACTGCAGATTTCCTTTCCCCCATTCCCTGATAATGAATGGCTTCGTGGTAAATGGATCCATTTCCTACCAAGACAAAGGCCATCGGAATGATTCACTCACCTTCCACTATGAAGGTGCTCACTAAAAACAAACCTGAACATACTGCCCTGTTCAAAACTGGGCCAACTACCCAACCATAACTCAAGAAAAGCAGTAATAAACTTTCTATATGTAAAACTCAAAGGTTGAGCCTTGAGAAACCTGAGATTAAAAAATATAATTTTCCTCTGTGCCGTGGTATGAATTATAAAGTTTCATTGCATCTGTCTTCTTTTTCTTATATTTTGATAAATGTACCCCTTTAAAAA
>NW_011888830.1:3528590-3536875 GCF_000151845.1 Pteropus vampyrus
TTTTTTTAACGCAGCCTTCCTAGGGCAAAAATATAAAATTTTCTTTCTATCCTTTTTTTCATTCTCGGTCTCCAATTTCTGATTCCTAGAGATCTGATTATCCTAAATATTTTGTTTTTTCTTTTAGGAAGTCTTGCCTCCAACTCATTGGTGCCCAGTTCTTCCTGATAAAAATTCTTTCTCCTTCTGCTCCCGAGATTTTTCTTCCTCGTTTGCTAGCTCTTATCTTCTCCTCTAGTGGGTAAGGGCTCGCTCTCCCTTTAAGAAACTGAAATGACTAATTGGAAATGCATTCTACCTCTGTTAAAGAAGTATTCCTGGTCTTGTTGATGTGCCAGAGTTTTAAAGTTGGCAGATGGAGTGAGCTCAGAAACTCCAGCACTTGTTCTTGACCCTGGAAATAGGATCCAGCTTCGCATACTTTTCATAGCGAAACCACAGTGTGGCAACAATGATAGACGAGGGTTGCCAGATAAAACACGGCACGCTCTGTTAAAGTGCGATTTCAGAAAAACAGAAAGTGGATTTTTAGTATCAGTATGCCCCCAGATAGTGCATGGGACATACTTATACTGAAAAAATTATTTGCTTATTATCCGAACTTCAACTTTAACTCTGTGTCCTGTGTTTTTATGAATCTGGCAACCCTGTGCTAGATGGACTTCTAAATAAAAATAGCAACATCACTGTGATTATTATTTTTCATTTCTGGAGTTCTGTAAAGGCACCCTGATGTCACTGACTAGGCATCAAAATACATTCATTTAAAGGTTCTTAAAGCTTTTTTATTGTTTTAAGTGTTACATGCCGAACATAAAAGGCCCCATTCGAGGTTGCCTTTTCAACCAAGTAATGATATCATTAAAGTATGCCCATATCTTCCAGTATTGGAAATTAGAAAATGACACGTAGCCTTCTTGTCTTTAGACCGGCTAGTTGAATGCATTTTTAAGTGTTGGTAACATTGATATGCTTGAAAGCACTGAAGCTGACGTTCTATAAAATTTTGGAGCATCTCTACATTATGTTTATTTATGCAGAGTGACTTGGCAGTTAATTCAACTGCTGTGTTTTCTTGTTTTTGCACCAAGCATCAGCTCCTACCGTTAGAAGTCTACACCTGAATAATCACTCATCTTTAGTCACATAAAATGTGTATTGTACATATTCTCACTTTAATGATGTCTATAGAGACAAACTTCCAAAGATGGTGATTTTTTTTCCCCCCTTTTTGAAATAAATGCATTCATTTATAACTTTAATGGAATTTCAAGTGCTTTTGTGTTTGGCTCACACCAGCTGATGCAATGAAAACCTTATGAACAAAGACCTGTGTTTTGATGCTTCATCAATGACTTGAGAATTGCTATTATGGGACACTACAAAATTGCTATTATGGAAATAAAAAAAAAAAATTCTAAAAGGGTCTCTAAAGAGACAGCTACAAAACCTGGTAAGTACAGGGAAAGACCAAATGCGTTGTTCAGGGCCTACGTATGTACAGAATTTTTTCTGCCAGGCAAAGGCCCCCCTAACACTTGAGAAGGAATGCTTCTTTCATTTGGAGTCTTAGTCAGCTGAACAGGAGGGCAAAATGGATTGAAGCTGGGGGAGGAGGAGTGTTGGGTCTTTGCCAGGCGTATTTTAAAAGTGAGAAAGGAAGAGAGGGGAGGAGACTCACACCCAGCCGGCTGCTTTTCATGCCATTCAAAGAAATCACAGGCCAAATTTGGTGCATACAGTGAAAAAAAAAAAAAAAAGAAAAAAAGAAAAAAAGAAAAAAAGCTTTAACTCCAATACTGCCAAGGAAGATGAGATTTTCTCAAAGCTGTGCGATGTCCTTCTTTTAACATCCAGTCTGCTTTTGCTAGCATCCATGGCTTACCCCAAGATGGACAAAGGAATGCCCAGAAGGAAGACGTCTTGTTCAGACAGTCCCCGTATCCCAGGCCAGGGAATCAAACCTGCAGCATTGATCTTAGAATCTTTCTTTGTTTTGTTTTTCTGTAAATGGCAGTTGCGGATTACTCTGATGTCTGTGTGCCTAAAGACAGGACTCTTCATAGGGTTTTAAGAGGCAAAATGGTGTTTTAGAGCAAAGTCAAGCAATATTACCAAGTGTCCAGTCACTGAAACAAGGTCAACATCTGCTCCTGGGGAAGGACTGCCTAGCCACGAGTCCCACCCTTGGATCATCAAAAGGAAAAGATAAGGCTTCCATTATTCCAACCTCCCCCTACCTCCCCAAGAAAATATCAGCTAACCTAAGTGGAATTGAAGTGTGCAACAAATTCACTTAATGACACAGATTTAAATACTTAATGACTTGCTAATTTCATTCCAAGCGGTAAACAATAAACAAAAATATTGATTATTAATTGATTGTATAATGTGTTTATTTGGCAATCAAATACTTCATTAGCGTGCGAAAGCATGTTGCCATTTGTCTAATAAATAGGTAAGGCACTGCTTCTCACCACAGTGAAGTACTATGTTTCTTTTTCTTTCTTTTTTTCAAATTTGCAATACATTGTTGACCTATACTTTTGCAAAATATTATAAAATTAAATTACTTAGAAAAAAAGCAAATTCATATGTGTAACCTCCAATTTTCTAAATTATTGGATTAGCAGATACAAAATTACTCTGTAAAATTGCCATGCATATCTAAACTCTTAATCCTAAATTTGCTTATAATTTGTTATAAACAAACAGAGTTGCACTGGTCTGCTTTCCACATTCTGAGGAGTACTGATGAAAAGTATCCGACAACAGTAAGAAAACAATGTATTGAAACTTTTAAAGACTAGTTTTAGGATCTGTATCGAACTAAACCCTCTGTAAACTAAGGTAAATTGAAACTATACCCGTTTATACTGTTGGTAAAAAGAAAAAAAATACACTAAATTATTCCAGTAAAAAAATGGAAAATTAAAATCAATGAACTTAATAGCCACCTGATGCCCAACATCCTAAAGTCATCATTTAATTACAAATTTAAAAATTATTTATAATTAAATTAATGCTTTAAAAATTGGGATTTGAGTTCATCGAAAATACTTCTTTGTTAACTGGCAGGGCTGTGAGACAGCTCCAACTGGTTCCTCTAATTCCTATTTTACTTATTTATTCCTAGTCTACATTAGAGAGAAGAAATCAAAACTACAGTTTGCCACAATTTCAGATATCTCAATACATAAAAATCCAAATGCATTCCCCAAAAGATCACTTATATTACAAAATATTTCAGAAGGTTCCTAATATATTTAAGTTCCGCTAGTATATTTAAGCATTTTTTGGGGGGAAGGGGTCACTAAACAATCGCAACACAGTTATAAGAAGAAAGGACTAGAAGTAAAAATAAAGGAAAATCTTATCACTGTGTCAGGCACAGTGATAAGCTAAAGCTAAAGCCTTTTTGTAAACAAAAAGTAACTCACTAAATCCTCATAACAGCCTATGAGCCCAACTCTAGCTTTGTCTTCATTTCACAGGTGAGGAGACTTGAGCACAAAGAGGGTATATGACTGATGAAGTGAGTACGTTGGCGGAGGCAAGACTGTGAAATGAAGCCAAGTTTCAGAGTCACACTTGTGCACACATGAGAGGCGTCTTCTCATTGTCAATCGGAAAGACGGTAAAGCATTTTCGAAACCCTAAATGCAATTCAACCGGGCAATGAAATCAATGGGCATTGAGATTTAAATAAAACGTTCCCATGAATATGTTTAATTCATAGATCAAGGCAGAAACCATAGGTTTATTCTTTTTAGATCAACGCCGAAGATTTGTGGATCATATCACACTTATCTTTAAAAGCCACTTCTCCCGGCGTCTTTTCTGAGTAGGGTAACTGTGGTAATATGATGACCACTCGTTGGCCTTCATAGCTCCCTTTGTAAAGATCCATCCTAATTGGTCGTTTAAAGGAGAAAACAACACCTGCTCTAACCCTCACGTAAGTGTCATTTATCTCCTGCTCTAACATTTATACATACATTGTTTATACATTTCTATCATTTATACGTACTCTACCGGAGCTTACAAAGGATCAAAGTCTTTGAGTACGTCAGCAACGAAACCCATACAGCATTTCGGGCACCTAGAGGGGATTACTATTTGCTGTATATAAATCAAAACCTACACGTGTGTAAGTATAATTATGAAGGAGAGATTCCTGAAGGGGAAAAAGGAAGGAAAGAAGACATATCTACAACGAATATTGTAGGATTCTGTTGGCACGAAATTTAAACAGATGCATTCCTGGGGCAGAATATGGCCCTCACATATTCACACGATTCCTTCAACAGAAAAATAATGAAAGAAAGCATAACGGAGGAACTGGAAGAATGACTAAACTGATGTCGTTTGAAACATTGTGGGAATTTGATGGAGGCAAAAATATTATGCCCTCAATTCATATAAGAAACCCAAATAAATACCAGATAAATTGAAGAACTAAATGTAAAAAGTGAAACTACAGAAAATTAGAGGATAATACAGGGGAGGCGAATCTTTGTTCTGATAAAATCTCTCTGCTTTTATGTAAAAGAAATTATAAAGGAAATTAAATGAGAGCGATTATTAAAATATGAAGAAAAAGTTTTACATGTTTGAGTCCATGAAAATCCATTTATCAAAAATACCATATATAACATTGAAATGTGAAAAACAAATTAAGAAACATGCATCTATAACAGAATAAAACCCTGTGGATACAATAATAGAAAAAATGTAGGCAAATGCCAACAGAACATGTACAGAAGAAAGAATTCAAAGGAAAACACACATATAAAATCTGTACAAGAATCAAAGAAATATAAGTTAAAATAAAATGAGATTATATATAATGTTTACCGATCAAATTGACAATTACCTTTAAATGATTATATGTAAAGGCAGAATGAGGTACAGTTAAATGTGCCCACTCATGTTTGAAATATGTATCAAAAATTTAAAAATATTCCCACTATTTGACCTTGAAATTTCACCTCTAAAAGATTTTGTTTCTAAGATTTATGTAGAAAGATATTCATCATAGCACTAATCATATTAATGAGCTATGAGAAGCAACTTATATATTTAATAATTAAAGGGGCATTAAAAATACGTATGCATACAATGTGCTAACCTTTAAAATATTATGAAACCATTAAAATCATATTTTGGTGGAATAAATTTGAAAGACTTTCAAAATAAAATAAGTTAAAAAAGCAGGGCATAATATATTCTATATGATATATTATCAATACTTTGTATTGCTACCAGGGATTGTAAGCTCAGTTGCCAACAGTCCACAGAGGTATCATAGAGAGAAAAGCTAGCAGGGAAGATGCCTATTAAAATTCAATCATCTTCCTTTCTGCAGTTTTTCAAGAAACATGCAGCCTTATTGGTTTAGCTTTCTCTTTTACGATTTTCCTTCCTCCCCCTACCAGCCACCTTTTATCTCTACTTTAGGAAAGTATAATTACTGGCAGTGGAAATTCAGCACCATATTAAGGAACAGCATGCAGAGCGGTGGAGGGGCGGGGTAAGGGAGGGGAGGTAAGGGCAGGGGGGAAGTTACCTGGATTGAGGAGCCCCTGAGGATAGGGTCTACCCGGCTCCCGTCCATTCTTGCCACCAAAGAGCAGGCCCAAATGTTGCCAAATCCTGCACTTTATTCATCAGGGATGACAATTTTTTAATGTGAATTTTGATTTTTAATTGTTGACTCAACACTGTCTGTCTGTCTATCTCTACATATCAAACAATCATATATAGTGGAGATCAAACGAGACACACTGAGGGGCTTCAAGTTTGTAACTTTCAACATTCACACTTTGCATTAATGTATATGAATGCAAAAATGACTGGAAAGAAAAATACAAAAATGATACAATTCTTAGTATAATTTCAATCATTTTAATTTTATTTTCTTTATACCTTTTCTATTTTCTAAGTTCTCTCCATGTATTTCTTTTTATAATCAGGAAACTAAGACCTCATATTATTTTATCTATTTACGAATCCTTTTAGGAGCTGTGAAGTAGTTTTTTAAAAATGAAGGGTCCTGTTCTGAAGTTTGTCTCTGAGTTTAGATTTCAGAATATGTCCACAAACCTACATAGTTATAGATCATGTTGTTATTTATGAAATCATTAATTCTTAACTGTTGGAATCTTCTTTAAAAAACATGGGTTTAAAAATTAGTCTCATTTGTAATTCCCTTGTGGCTTACCCTAATCATTTTTTGGCTTAATTTCTGCTGCATTTTTTTTTTTTCTCCTTTAAATCCTATCCACCCTTCTCAGTTATAGCTAGATAATGTTAAGCAATTTTCTTATCTAGTGGTAGAGTCCACCGATGGTAC
This sequence comes from Pteropus vampyrus, assembly GCF_000151845.1. Classification (NCBI taxonomy): domain Eukaryota; kingdom Metazoa; phylum Chordata; class Mammalia; order Chiroptera; family Pteropodidae; genus Pteropus; species Pteropus vampyrus. Next base: position 3,534,946 of record NW_011888830.1, read on the forward strand.
AGTTTTGGCAGTTCACTGGCCGAAGTGTCTTTTATTATTTAAAATATTAGGACATCTCATAACTGTTTGGACAGGCATGGCTTTTGAAACAGAAAAGAAAGCTTTAAGGTTTAATTAGCACTGCCCTGCCATCTCTCAGACACAGGCTTCTTTGGGTAAGTCACCTTACAAAAGGGGATTAAAAAAAGAAAAAAGGAATGTAGCCAACAAGTACAGTACTCAATCTAGAAAAAAAACTGAATGTAACGGGCTCAGCTGATTGAGGGTTATGATAAAATAACTGGCAAAAACTACAAAGCCCTCTCTTTATGTAGGGACAAAGAATGCTTTTTACAAAGCTCACAACAAATTAATCACAGAATCACTGCTGCACACATACAATAATCTTTATACGCCCCACACCCCGCCGGGTGTCTTATGTTTAAAGGGCGAGGCTTCTTGGAAACAAGCTTGTTTGACCATTTCTCTTGTTTATAAAGCTTGTATTTTATGAAAATTGGCAAAACAGAGAAAAATTTGGCTTTCATTTTTAAACAGCCACTGCCTTTTTTAATTCTCCTATTTTACTGGAAGCATATTGTGTTTGTAAAAGTATTAAATAAAAAGAGAAAAATGAAAATTGTTCAAATTATTGTAGCATCAAAACAAGCGTGTTGTGGTTATTAGGCTGACGGTATTGGACCAGGACACTGTGTAAATTCATTTTCAAAGAAAGTCTTGATACAACTTTAAAATGAGAATTTTTTTTTAATGTGTGATATCAAACCTTGAGGGCTTTCTTCCCACTGAAGTATTAAAGAGTGAGAATTCTGATTTCTTGTTGACAATGCTTAAATGAGTATGTCAGTTTATAATTACAAATGCATGGAGGAACTTTTTATAACTGAATATTTAGCACATATTAAAGTTATAACACAAACCACGTAATGCTATTCTTGCCCCATTTTGTCCATATTTTCTCTCTACAAATTAGGTGTGTGAAATAACTCACTTTAAAACTTGAAAATAGTTTTTTCTGAGATGAGTTTGCTATGAAAATGGGGTAGATTACTCTATTGTATTCTCTTTACTGTGCATATATTTGTGTGTTTTAATAACGTAATCCTTACAGGCAAATAAAGATGGAAATGAGTAGGAGGTAAACATTCCCGAAGGGGAGAGGACGCAGAGGTTAAATTCACTGTGTTTATGATTGTCGCCTTGCTTAATTGTAGAAGGCTTCTCAAATGAGGTAGCAGACCATCTGATCACTATGAAAACGTATTTCCCAATCTTCCCCTTATGATCGCTTGCAAATAAAGTTAGTCCACTTATTTTCTGTTCACTCGATTTCTCTTCTTTGAGTTGAATCACAGAGTATAGAAAACTTGACAGAGAAGATTGAGAAATACAGAAATAGTTCAAGGGTTTCAGCTCTATAACTTCCTTTTAAAAGAATTTACCCTTGATAGGGATTTTCTTTTCTTCAGATGAATCAATTATAAAGTGTGATTGAAGACGGAGCATCCAGACCTAAGTTTTATGACTGGCCAACTGTGTGCCTTTCTGATGTGGTAGCTTGGGGTCATTTTCATCCCCTCCTCTGAACACCCAACGTGACCAGAAAGCAATCCACAGGAAGTCCAAAGGGAATTTTTATTCCTGATAACACGTAACACGGCCAAGCGCTTTACACGCATTCTCGTTTGGAATGCTCATGCCAGCACTAGGAGGTACGTGTTATTTTTGCCCTTGCTTTGCAGCGAGGAAATGGAGACGAGCCCAAAGGACCTCCAGGAGAAACGGGTCCGAGTGTGGTTAGCTAAGTAGCTCAAGCCACCGAAACCCCAGACACACTGCCCCAGGCGGCTAGTGTGAGACCGTGACCTCTAGTCCTTACTTGGCTTAGGAGCAGCCCTGCTGGGGACGGGACTGTCACCCAGAACTTCCG
>NW_011888830.1:3537830-3553278 GCF_000151845.1 Pteropus vampyrus
TCCATCTCCACCCATACTTACTGTTCTCCCCAAATAAATTAGGAGTCCAGCCTGACCCATCACAAACATGAGGCGCCGTGTCTATGAAAACTTTTCTGAGCTGATGTCACAAAGAACCCGAACGGTCTGGCTGCAAGAAGGCAAAGGAAGGTAAATATATTCTCCCTTCGCAAGTGGAACATTCAAGACGACACATGGAAGAAAAAAGGAAAACGAAGGCCACCACATTACGGGCTCCCCCAGGTGCTGTTTATAGGCAAAGGGGAGAAGGGCCCCGAAGACTCGCTTTTTTGGTGAGTGGGTTCATTTTCACAAAATGCTTTCGTCGATGGAATTGGTTGATTGCTCAGTGATTCTGTTATGACTCAAGACAAGTAGAAAGTTTTGTCAGCAAGGCGTGCTGCTTCCCGAAACCTGCAGAGCCGCACGTGGGCCGGTTCCTCGGTCTGTCGTAAGCCCAAGGTCACAGCCATGGACGAGTTACACTGACGGGGGCTGTGCTGACGCGTCGGATGCTGGAGAACAGTGTCACGCAGAGAAACCCTTGCAATCCTGGAGGCCAGAGATGGGTGGGCTCCTTGGCTTTCCAAGTATTTCCCTCATTATCAAACGACTCTTAGGTCAGGAAGGGAGGAGAGGCCTGGCGTGACTGAGCTGCATGACTGACCTGGCAAGGCTGAGAAGCACCGGATGTCTACCCTCTTATGAAAGATGCCCAGGGTAAGTGCCTCCGAGAATCTTTGATTCTTGCCAGATATTCACAGGGATGGAATATGGGTGGGTCTGGGAGGCTCTACGAGATAGCTCTGGCTTTAGACTCTATCAAAACAAAATACACAACGAACAAAGCGGCTGGAGTATTTAAATCATATCGGATATCTAAATATATGACTTAAAGACACTTTCCTCAAAGAAAGTGTGGATTATTTCTCCTGAGGGGGGTGGAAAAAACAAAGCAAAACAAAACAAAAACACAAAACTCTACCATCAGAAATATCCGGACTGAGGGTGGAGAGAAAAGCTGTCAGAATCCACCCGGCTCTCCCTCCCTTTCCATGTCACCTGAATCCACCTGAATCCACCTGAGACCCTCTCGTCCTCTCTAACTCTTCATATCTGGACCAAACCCTTCCCCAGGGGTCCACCAACGTGGGCCTTTGCGAGAGTCACTGTACACGGGAAAGATGAACGATTTCTTAAACGTCATCCAGGCCAATGACTCTGATTTACAGAAAAGGAAATGAAGGTGTGGAGGGGACTTCAGATCAGTACCTCTCAACACTGGCTACACTTGGTGAAGCGTTCGACAATACCTGTGCCTCGGCTTCGTCCCAGAATATTCGAATCTAAAACTCTTAAGAACATGAGTATCGGCTCAAAAAAAGGAAAACGAAAACCAAAACCAAAACCCTCAGATGAATCCGATGAAGAGTGAGTGTGAGAACCACTGGGCTAGATGGACGTCACCAGTCTGTGGCCGGCGGAGCTGGGACCGCTGCTGGCTAACAGGAAGCTTCATGCTGCCACAGGAAGCAACGGGGACGGAGGCTGGAGAAAGGACCAGAAGAGGAGAAAGAAGAGGGCAGAACAGAAGCAGGAAGGAAGGGCAGACGGGAAGGTTTGCAAAGCGGGAATGGAAAAGGCCAAGGAATAGAGAAGGCTCTGCCCCTCGAGTCAGGCCCTCATTCGAATAAGGATTTTACATTTGCAAAGTGCTTGGCCCCCATTTTTCTTCTTTGCTCCACATTAGTAGGAAATGTTAGTAAAACTAGCCTAAAATTTTCTGGCTCTTGAGTGTTGAACCTATTCTTTAAACCTTAGCAATATTCTACAACATGGAGGGTACAAGGAAGAACACCGTTTGTGAACTGTAACCCATGATACGAATGTAAGCTCTGGAGAGATGACACCGTGGAGGTAGGTGGAAAAAAGAGGTGAGCAAAGAAAGAGCGACTCCCACTCGGTCAGATGCGCGCTGTCCTGTTGCGTTCTTTCCAAATGCCTCTTCCCGGGGTCTGTACACTGGGCCTCCCACGATCTCTCTTTGTTCTGTCTGCGCTAACCCTCAGTGGAGACAGCGTTATTCAAATTATGAAAGGACGACTTCACTAGGTAGGCCCGATGTGGGACCCGATCGGTTATCAAGACCTGTTTTCTACCTTCACATCTAAGCTCAAATGTCGTCTCCTCCATGAAGCCTTCCTGGCCTCCCATCATGAAGTTCAGTTGTGCCTGCCAGTAGGCCCATCGCTCCATCTGCGAATCTCCATTAGAACCGACTGCTCCAGAGTTGCTTGTATCGTCTCTCTCTCCAACTGACTGAGATTCTCAGATTTCTTAATTCTGACTCATTTTTTAATCTAAACATGTACTCATTTGTTTACGCTTTTCACATAGATTTATTAGTCACCCATTATTAGCTAGGTTCTAGGCTTTGGGCAAGACGGGGGATGTAACACCAGGAGGCACTTAGGGTCTAGTTAGAGAGACAAACAAGTAAATAGGTGATTACTTACTATTCGGAGTGATACGTGGGGCAACACAAATCTCAGTTCATAACTTAGCTGTGCAAGAAATATGTCTACTTTTCTTTAACTTGCTTTTGTGTTGAGCTCCCATTTTTGCCACGGCATGTTAAGTGAGTTCACTCTCATTTAAATCTCAGTTAATTCATGATTTCTCCCCCTTTTCCTAGGCTTGGTCTAAGTTTTCGGAACTTATAGCTTAGTAAGGTTTTGGAAGCAGAGGGTCACCTGACGCTTGAATTCACATCCTCACCTACCCGGCCCCTCCAGGTTTGACAGTTCCGTCTCTCAGGTCATTGCATGTGCTTGAAATTCCTGCCGACTCTTCTCTGAGAACTTGACCCCAACTGTCACTATGCCTAAGAAAGGAGGATACATCCTCCATGCACTCACACTCCTTGCTTCCTCTCTAGTCTCAGTGACTCAATCATAGTTTTGCTGCTACTGTGCTGGGCTCGTTCCAAAAAAATGGAGTACAAGTTTTCTCTCTCCTGGACCCAGCTATGCCAATCCAGCTGTGCCGGTGTCGACTCTCATCGGGGGGCTGAACTTTGGGGTGTAGCGGCATAAATGGGGAGGGAAGCTGCTCTCTTCTTTATTTCACTCAAAAATTTGGTCTATGATGTTATGACAAGAGCATATAGGAAGGGAAAACTAACAGAGGTCGGGGATGAGTTTGGAGAACTCTTGAAGGAGGTAACGAGGCTGAGACTTAAGGTGCCTAAGAGAACAGAGGTGTGACCCAAAGACTGCTGTGCAGGCAGAGGGCAGAGCTCTGAGGAAGTGAGGGGCGGGCAGTCAAGGGACTGCCGGTAGTGAATTATGGAGTGTGGAGCTTCCCAAAATGATTCGTAGTTGTGTGTGCAGCACTTTGCCCTGATATGTGTGCTCTACAATAAAAACTGAATCTAATATATTTTGGGGGGAAAAAAAAAAGGCAGGAGTGATAAGAAATAGATTTGGAGAGAGGGGTAGGCAGGGGCCAGACCACAGTGAGCTATGAAGTCATGTTTTGGCATTTTGGTTCAAGACAAAGGGGGCTGGGGTAGGGGACCACTTACAAACTTCAGGCGGGGGAGTGCAGGATCAACGTGCACTTTAGAAACATCGCCCTGACTGCAGTTGAGAAATGGCCTGGAAGGAAGCAAGACTCAAGAGAGGGAGACCAGTTAGGGAGTGTGGTGTTGATGCCGGCAAGAGATGAGAGAGGGTGAGAATCCAGCAGCTGTGGTGGGGGAGAGGAGGGTGGATACAAAGGTGATGGGACCAGAGCCAGGCCAGTAGAATCGGACTGAACCGCGTGACTCGTTGGATGTTGCGGGTGAGGGAGAGAGAGGGGTCAGGTAGGACACCAACGATTCTAGCCTGAGCAACGTGTTAGATGGGGGCGGCATTCTTTAGACGGGAAGTTAGCAGGAGGCTCGGCTTTGGAGAGATACTTATGAATGCAGTTTGGGACACGGAGAATTCGTAGTGCCGTGGCCAGCATGTGAGGATGCAGAGAGGCCAATTGTACACACGGGCCTGGGGCTTGGGAAAGAGAGCTGGGCTGAACCTCTCACTTGCTGTTATCAGAACAGAAATGTATTTAAAGACTGTGGAGTAGAAGAAATTTTAAAAGTAAAGAGAAATTAGAGCCTAAAACACAATACTGAGGAATACTAACCATTAAAGGTGACTAGAGAAGAGAATTCCACAGAAGAGACTGAGGGGTCCGGCCGCGGATAAAGTGGGCAAACGAAGTTCTAGACAGAGTGGTGTTGTGCAACTCAAGGGACCAGGAGACTTCAGGAGGAGGGGACTGGGTGACTGGGATGAATGCCATAGGGTAGAAGTGACGAGAATATGGTGGGTTTGGCCTCAAGGGAGCTGCAGTGACCTCTGGCAGGTCATTGTCAGAAGCCGATGGGACCAGAGCCAGGCCAGGGTGTGAATGGGACGTGAAGAAGCCATCGTCGGATCACGTGGGTCCCCTGCTAAAAGCCCTCATGGGTCTCCGTCGCACTTGGAATAACATCAGAAATCCTCCTCATGACTTAAAGGGTCCCCGTGATCTGTCTGTCCCTTGTCCTTCTCTACGGTGCCATTTCCCGTACTTTCTCCCTTCACCACCTGCAGCCTCCTTTCTGTCCCTCAAACACACACGCTCCTCCTATTTTGGGACCTTCGCATTGGCTGCTCCTTGGCCCGGAATGCTCTTATCCAGATATTTTTAGGCCTGTCTCATATTTCAGGCGTCACCTCACCCAAGAGTTCTTCCCGGAGAAATCTGGAGGACACATCACCATCACCCAAGCCACTGTCACCGTTTTGCCACACGATCCTATTTAGCTTCTTCACAGTGTGTATCGGCTCTCTGTATCAGCAATCCGTTTATCTGTCTCTATTTATATTTCCTGCCATGATATTTAAGCTCCTCCACTGTGTCCGAAATCGTATTTCCACACCTAAAACTATGTTGAGTATGGGTTCAATCAATGAATGCGATTGATTGACTGGTTGATTGAAAAGTGAAAGCGACACATAAAGAAAAGTCTTTTAAAAAGTCACCAGGCGGTGTTGAAGGCCTGGTTTAGATTTGAGACCATGAATCGCTAATAGCGCCAACCTCAGCTAATTCTCTCCATTAGGTAGAAAATGGGGAGCGAGGGGCTGAACTGGAGGTGCGGTTTTGTGGTAAATCTTGGGAGGAAAGTGATGGAATAGATGGGTGGTGGGGTCTGGGCCGGGTGAGGACAGAAAGGAGGAGAGCACTCATCGCCAGAGGAAAGGCCGCCGCCAAAGATGGCGAGTCACAGAACGGGACGACGCGGGGCTGGCCTTTAAAAACATCAACATCTGCGCACCACTCCGTTCTCACATACGGCCAGAGGTGAAAAACGCTGAAGTCGGCAGACAAATGTATCAGACTGACCAAGTTAAAACTCAGCACGCTGCTCAAACAGGAGCCTTAAATTGTTCCAATGGCTTATTTTTACTGATGTGACATGCTAAGCTTTAAATCAAAGGAATAAGCCCATATACGTACAAATGCCTATAGGAATTTTCAGTGTCATAATTAAATCGACCAGCGAAAATAATGCTCGAGCCTGAACTATGAAATGAAGCAAAAAGGCTTTCGGTCGACATGTGTCAGATTGAAAAGTTGTAGGAGAATTTCTCACTTTCAATTTTTATACCTTTATTCGTGTACGTATTACACAAGTCTGTCTAAAGAGCCTGCCATGGTGGGCTCCTTAGAGAGATATAGGCACATGGGACACAATGAGCCACTTAATCAAGAATAGTCTTAAAAGGAGAGTAAAAATTAAAGGTGTGTACGGGGTGGGGGGCATTTTTCTCTTCTTTTTTTCTTGTTCTTTTGAATTCCCACCCTTTTTTTTTTTTTGGGGGGGTTCTATATATTTTTATAGCAAGTGGTAGGTCCTGTTTACTGAATAAATGTTAAATTGGCACGTTCCAGTTTAAAGTACCTTATGCTGTCTCTCCTATTCAAATCTGATAATATAAATCTTTAAAGGTATCCCTTTTAATGAAATGGTATTCATGTGAGAAATTTTCTTCCACTGTACAGAAATTAAAAGCAACATTTCTTTGGCCTAGAGCTCACTTTTCATGACTCCCTGGGTACTCTCTTTTTTATCTTGATTTTTAAAAGATGTTCAAATAAGTGAATTTTCTTTTTATTTGACACATTTTCACATATGTTGCCCTGATCTCTCACGTCTTTTGCCCATATGGGAGACTTCCTAGGAAATGAAGGATCTGTATTTAATTGTCTCATGGGGACAATTTAAGGGGGAAATCCAGACCTATGTTTAAGCTATAGAGGAGGCACCCCATAGCTCTGCCTTAAGGAAGAATAAGAAGCAATGGTGAGTTTATAGCTTTTGGCCGTTGGTAGAGATTTCTCACAGGTCCTTTTGTGATGGTTCTAATTCCACCTGTTCACTCGGGTACATCCCAAGCTCACTGATCCAGACCCTAATTTGTGAACATTCAGATTGAGACAAGGCTGACTGGTACGGTGTGATTATCACAAAGGTTTGCTTAGCAAATTACTAAAATATAAAAGATAAAGGATAGCATTGGAATTGAGACCAAACTAATTTTATGCAACTTTAAACACTTAAAAATGATGTAATGTTTGCATTTACATAATTTATGTTTCATAATTTAAAGCCGATTTAAAATAAAATCAAGGCTCACACGATTTACATTTTACAGTTGAAACTGGACTCAGACAGCTCAAAAGATTTACCCACAATCATGTGTCTGGATCAGAGCAAAAGAGATTAGAAGGCAAATTTCCAGACTCGCTGCTAAGCCACACTGCCTTCCTATTTATTCATCAAAAACAGGTCCTCAGGAAACTCTTATGCTAGTTCCAGTTGTTTTTGGTCTTGAACGTAATAATACTTCTCATAAAATACATCCTACAATCTGGACCTTTTCCTATTTCCCTTCCTGTTGGTCAGTCACATTAACGAGGGACTACTCTTGCTGCTCTAGCAAGACTTACAATTGTAAAAGGCTTTTGTGTCCATGCAGATGAATGAACTCAGAGAAATGAATGGCAGGTTGATGTGCTTAGGAAGGATTTGCCTTAGACAGGTGTATGAATCGGGGCTTTTTCCAGTTGCAAGTGACTGATATCGATATTTTTGGCTCCCATAACTACGAAGAATACTGTGACAGCATGCGGGGTTAAAGGAAGAGCTTTAGGAGGCAGAACCAGGGCCAGGATTAGGGACTCAAATGTCATTTTGTGCTTACCTCTGCTTGGCTTCATTCTGCAAACAGACTCCTGCTAACATCTGGGAAGATGGCCATCAGTGACCTGAGATTTATACCAGGTTAGCGATACTGCTATACATAATGGCTTCCAAATCTATTTCTGAGTCTCGAAAAAAAAAAAAAAAAAAAAAGTCCCTGACTATGCTTAGGTCATATGTCTCCATGTGTCCACAGGAAAAGGACACAGTAACCACCTAGGTTACTGCAAGTTGGGTCAGGGGGGGATATAAAACTGGAATTATGGCGCATAGAAAAGCTTCACAGAGAGACAAGAACAGTAACTATCCAAGTCGATTATATGTAAAAGAAGTTATTGATGTGAAGAGCTGGAAGAAGGCTCATCTACTCCCCAGTCACTTTTGCACTGACCTACCATTTTAATGGAGGTACCTGTGAAAATTCATATGCTCGGTTCTCATCCCAGAGCAACTGAATCTGGATTCCTTAGGATGGAGCCCAGGAAGGAGCACTATTGAAATAGCACCACAGGGGACTCTGCCACATCCCTGGTTAAGAACCGCTGTTTTAAGTCATGACCATCAGGAATCTATTTTCTAGGATGGATAACATCAAGCATCCATCAGCCATCGATATCTTTCTTATCATGAATTAGTTCAACAGATTAGCGTAATTCCTTTAGCTGAATTTCAACAGCATAAGATAGAGGATAGAATTATATGATTTTTCATCATATAATTTGATGAAAAAGAAAATAGGAATTGGGTCTGGCACTAATTGGGCCTGGGGTTGGGGTAGAGAGGTAGCACGTGGCATTACAGTGGGGCCCCGTCCAGCTAAGAATGATCTTAAGGATTTTCTGACCAGTCTATTATTCCAGCTCTCCCACATCCTTATTCTTATTATAACTTCTCTTCAGTCTCATAATTCTAGTTCATGATTTCTTACTGGCCTCAGGTTCCTCCCCAACTACCCTAAAGCATGGGTCCCCAAACCCTGTGCCGAAGACCAGTATCAATCTATGGCCTGTTAGGAACCGGGCCACACAGCAGGAGGTGAGCGGCAGGTGAGCGAGTGAAGCTTCATCTGTATCTGCAGCCGCTCCCCAGCACCAGCATCACTGCCTCAGCTCCACCTCAGATCATCAGGCATCAGATTCTCACAGGAGCACCGGTCCCTGGTGCCACAAAGGTTAGGGACCACTGCCCTAGAGCATACAGCTGCTTGAACTACTTTGTGACCTCATCCTACTAGTGCCCCCTTCGCACCAGACCTCAGCCCTCTAACACGCACATCTTTTGCTTTATTCCTTCCTGCCCGCCAGCTCCTGTTCACTGTTGAGTAAACGGTGTGAAGACAGTCCAAATCGTGGTGTGTAACATCAGCTTGACCTCAAGGCTGTCCGTCGACGTTTGATTTATCGTGCCACTGTTTTAGCCTACTGCCATCAGAGACCAGGCCACGCCCGCCCTGCTGTCGTCAAACTACCCACTCTCACCTCGTGTCTGTCACAACACCCACTCCCTACTCTACTGAGAAACGGGCCATCCTGCTCCAGCTCTACTATCAAATTCGTCTGTGTCTAGACCCGAACCTCTACTTGTCTCCTCTTTACTCCCAGGTAGTGAAGCATTCTTCTCGTTCATGGCTGGCATCTCTACTCTCTTCTGACCTTCAAAACTCTCCCTTGGGTCCTGTTTCATCTCCCTCCATATTCCTACTCTTCCTCTTTGTGGGTTACTTTTTGCCTGGCCGCTCCTTACACATTTTGGATGCAGTTAAAAATATATTCATGACCAATTCAGCTCCTCCCTTGTGATAATTATTTTGGGTGATCTCATATTTTCTTACATTTTTAACCACCAAATTCATACCGATGGATCGTAGGTATGTCTAGCCTGGCTTCCTCCTAGACGCTCACTTGGATGTTCCACATCGTGTTGATCAACATATCCAGAAGTGGGTGCATCTCCTTCTCTGCCAAAGCCATATCTCTCATGGTCTCAACCCCAGCTAACTGGACCACATCTCAAGTCAGAAACCTTCAAGTCACCCAACATGCCTCTGTTCATCTCAATCTCGCTATTTAATTGATTACGAAATTTTGCTGATGGTACCCCTTAAATGTATCTCCAACTTAATTCTTTTCCTCTAACTCGCCGTAACTGCATTTCTGGTTCAGACTGTCATCATCCTTTGCTTGGGCGACTGCAGTGACACTACGATTAGCCCCGCGGCTGCTGTAAACTGACGCTCTACTCTTCAGCCAGAGTAAAGCGTCTAAGGAAGTAATTCTGATTGTTATCCTTTCTGTTTAAAATTTTACAGCGGATTGACATCACTTGCTGAATACACATCTGAATAAACACCATAAAGGGATTATGATATGGGAAATCTCCCATCATCTACTACCCACTAGCCAGTCACTGCATCGCGTTTTATGTGTAAGCAACATGGAACTGACCACACTTCTCTCTGACCTTGTGTTAGCCTCTGTGCCTTGATCAGGTGATTCTCTCTCCTTCGAATGCATTTCCACCATGCTTTGCTGGACCAATTCCTACTCATCCTTTAAGACTAGGCTCAGGGGTCCTCTTTTCCAGGAAACCGTAGCTAGTCCTCTAGGTTAGGAGAAGCGCCTTACTTTTGCAGTATGTCTCCTGATGGGCTGTAAACTTGTCAGGACAAGGATCATATCTTTAAGCTCTGCATCCTTATTCCAAAGCACAAACGCCAAGCTCGTAATAAGCTAATAATAGATATCTGTTATATTAAACATATCCTGGTGAGACAATCCCCAAAAGATCAAGGGAATATAGAAAAATTAAGAAGTGAGAAGGAAGAAAAATCTCCTTTGCTTACTTTATAATTTTGTTGATAGACGAGCATAGAGTTGGGGGGTGAAAGGAAGGATGGAGAGGAGAATGCACTCCTATTATTGTAGATGACAGTTATTTGTAGGGATATAGACTCTAGTAGAAAACAAAAATCAGGAAAGAAAAAGCGGGATCTGGAGACGAAAAATGACAAATGTTGAAAGAGTCTGTATCGGACCTTCTTCAGATTCTCTTGACCTTATTGGTTTCCAGGGCTTTTGGCCACTTGTTTCTGCCCAGCATTGGCTTCGGCAAACTCTTTATGAGCTCCAACCAAATCCACAGAGCTTCGACTGGCTGCACTTTGCCTCATGCTCCTTCCATATTGCCTCCCATCCCCGACCCTGGGGCTGAGGTATGAGATGCCCCGAGCATCAAGGACCCAGGATTCCCTCATGGGCCGAGAACCCACTCATGTGCAACCCCAGAAGACTGGGCACAACTGCCGCAAGGGGCACATCTTTGACCAACTGGATATGGTAGCTGGCTGGCGGATAAATTCTTACCCCCCAAGTCCCACAGATGGATTGTCTGAAGATGCAACTATTTACACAGCCCCTCGGGAGACACTCCTGCAAGACTGAGTCATCGATCCTGCTGTATACCACGCAGTGGCCTGCTGACGTGCTCTAGATGTGCTGTGTCTCTCTGCCTCACTCCGCTTTCCTTTGTCCTGTTTCCCTCACATTGTATTCCCTAATAAAGTAGTAACATAGAAGTTATTTTCTTATTGTCGCTTTAATCCCAGGCTCTGCTTTCTGGGGGACCTCGGATGAGACAGTTGGTGCTAGGTGTGACCTCAAAAACCCACCCTCAAATGGTATTTTGGAAACTCTTGATTTGGAATCAGGCCTAAGAAGATCCAGAAGACATGAATAAATTACATGAAGAGGTGACCCAGTCCACCTTCTCATCTGCTTCTGAAGTCCTGATACCTTTCCTTCAATGTGTACTTATGGCATCGGGCATCATGGTGGTGGTGGTGCTTATGGTCAGCTGAATGTGTTGGGACTAGTTTATAGTTCATTGATAGGTCAGCATGATATAGCGGTGCTAGTCCAAACAGGACCAGTGCTGCATTTCAGCCCCAATCAAGCATAACCCCAAATGACAGCAGTGAGGGAAGATACCCTCAGGATCTAGAACTTCTGGCACTACGCTTAGTTAGTTGTTCCTGCTGTATTGACGGAGAAGTGGCCTGAGATATGGATAAATGCAGATCCTTGGGAAAGGTGAGTGAATTGGTTGGTTGGTCAAGGGCGTAGAAGGAAAACAAGTTGAGGATCAGGGCCATGGAGTCCTGGGGAAGACATGTGGACGGGCGGACCTGAGTGGGCACGAAGCATGCAGACCTCTGTGTCTCATAGCCATGCCCACAGGTGAGCAGCCAATGAATCGGAGGCTCTCAGACGCCAGGGGCAGGATGACTCCTGTGACGTCATGCAGACTCTGCATCTTTGGCTGCCTAGTGCAGGTGCAATGGGCCCATGAACGGATGGGCCATGGTGTCAGGGATGGGGGTTACGCACGAGTCTGACGGCATGGGCTCCCTCTCACCAAGACGGGTCCAGCTACTGCTACTGCTGACACCCAGCCTCCCGGCAGCGAGACCGGCACTAAGCCCCCACGTGCACTGTTCCTCGGGGAGCCTGCTGGACCCTTGCCTCTTCCGACTGATGGAGACAGAGGTTTGTCCTCCTCAGAACCATATGTTGTCCAGATATGATTCATCTTCCCTCTTCTCAAACCCTCAACCCATTGACCATCCCACACAAAGGATCACCTCAGACACATTTTACGACAAAAGAAGCTTAACGACGGACACATAGCAAGAGAATCTTCTCCTTATTCTCGTCACTCCAAAGAGCTGGCCTCACAGAGCAATGGGCTGGCCTGCTAAAGGCTCAGCTAAGGCGCCAGCTTAGAGACAGCATCCTACAGGTGAGTGTGTGATCCTACATGCACTACTGTACATACAATCGTACTAGCCAGCATCATATACGTTGTGATCTCAGCGGTCAGCATCTATGAGCCTGGGAACCAAAGGGACAGAAATAGGATTGGCCCTTCATCTCATCACTCAATGACCAAATGATGGAATTTATGTTTCCTGTCGCTGCGACCTTAGCATCCAGCAGGTGAGAAGTTCTGGCAGCAGGGTGGGTGACTGGACACTCCCACAGGGGCACTCGGTTTCTGAGGTCAGCGTGCCAGAGGCCGGTGAGGCGGGTACTGTAAACCGGCAGGGCGGACCCACGAGGAGGGGCAGGGGGGCTGCTGCACAGTGGGCAGGGAGGCCACGCCCGGCGCCCCGGGTTCGGGCGACCGTCTCTTGGTGCTCCGATGTCGAGTGATGATGATGAGAGACAGGAAGCCGCAGTGACCCAGGCCTGATGAGGAAAAGACAGCCAGTAGGGGTCAGTGCCCCAAGCAGGCACGGTCAGTCACGGCTTCCAGACCAAGTGCAGGGGCGAAGACTGCGGTTTGCTTCACCCACCTTCTCTCTTAGGTCCTCAGAGACTGAGGCTGGCGACGTCCCTGAAGGGGACAGAGACGGGTTGGTTTTCTCTCCGTTCCTACAGCAGTGAAGCCCGAATCGAAACAGGGGAGTCAGGACGATGCAAGGACTTGGGTGCGCCCTCCCCCGGCCCGCGCCACTGGCCCCGGCTCACCCGCTGCTGTCTGATGTGCCCTGCGTGGACTCTGGCCGATTTCACGCGGGCGCACTCGAGAGGCACCTTTAGTCACCGCGCCGCGCACGCCTGCCTCCTGCCCTGGGCCTTGGACTGAAGCAACAGAGGCCTTGAGACCTGCTCAGGGCTACACCTGCGCACCTCAGAAGGGTGAGCTGTTGTCCCACAAAACGAACTTTGACTAATGGGAAGTGGGAGCTGGCAGATACATTCTCCCTTCCTCCTCCCCCAGACCCAGAGTCAGAAGTCACATGTTCAGACGGCTCCTCAGACACGAGCCCTCTAAGATCAAGCCATCAGTGACACTCAGTCCCCGAAGGTGGCTGGCTGGGTAATGATGGCCTGCCCTTGTGTCGAGTCTCATCGCAGCCCTGGCTACGGCCCTTCTCCCTGAATCCTGCTTTCCTGGGATTGCACTCCCTAAAAAAATACTACGCGTAAGCTTTTGCCTCAGGCTTTGCTTTCTGGGGAGCCGGGCCAAGGGAGAATTGAAATAAGAATGCGGACTTGAAGCAGAGATTCGGTTTGTCCAGAGACCTCGAAGCAGATGTGCAGCAGGCAGTGGGGGTGGGACAGACACGACGGGAACATGGGGGATGCCTGTCCTTTCCAACCGTGTTTTCTAAATCAAGGAATTCTGAAGGAGCATGGGCGTGATGACTTATAATGTTATTAAAAAGACGTCAGAATGAGCGGAGCGTCAGATTAGGAGACGTGCGTTACATGTGCCTTTTCTGACATTCGTACGTGAGCCCGCGGCCCTTCCCGCCCCAGACACTGATCTCCGGGTTCCTTCCTGGTTTTGGAGCACTTGGCTCTGCCACTTCTCAGAAGTCACCTGTGCGGGGCACAGCGCCCCTGCTGTTGGGTTAGGTTTTCGGCAGCGTGCAGGGGCTCTGAAGCGTTCCGCTATGCCCCTGTTTGCTTATACTCCTGCTGTGGGGGACCCCAGGTAAAGTGGGTAGAAATGGCTAAATGTGAAGGCACGGTGTGCGACCTGTGCCAATCTGCCGAATGGACATTTTTTGGAAAGTACACTTTGAGGAAAAACTCCTTCCAAGCAGCTTTGATTTGGAATTTTCAAAGGACACATGACTTCCTTTCAAACGTAAACTATTGGGGTCTTATTGTCAATATACACAGTACTGTGTATCATAAACAGCCTTGCAGCAAAACCTGTTAATGCCTCCCGGAGTGTTCCGGAGACATGTACTTTCCTTTTTTTCCTTTTTAAATTTTTACGTGACCCCAGAGTTGCTGTTAGTAACAGGAACAAATGGCTGAATGAACACTAAAAGCATGGGGTGCTGCTCGTCTGTGGGTTACCATTTAAAACTCTTTCAGACAGCAGCACAGCATGAAATACTAATTCATTACACCTACAATGCCATATCCATTAGCGCCTTCTCATCCTGGAATTTAAATAGGCCAAAGCTCAGAGAGTCACTAAAGAGAGTAATTAATACAATAGCACAATTCTCCATGGTTCAGGCGATATGATGGACTGGCTTACCTGTCACAAATAAGTATTAGGGAGACAGTCTCCTTCTGTTTGCATTTTTAATCACCCTCCTTTCCCATGTCCCAACAGTCTCCTTCCAGCTGGGTTTTATATTTTTACCCTCCGTTCCCATGCTCACGCCTCATTCTATTTAAAACAGCTCCAGTTTGAATAACCACACAATTGTGAAAACGACACGCGAGGGAAATCTTTATATGTTTAATTTTTACCCGCCATTGTCTACCTTCCTGCCTCCTTCTTCTCTTCTTTCATATTCGGGGCACTTACAGAGAGGGCACACAACTCCCTAAGTAAGGACCCTTCAGTCCTAAGATATTTGGAGAGGGTTTCGCCGACCTAGGCAGCCTGCCTGGACTGTGTGAGCGGGGGCCTCCATCTCATAATTACAGACTCTTGGACTCTTTGAGACCTCAATTTCCAGGTCCATTATCAAATAAATATCCCCCAATGTCACGAGGCTCACTGTAAAGGACACAGTTGCTTTTGGGTACGGTAAATATGGGGTTAAAAAACCTTGGCAGACTGATGGAGCTCCTCCAGTGATTCGTGCACAGGGGGAAAGCAGGTGTCCCAGGAATGCAAACATTGCCAGCGGTTCACACGGAGCAATGCGTCTTCCTATACACTATGCCACGGGGTTCCCAGCACCACGGCCCGAGTTCCACGGGCCAGCGTCACCAAGGCTGTTTCGTAACATGCAAACTGAAGCTCAGAGAAGCTAAGATGTGTATGGAAAATCTTAGATTAAAATCTAGGACTTCTAACATGAGTTCTAACTTCAATATAAAGTTCTAGGACTAACTAGAAACTACAGCTCTAAAAACATGTTTGTTTGTTTTTTTTCAAAATTTTTCTTTGCTTTTACCTTCTGGAATTGAGAGAGTAGATGGTTATACTTATATAAAAGCCCACTGGCAGAGATATTGGGTATGAATCCAGTATTCCTGACACCTGAGAACTTCCCCTAAAGCTAGAACATTCTGGAATGCTGTCTCAGTTCCTGAGTACTAGTTTGAACTCTACTGACATAAAAAATATATCATAGGTGATTCCTCTTTCAAGGTGCTAAGTGTCTCC
>NW_011888830.1:3554603-3568499 GCF_000151845.1 Pteropus vampyrus
ATTTCTATTGTTAATTCAAGTCATCATAATATAAGACTTTTGACAGAACTGATCTACAGGCTTTTAATCCCCACCATCCAAGCCTATACTCCATAAAGTACTGCGTGATCTTTTAAAATGCTCATTATATCATGTTACCACTTGGCTTAAAATTCTTCTGTGGCTTCCCATTGCTCTTAAGATAAATCCAAACTCCTTAACAAGCCCTAGGAAGCCTTGCATGATGTGACCTTTGCCAACATCATTATCCTTATCTTGTCGATCTTTCTCATTTACTCTGCCCCATCGGGGTTTTTTTTCAGTTCCTCCTACACGTCGAGATCTTTCTCTTCTCAACACCGTTCTGTCTGCTAAAAACACTCTTGGCCTTTTACTGTCTTTGCCTGGACAAGTTCTATATAGCCTTCAGGACTCAGCTTATATGCCATTTCCCTTGGGAAATCTTCCCAAGATCCGTGATTAGATGAATGTGCACTCACAGCACTCCATGCTTCTCCATTACAACTCCGATCACAGGCATCGTTAATTCACTGCTTATGTAATTATCCTTAATGCCCATCTCTCATACCAGGCTGTAAGTGTTATCTGTCTAAATTATTTGCATCTCGTAAGTTAAACAGGACTCATACGAGGTACTATCATTTATTGTATAAATGGATAATAGCCAACACATGAATGAATGCGATAAATAAACCAATAAAATGGCTGGCTCTTCTTACACAATCGGGCACCAAACCAAGTTACAGTCGCAGAATCTCTTCCTCATCAAAGTGTCAGCCTGGGTCACGTGGAGAATCCAAGGGCAAGAGAAGATGGCCCCGAGTCTCACATTCTGAGACATAAGGAAGAGGTCGGGGCAGGGTGTGGGGGAGGCCTGGAGGTGCCAGGGCACAAAGGGACAGAGTCAGGAGGACAATAGTAAGGGTTATAAAAACCGGGCCATTTTTAGCTACTATTTCTATTATAAAGAGCACTGTCTTTTCAAGAACATAGTTTGTCTGCTCTGTTTGGTTTTCCAACAGGCATATATATCTAGGAGAAAAATTGTATCTGATCTTGATATTCTTACTCTTTAATGAGGAAGGGTGACAAATATTTAGACTTCTAAAATTCCTGGAAGAACCTTCTATGACAATGGCGATTCTCCAGCTGGGGATGAGGCCCAGGGTGAGCCACGGCTGTTAGCCGAGCAAGGTCACGGAGTTCAACTAATGCTCACTGAGATCTGTAGGCTGGGTGTGCTAGGCTCGACACCTTTACCTCTATGTTTTGGTCCCATCTTGGTTTCATGGAGTGTTATGCCATTGAGATTTCTCTTCAATGATGAATTTGTATGTTATTCTCAGGCTCAGAGAATGGATGGCAAGAACAGTGTTATGAAGCAATCAAAGACTAGATATCTCTTATCACTCTGACGCAAAGATCTGTGCCAACTAAGGAGAATTTCGGCTCTTGGCAATGTTATAAACATTCAGAGGACTGCCTGACACTTAGGAGATGGCTTTGAGTAGCTCTGTTCAACAAAGGCAATATTAATCAAAAGACAAATGAATTTAGAAGACACATTGTATTGATCTTAGGGAAACTGAGTGAGGCATATGTCAGAAGAACAAGAAATGTATGTAATAAAGGAAGAAAAGGAACAGACACTTATTTTGGACTGGGTGGCTTATTTCATTCCACATTATTTAAATGCACTCGAGTCTGTAAATTATGCAGTGGATGCCACATTATAATTTCTTGTTTACAGCCATGCAATGTCTGAGCTATTTTTTCTCCTTAAGGCACCAAGGTCAATGATATGGGTAATTAACCAACTGATTTAGTGCATTAATTTTCTCTTAAGTTCTAGCAAAGGGTCTCACTCTCTAGCCTTGAGATTCCAGCTCCATGTAGACACTGGGACAGGGGCTGACTCCATATGGGACACTGAAGCCACCCATGGCTGAAGTTCTGTCTCGCGGGACTGTGTGTCTACTTAAACGATGACGAATAACGTCTTTGTTCCGGGCAGGAAGATGTCGCTTCACTGGCTCATATCGCTGACCTCCCAGGGTTTCTCACTAAGTGTTGCCAAACTTTTGAGGTGCTGATAATTCCTTCTAGAGCTTGGAAGAGAGTCAGGGAGAGAGGTGAACCTGATGAGAAGCTGATAAGGAACCTGATGAGAAGCTGATAAGGAACCTGATGAGAAGCTGATAAGGAACCTGATGAGAAGCTGATAAGGAGCCTAATGGGAGGTGAAGTTAATCATCAAATACATGGTGGGGTTTTCCCCCCCTTTCTCTTATTTTCCCTTCCACAGTTGTAGTCAGCCATCCAGTTGTCATTCTGCCCTCTCAAGGGATTCTTCGGTCACTCAC
Source organism: Pteropus vampyrus (assembly GCF_000151845.1). Classification (NCBI taxonomy): domain Eukaryota; kingdom Metazoa; phylum Chordata; class Mammalia; order Chiroptera; family Pteropodidae; genus Pteropus; species Pteropus vampyrus. The sequence goes on from NW_011888830.1 coordinate 3,556,967, forward strand.
ATCTAGTCCTGCGCTTCACCTATCACTAAAAAGAATTTGAAATCTTTTGATACAGAGATACTATTTCTGCTTCAACTTATTTCAGGATGCCACAGTTCAAAGTGAAAATCCACAGATAGCTGATAGCTCTGTCGATATCATTCGACCACTAACAACACTTTATTTGTGGTACCTATAGGCAGAGTATAGGCATCCGAACCCATTAATAAATGGAGAGGGAGTCCTGGGGCGCTAATAATTTGGGTATACTAGGGGCCTGGTTTACAAGCTCTGCTATCTCATTACTGAAGAATTCTTTACACATTTTAAACTATGTAAAATGAAACTATCTGTAACAGATTCAACGGCAGGATAACAAGGACAAGAATTGTACCTTCTATTTCTCCCTATGGTGCTTTCATTTAATGCTAAAAAAAGCATGTTTGATTTGCCATAATGTATTATTGTTTTATATCACAGGTATATATATTCGGTCTCTTCAAACTACATATATGTAAAATATATATATGTGTGTGTGTGTGTGTGTGTGTGTGTGTGTGTGTGTGTGTGTGTGTATATACACACACACACACACATATATGTTTATGTGAGCATGTATATTTATAAAGACCAGTAGCTTATTCTTATATTTTTAGAAAATAATTCACGGTTGATTTTACTGGCATTTTTATCATTAGGCTATTGAATATGTTTCCATATACTTTTCCATATCATTTGCCTATTTGCTTCTATGGCCTTTTGTATGCATATATACATATATACACACATACATACATATATACATACACGCATATATACGTGTATGTCTGTGTATTTGTTGTTGTCATTGCTGAATTCAATGAATTCATAAAAGGTTTTTTTTTTTAAATTTTGGATATTGGCCTTTTGCCTAGTGATTAACAAAAATAATTCTTTAAAAGTCAATCTGATTTATACGGTCTTGATATTTAGAATGTCCTAGGACAATGATCTGAGAAAATTAGTAATCGTAATTAAATTTTAATAAAGTGGTAATTCAAGAAAAGAAAAATAAAAGAATCAATAAAAATATCCCCCGTTAATTTAATTGAATCAGTATAACTGCGCCATTAGAAGTCAATCTCAGAGAGACATTCAATAGGAATTTACTTCTTTTGAGGTATCTCTGATGTTCAGTGAAAAATTACTAAACAAATATAAAATAATCCTATGTGATGTAGTATATAGACTTTATAAATTGAGATGTAATAAAACATTACTTAAGAAGAAATGAAAATAAAATATCTAATTGAAAACTGTGAGAGTACTTTTATTTTCAGGAGGAAAAAACCCTCTACCCCAAACATAATGAATCTACCTCAAATATCTAATAATATGACTATTAGATATCATCAGCTAGTGCTTATAAGCACAGGTATTTTCATACTGTATCCCTTATAAATGACAACATGAAAATGAAATGTCCTTACTATCAAAAACGATCATGGCGATAGTGAGAGAACTTTCATTTAGTAATCAGTGAGCTAAATTTTCTTAAACATTTTTAAATATAGACTGAGCATCTTTGCAAGTTCTACTGCATCAAACTATTAAATGATCTGCAAAGTGTAAGCTTTTTCCAAAAGAAAATACGTAGAAATGGAAAGAAACAGTATCGGTACTTTTGGTGAATCACCATGTTCCTGGTACTATTTCAGGTAAGCAGAATGAAGAGAAACAATTATTCTTGAGGTTACATGAGATGTATTCCTCTAAAATAATAAGTTACTAGTTTCTACCAATGATATACTTATGCAATTATTGTGGGAAACAGAGACTCTTTGCCCAGGGAGCATTAATATTTAACAAAGCCAATACATATTAATACCAAACAAGAGAGAGAAATGTTCACCAAAATGGTATGCTTTGGTCTTACTTGGGAAGAAAAGATTTTTTGGAAAGTTGGAGTATGGATCATTGTTGGTTGCCTATATAACATCTTTTCTCTCATTTCTTCTTCCCAAGAGAACCCCAGTTTTGTTAAAATATCTTCTTATTTTCCACTCAGCTCAGGTGTGTCAGGTGAATCTTAGCCCACCCACAGCTCCAAGAGTGGGCGTGATTGGTCTGGCTAAGTTCATAAAAGATGTCACGTGATGAAACTTGATACAGTGGCACGTGGATATCATACGCAGGATCATCTTAGAAAGTTCTTCCCTACTGTTCTGGGAAAGGTTACAAAAATGTCGCTTTCTCTTTTCCTTTTGGACAATATGTGTTTTACAAACATTGGCCACGGAACTATTGCTGCCATCTCAAGACCAATCTGAGGAGGAAGCCAGCAGGCACATGAAGGCAGAGCCAAACTAACTGCAGGAAAATGGAGCAGAACTAGTAGATTAAAGCAAATTGAAACCTGCCCTACCTCTGGATTTCCAGTGTTTTAAGCCATAATAAATGCCCTCACCGTTGGCACCAATTTGAGCTGTTTTCTACTACTTGTAACTAGAGCCATCCTAAATAATTGGAATATTAGTATACTATGAAGAGACAATAAAAGATAAAAAGTGAGAATGATAGAAACACATGTTCTCACTCTAACTCCAAATAACTGGTATAAAAAAAGGTAAAAGGTTATATTAATTACCTGCTAATTACCCATTGATTCTTCATGTATCCTAATATGAAGATGTTTATGACATTTTGAGATTATAAGCCTGTATTTTATCACTCCTTATTTTGTCTTCATTTCTCTTTTAAGTTTTTATCCCAGTATTAGTCTTTTGTAGACATGACCTTGAAATAAATTTAATGTTACTGAGTAGTATCATCTTTGAACTCAGTGAAGATAGTCACTGCTCAAAGGAAGCAATTACTCTGCATAGGGAAACAAAGTCCCCAAGCGTTAAAAGCAATAATAACGAACACAATATACAAAATATATTCTTATTGTCAATTGATGAAGCAGATAGTTCGTGGCTCAAGAACTGAAGAGGATGTTATCATTCACGGCTTTGGTAACCAGGAGAGGCTTGGGAGTGGCTGAGTGACTTCTCGGGGCTTCAGAGAACAAAAAGAGTTCGGGTCTGCAAAGAGGGCTTGGGCTGGAATGAAGCAGGAGACTAAGTTTGGCAAAAAAGAGTTGAAACCTAGAAAAAAGATCTAGAGAATCTGGACTTAACCCTGTGAACAACAAAAACAGACTCTTGACTAAGCACCCTTATACCATCAAATTCTAAGACAGCAGCGTTCACTCCAAAACCATTTTGCTATGATCCTGCTCACTCGCATGCATCACCTGGAGGTGGTTTAGTGTCTTCCTTTCTCTTCTAGTATCTTAGAAACGTGAATAATAGTGCTTCTGCTTTATCAGATACATGGTTAATTTAAAATGTTTTTCAAGTCAAATGTTAAAAAAAAAAGCACGATTCTCCAAACAATGTTTATATTTACTTTTAGTAAGAGTTATAAAACATGTCTCAACAAGCAGCAATTTAATTACATCCATGCATTTGATCTGATGAACATCCTGCTCATAATAAACCCTTACCTATAAGTATATATTGAAAATACAAATTAAGCATCCAAGTTAAGCGATGTGGCTTGTTTTCCAGATGTCATGATTTTTGCTCTGGAATTATGTGTTTACCTCAGGAAGGCCTGATGTTCTTTGCACAGTCCGCTGCATAACTTTAGTTTTAATCTGAGAAGTCAGGCGCATGTGACTGCATTCCCAGGGTAGGAACCTCTTAAAAACATTTTACAGTTTCTAACGTCAACTACTCATCCTAGCAGTTCTTCCAAAAGACTTGTGAATTTTTCGATATAAGAAATAGAAATGCTACTCTTGGTTAGTTGCCCACGAATAAAAGCTATAATCAATCAATTAACAGTGCTCTGTTTTCCAATGCTTGACATCTCTTATTTCAACTAAATTTATTAGGGTGACATTTGTTAATAAAACTATGTAGGTTCAAGTGTACAATTCTATAATACATCATCTGTATATTGCATTGAGTGCTCACCACCCAAAGGCAGATCTCTTTCTGTCACCATATATTTGACCCCCTTTACCCTTATCTACTCCCCCTTTATCTCTGTTAACCACTATATTGATGTTTGTGTCTATGAGGGTTTGTTTCTTTGTTGTTCATTTGTTGTTTTCAGTTTTATATTCCATGTATGAGTGAAATCATAGGATTCTTGACTTTTTCCATCTGACTTATTTCACTTAGTGTGATATTCTCACATAATTCATCCATCCATCCATGTTGTCAGAAGTGGCAGTATTTCATCTTCTCTTATGGCTGAGTAATATTTCATTGTATATATGTACCACAGCTTCTTTATCCAACCATCTATTGGAGGACACTTCAGTTGTTTCCATGTCTTGGTTACTGTGAATAGTGTTGCAACAAATATCGGGAGACATATATCTTTACAAATAAATGTTTTCATTTTTTTTGGTAGATACCCAGAAGAGGGATTGCTGGGTCATATGGTAATTCTCTTCTTAATGTTTTTGAGGAATCCCCAAACTGTTTTCCACAGTGGCTGTACAATTGAATTGACATTGCCACCAGCAGTGCACAAGGGTTCCATTTTCCCCACAACCTCTCCAACACTTGTCATTACTTGTCTTGTTGATAACAGCCACAATAGTGGTAAATCGTTGTGGTTTGCATTTTTCCCTTATAGCTAGTGAAGTTGCGCATCTTTTCACATATCTGTTGGCCATTTGTATGATTTCTTGGAAAAAGTATCTGTTCAGGTCCTTTGCCCATTTTTTAATTGGATTTGTTGTTGCTGTTGTTGGTTTGCATGAGTTACTGATATATTTTGTATATTAGCCCCTTATCAGAGGTATTGTTTGCAAATATCTTCTCCCATTTCATTGGTTACCTCTTTGTTTCACTGATGGTTTCTCTGGTGTGAAGAAGCTTTTAGTTTGATGTCAAATTGAGAACCCAGAAATAAACCCACATATGTATGGGCAAATGATTTTTGGCAAAGGAGCCAAAGCATACAATGGAGAAAAGAAAGCCTCTTCAATAAATGGTGCTGGGAAAATTGGAAAGCCACATGCAAAAGAATGAAGCTAGACTGCATTTGTCACCATACACAAAATTAACTCTAAATAGATTGAAGACTTAAATATAAAAGAGGAAACAATAAAATGCATAGAAGAAAATAGGTACTAAATTTATGAACCATTGTCTTATAGATAATTTTATGAATTTGACCCTAAAGGCAAGGTAAGTAAAAGCAAAAAAAAATGAATGGGGCTGTATCAAACCTTTCTTTTTTGGGAGTGGGTTCACTTTTCATAAGACGCTGGTAGTTAGAAAATTACCCTAATATTCCAGTGAGCAAGAGAAGAGTACGTTCTCTTACATTAAGTGGATAGGACTGGAAATGATGGTGAAATTCTGTGGTGAAAAATTTATTTTTTTGTGAATCTCTCTTTCTGTTGTGGAATCACACACACATACGCACACACAAATGGACAGTAAAAGCCCACACACTCAAGACTCATCCACGTTCTCTCAGCATGTGTGCACACACACACAGAGCTTTGGACATTAGAATTCAGTGTTAGAGAGGAATTTATAAAGTCTGACCCTTTATTATCAAAAGGACATAAACTTCCTATGACTCAGGCTTTAAGTTTTATTTCACATTATAATAAAATGCACCAATCCACCAAATACGCACAAACTGAAACAAACATTTCACTATGTCATACTTGCTTTTTAAAATGAGATGCGCTCTCCTAATTTTTAATTCTATAATATCTTTCATTTAAAAATAGAAAAGAAAAAGTTGCAACATTGATTTCACAACTCACTACCTGGTCACATCGGTGAAAAAGCACTGTCTTTAGGTACATTGTTATGTTTGTAGACAACTGGAACGTGTGTTAACGTATAATACTGATTGTGACTATGTGAACTAATATTCTTCTGAACCAGGGATTACCATTAGAATAATTCTCAGGCATGGTATTTCATTTTTAATGCCTATCATGGTGGAAATATTCTTACTACCTGCCCTTTTTCCTCCTCTGTGACTGATATCAGTAAATTATTTTGCCCAAATTCTTTTAGGTTTCCAGAGATATTCTGAAACGCAAAGACACACTGAGGCAGCTCACTCTTGCCATGCCTTCCTTCTAGGGCCGACTTTGTTTAAAAGCTCCAGCTGTCCACGTGCTCCTAGTGGCATCTCAGGGCATGATGTGATGGATAGATTAGCAATGGTCAATAGTGACAGATAACCAGGGGTATCCATGGGCTGGACTGTAGGCTCTGGCAGGAGGAGAGTAAGTCAGACGGAATCAAGATTTGGATTTGGTATGTGCCCCGGTATTGTAAATGCTAAAAAGCAAGACTTCTGAGTCTTTTCAGTTAGAGTACCATTGGACTAGGTAACACCTCGCTTTTGTCAATTCGATGGGCTACGCAAGCCATCATTTGTTGTTACTAGCACATCTTTTTCAGCAATGATATTGGTCTATTTGATTTGGGAGTGTATTTCAAATTTTAATCGGAGACAATGAGGTCGGGGGAGCCTGGCAACATAAGAATATACCAGTACTGGAAACCATCCATACTTGAGTAATTCATTTCTCCCTCAATTGTTTTGAAATTTCTTCTCACAAATTGGAAATAGCATATATTTCACCAACATACCTGATTTAAACTCATTAAAGTATAACATTAAGCTTGTGTTCCAAAATCTGTGCAAAATTTGTACTGATTTATCTCCATTTTCACCTCATTGCTCTGTGAGCAGGAGGTAACAATTAATAAAGCTTACCCATGAAATTTATAGCCCTAAAAAGATAGGCGATTTGACTGATCGGTACTGAAACTGTATGCTATACTTCGCCTCACAGCATGAAACTCTATTTAAAGGAACTACAGAAGAAAAAGGCAAAAGGCACAGTTGGATGGAATCACCAAATGGCTGACACAATAATGGCTGTCTATGGTGATCTCTTTTGCGCCTTAAGGAATTGTATTATTCTTCTTCTTCTCAGATGCAAACTTGAGTCTGTCTTATGCATGGATTTATATCTGAATTGGAATTTTGTTCTTTCACTTTCTAGAACGTTCATTTCTTCATCTCAAGACTACAGTCAGCTGACCTTGCTTTAAAGCAAGTGTCTCGCAGAAAACAGTGGACAGTCTCTCCATTTGGTACAGTTGTTTGTAAGGCAGTTACACTTATTAAAAAAAAAAAAAAGGATAGGAGGAGATGCTATCAGAAAATCTGATTTATAAACGGACCCCCAAACCGAGATTATGAGATTATAGAAAAATTTCCCACAAGCTCAATACCCCCAATATTTCTTAGAGAAGGAGATATTATTAGCATAATGGGATCATAAGCCTGCTGGATTCTACAAAGAGCACATGGAATATTCAGGGGTTTCTAGACATCTCTGAAACATCTTTGAAATTCCGAAAATTATTTTGAGAAGTGATGTTTATTATGTTTGTAGGTCTTTTATCTATGTCAAAAAATAAATTAGGATTTTATACATGCAAGTATCTAGGGTGGAATAAGAATGGGATGGATTTAGTGACTCTGGGGCCCTCACTATCTGCACCCATGGCCACTAATCGAAGGCTCATCTGACCACTTCAGTTTCAAGGATGCCTTCATCAGCTGGGCTTTAATTAATGATGAATCAACAGACGGACAGGTGACAACCTTTATATTCTTTCACTTTGTTACTAGGGCTAGAATTAGTGACAAAAGTTTTAATTAAATTTTAACTTTATCTTACTTAACTTTAACCTACTTAACTTTATCTTACTTAAGTTATGGAATACACATACACACATATATTTGCATATACGTATTTTCTTGTTTAGTAATTAAACCTTCCCAATTTCTTGTTTTATATCAGAGCAATTGGAGGAAAAAGGATGGTATTTAATTTAAATTCAGCGCACATTTAACATTCTCCAATCGTCTTTCTTAAATGTAAAATGCTTAAAAGAGTGCCTGACACATAGTAAGTGCACAATAAATGTTAAGTCAATAATAACAATTTCACATCCGTCTTATTTTCCTTCCCTTGTGGTGAATCTCGAATCTTTTACACGCTTTCCCTACGAGTCCCCTCCATATGATACATTGGCTATAAACCATAGAAGTTGCCACCCTTTCAGCGACTTAAGAGCAAGTAATGGGCCGTTTTCACAGATTTATTCTGTACATGTAACTGAAGGTAGGGGTCGTATTCACTTGTTCCTCCTATTTCCCCGAAATTCCTATTATGGTCCTTTTTTCTCTCAAGTAATCACCACCACCTTCAATTTAGAACTGTAAAGTATGTTCATTATAAAACGTTTTGTAAAGACAAAATTATAGAGAAAATACGGATATCATTTTAAATCGTACCACCTATTGATAAGTATAATTGACATTTTTACTCATTTTCTTTGTCTTTTTTTCTATACACATATTACTTTTAGTCTTTAAAGAAAACTGAGATCGTAACATGTCTTTCATGTTTCAAATATTATCTCGTGCCATTAAATATTTTATCCCATGTTATTAAATACTTTTCAAAGCTATATTTATGGACACTTAACATTCCTTTACATGAATATATCCTATTTAATTTTCCTTCTGTGTTAGACATTTAGATTATATCGATAATTTGCTCTTATAAATAAATGATAATATTCTTTGCACACTGAGCATTAGTAAACATGGTCGACTGATCCTGTCACTCAGGTGCCATTTAATACACAATTTGATGGATAGTATAGAAAGCTGTAACTGAGTGCCTTCTTTAGGAATACTGGGTAAATCTCAGCCGGTCATGACACGTCTCGTGTCAGGGCCTACTCGAGAGGCAGCAGAAGGTAATGTGGTTTCTGTAATGAAGCTGTACTGACAGTATCTCTAAATAGACTTTTTTTTTTTTTTTATCAAACCTAAACTTCTAGATCCAGAAGCACTCATCTTCCATCATATAGAATAGTGAAGGACACATAGCAGACATTAAATAACCATCTGTAAACTGAATATCCAAGTGTCTACTTGACATTTTACTTATCGTCTTACAGGCATTTCAAACTTACATACTCACATGCTGAACTCGTAATAACTGCCATGAATCTCCCATAAGACAAACAAAAAGTCACCCGTCTCTCTCCTTCCTCCCCTCCTCCCCATCTCAGCAAATCGACCCCATGATTCACACATTTTGTCAAAGCAGAGAGCTGGGAATGTCCTTGACACTCTCCTCTCCCTCACCCCGCACAGCAAGTCTTGTTATGTCCTTTATAAAAACACTCCCAATCCACCCACTTCTCTCTGTCCCTCAGCCACCATCCTGGCCCACACCACCAACAGTTCCTTGGCGAGTCCTTCCTCCTGGCCTCCTTCCCACCTCCACTACTGACCTCTTCCAGAGAGTTTTCTTTTCTTCTCTCCTTTTTTTTTTTTTTCCTAACACAGTCAGGGGTCATGCCTCTCCCCTTCTGAAGACTGCACGACACTGACCTTTGCACTTGGTGCTTTTAATGAAATACAAACTCGGACTCCTTACTGTGGCTCACAAGGCACCATCTGGTCGTACGGCGGCCCCTCGCTAAGTTCTGTGGCGGTCCCAACGTTTCTCCTCTCAGGCCATCCACCCAGGCTGTCCTTTTCTGCTCCGAATCTCCTTCTGCACTGATGCCCTTCACAAAGCCGCTCCTTCTCATACTTCAGGTCTGCGCGTGTGCCACCTTCTACAACACTGTCACTCTCTATGAAAGTGCCATTTCCATTTCCTTCGCTTACCGCGATTCCCAAATACGTTTGTTTATTGGCTTACATGTTTATTCTTTGTCTCCCTCACTTGACTGAAAACTGCAAGGGCCACACTCTCTGTTTTATTTACAGTGTTTTTCTCAGTACATGGGAGACACTTCAGGAACGCTATTAGAAAGAGACAGGACCTTAAGCTTCCATCACCCCAGGGTGCTGGAGGGATAACTCAGAACGACCTGTTTGTAGGACCACCAGTTGACAGGCTCCCAAAGATGGAGCTTTTGCTAGTTTGGCGGCACTAGGAACCGTTCTAGTATTTTTTTCTAAGCTCCCAAAGAATTCTATCCCTGAAAAAATCTTGATAACTGTTTGGTGAATTCGAATAGCTCCTAAGCACTTCCTTCGTGGTAGCCGCAGCACGTGGAGGTGCCACACTCTGATGCCGTCCAGCTCTCACTCAGAAATTCATGTAATCATTTACTTCTCTCTGGCTTCTTTTCACACACGGCGATGCCACTCAGCAAAGGCTACACTTGTAAAACTGTTAGGAACATGATTCAGTCGTGATATGACAGTTATCTATTTTTAGAGTGTGTGAGATATTCTATTTATGATTGTAACTTTAATAATTATTTTATTTTATTATTATTATTTTTTTAATTAAGAATAGCAACTCTAAAACCAATGGCATCTAAACCTCCAACTCCGAGGTCTAAGAGATTTAGTAACAGGTTTAAATAAAATTAAAGAATTGCTTCACGGTGATGGTTGCTTTCTGTTCGGTTTTAAGCAGAGAGACATCAGAAGGATAATGAGAATTCTCTTACAACATATATTGGAACTTACTTTTGGGATTTGGCCTCATTTAGAAGTTAAAGTTAAAATAATCTGCTGAAACTTCTAAAATTTTTGAATTAAAACTCTATATCAGATGGTTAAGCAATCCCAAATCTAAGTCTCTTTTTTGGCTGAGGGTTTTGATGCAGCATCTTTCTAAGAGGCTGCCAGCACTAGTCAAATTTTATATTCTCCATATGCAAACGGAATGATTATAGCACTTTTTTGCTAAATAAATGCTTAATTGAATATTAAATATCTGATTTTTAAAGTCTCTGTCAATGGTGACCATATTCTCTGCAATCCCATTTTTCTGCAGATTTCCCTGTCGCCCTCCAAGAACACAGACTACTCACTCAGTTTTCAGAATAACCAATCCCGTTGCAAGATGGAAGAGTAAGGCAGGGAAAGAAAGCAGCGGAAGGCAAGGCAGACGATCCGCCTGAGAGGAATGGTTAAGATTCAGGTGACACGGGATCCATGCCCCGGACTGGCCATCTAATTAAAATGAGAAATGGCACAGGCAGAAGCTAAGCAGTTTGGGGAATTAATAATCAGGCGAAAATGCAAAATAAGGACACTGTCTTTGAGAATGTCACTTTCATCTCTATGCCATCCAATCCAAATGACAGCCAGGAAATAACATCGACATGACGCAGGCAACATTAGAAAATGCTTTTCTTTCCTTCAGCACAAAATAGACAGGAAGAGCAGATTTTCATCTCTGTTCAAGTGCAGAAGTATTGGGAAATTAGCAAGGGTTATGCGACTTACCCAAAGAAACCTATGTCAAGGTCAAAGACAGGGAGTACTGATGATCGGGTAGCTCCATAGTCCTTTTATAGGGGTCTTCCTCCATTAGACAGAGGCCGGCAGAAAAAAATCCATCAATAGTGAAGCAGAACTAAGACAGCCGGCCTTTGTGTGGCTAGATATACCCACTGGAGGGAAATGGGAC
>NW_011888830.1:3568619-3573864 GCF_000151845.1 Pteropus vampyrus
GCCCCCCACAGGAGGAAGCATGCTTCTGCTGAGAAGGATCTGCCAAGTTCTCCACTTCAAAGACAGCTCAGTAGGGGTGCAGACGAAGAAAAAAATTTGGATGAACATATGAAAATATTTACATGGACTGAGGAGAAGAGATTGAACAAATTCACATGGGCTAGAAAATTGCCTCGGAAACTATAAAAAGAGATAGGAGTAAAGAAAGGAAAATAATTTAGCAAGAAATCAAGGTGATGAAGCAATGGCTTTGACCAATAGAGTGTATTCTGCACATGAATTTGAACCCTAGTTCTGTAACTTTTCTGCTCGCTTGCTGAGTAATGATAGAAAAAAAATCATAAGTAGGCCACGTCCATAAAACAGGCCTCTTTGCAAATGTCTCTTCAGTTTTTATCAGTTTTTTTTTTTTTTTCCTATAGCTTTACAGGGCATACTTCTGACGGATTTGACAGCAAGCACATTCCACATATCTTTTATGGAAGAAGCTTCTCCCACAGGAATAAACTAATATTCATGTCTCGAAGTTGGCTTTCCTGTGCCTTCATGCTCTGGTTAGGTCCTGGAAGTCTGGCTGTGAGTGAGGTGTTCTGAGACCCATATATGAGCCCCATACACCGGGAAAGGTTGGTAGTTGGCTTCCGATTTAGGTAGAGGGTGGATTTAGGCAGGAAAAATCTGCTCCTCTCACACAGGACCTCTTTGGCTTACATATCTTGATTCTATAGTTTGAGCATAAGGGGGAAAGAAAATTAATGGCTGTATTGGCCAATTAAGTGTCAGACAAGAAGGAGCCCAATTCAAAGTGAGTACTCAATAAATCCTCACTGAAAAAAACAACGGAATCATTTTTCACTAGCAGAATAGGCGCAGATATAAGTACATGTTTTGAAGTATAAAGGAAAGACAGTGTCTTCCATTAAACAGGCTTTTGGGGATAGACATGCTTCGATGGATGGTATGAGGTATGTGTGCCATTTGCGGTGGTATTCAATGGCTAGGATGGTTGGTATGGCATAGGATCAATATATTCTCTGTGCCAACTTTTCCTTAATTGAGAACAAGTAAATATCATAGGGAATTGCTTTGAAAAGTACTCTTTAAACACTTTGGAAATGCACTAATATAAATAAGTACTAAATTGCATGTACAATTACTGCTAATTTATGACCAAAAGATTTCTTCATGTTTCTTGCAAATGCGAATAATTACACCTAACATTCCAGGCACTGAAATTATATGCATTTGAATGATTTAGGATGTAAAATAACACTGATCTTTTTTAAACTCAAAGAGAGGGAAAATACAGGTTTAGAAGAGATTGTGGCTTCTAAAGCTATTCTCAATATGTAGGTGGAGGAGTGAGCTGATCATAAAAAAAAACAAAAGCTCTGGGTAGAACACAATGTGAAGAGGGAAAAGGAGTTACTAAGAAAAATTCCACCTCTATATTTCACACTTTAAAATGATCAGAGATGGCCAATGATGCTGGGCTAGAGTATTTTACTTTTATCAACACATTTATGCTTCCAGAAATCTATTTTCTCCCTAGTTACTCTTTGGAACATTTGACTTAGTGTCTTTCAGAACGTTTGAAAAAGTGTCTTTCAGAGTTTACACAGTCTGGATGGTACCCAACTAAAGGTAATAATCCTTTGTATGTGACATTCTAATCATTGCCATAGCAACCACTTATGGGTTAAAATGTTACAAAGAGGATTACGACCAGGTGTGGAATAAACAACAGGAACGAAACATCACAAAGACAAAGATGCTGCTTGTGTCTTACATAAATGAGTAGGAAGTAGACAAAATGGGACGGCGGTGTTTTCCAATTAAAAAACTCACTGCACTTGCAAGTCCCCTGTCAGTGAGAAAACCCTCCAGCGTGAGTTTGGGCAGATGGCATCTTCTCATTGGGTGACAATGGCCCAACTAAGGTAGCCACTTAGAGATTAGAGCTAGTCTCAGTCTCTTAAAGGGTAGTCCTTTATTCAGCTGCATGACATGAAACACTTTGCAAAAAAACAGTATTACTTTATGTACCTGTAACTTGTTATTTTGTTTTTCATCAAAAATATTCCAATTTCTCCCAGACCAAAGAAGCTCATTTTGCCTCTAAAGACCACCTCTCCTTCCAGTGAAGGCTGCCAGCTGCGTTCACACACAAGTGGCCCCGGTGCACATCCTGGATTCTTTCCAAGATTGGAGGGACTTTTCGGGCAACAAGTAAGACCAGTATGGGATTAGCGTGATCTAGGAACTGCAGAAATATCTTCTAAATTAGCAAGTAAACTCTATAGCAGTCAAGGCCCTTCAAGGCCCTTTTCTTCACCATTTTTTACTCAGAAATTGAAACGGTCTTGGGCACGTAGTTGCTCAAAAAGTATTTAAGTCAATGAATAAATGAATAAATAGCAATAGATGCAATGAGAGCAAAGACAGAAATTCCTACTATGTAACTTTCAAAATGTTTCTCTACAAGGTTAAAATTCCAACCTCAGGTCACGGAACATAAACCGAATCTCTCCTTCGCAAGAAGATGCCACTGTCCTTTTTGGCCAAATGAAATCATAAATCTTGCCATGATGTACATTTCCGGTGAGGCACAAGACCCTGGCTAATGTAGAGAAATGGCTCTGGTGGTGGAGACAGGAGGCTAGGGAGGCAGGAGCAGACACAGCCAGACTGTGCCACTACGAGCTCTGGCAAAATCCGACAACTTAAAGTTAAAGTTACACTTCTCCATAGTGAACTGAATGCTACACCCTTCCTCTAATCTGACTTATTCCAGGTTGATTTTACCTGAGTGAAAATGATCTTGTAAGTAGATGGTGGAGAAGTGGGGTGGGCCATACACAGGAATAAACTTTAACTTGATTATGGATCTAAATGCAAGAATAAAACCATATGAGCATTGGAAGAAAGTATGGGTAAATTCATCTTTAACCCTGGGGTAGGGAAAGGCTTTTTAACTATGTCTTAAAATCCAGATATAATAAAAGATGAATACATTTGACTACATAACAAGTAAAATATTTTGCATGGCAAAAACCTCCCATAAATGGTATCAAAAGACAACCGATGAACTGAGAAACAATAGTTAACATATATCATGGACAAAGGGCAATATCCTTAATATATAAAGAAAGAGAATCAAACACCCAATGAGGAGGAAAAGATTCAAACAGAAAATTCATAAAATGTACATAAAAAGGCTCTTAAACATATGAAAAAACATTAATATGTTTAGAGTTTAATTTTAAATTTTAAATTAAAAAATTTTAAAAAAATAGCATGAGATATTTCTCATGCATCAGATTAGCAAAGGTTAAAAAATGTAATAATAATGCATCGTGTTGTCATACGTTACTGGCAGGAATGTAAACTGATATACAAATGACTGAGGGGAATTTGGCAATAACTATCAAAACTACGTATGCACTTATTTACTCTGGAATTTACTCTGGAGATACACCTACAACAATATGAAAATACACAGTCACATGACTATTCCTCGTGGGATTATTTGTAATTGCAAAATATTGGAAAGAACCTAAATACCCATAGAGGAGGATAGTTCAATAAAGTATTGTGTAGCCATAAAATGCAGTACGATACTGTACCAGCTGTTAAAAAAGAATGAAGGGAGTATCCGTGAACTGATATGAGGAAATTTCCAGAATGTACTGTTAGGAGAAAGAGCAAAGTGCGAGAGAATCTATAGTCTGCTGCCTTTGTGTAAGAAAGAGGAGATACAAGAAAGTACACAAGTATCTGCTCATGTGTGCAAAAGAAAGACAGGAGAGATAATCCAGAAACTAAAGAGACTGGTTTACCAGCAGGGGCTGGGTAGGGGAAGGGGAAGAACAATGGGAACGGGGTGTGGGATGAGGAGGGACTGACGCTTTCTGAGTGGACATTTGCATAGCTCTGGCTCTTAGACACAGTGTTATTTCACATTCCTAAGAAAATGGAAAAAAAATTAAACCAGGCTGTGTGGGAAACTCGAAATGAAATATTAACAATAACAAACGAACCCCAAAACGTATCATCAGTTCATGATAGGACTACACTGAAGGGGGTGGGGAAGAAAAGAACTAAGCAAAGTAATATTTGGAAAACAGCATTTTGATTGTACAGTGTAAACATAAAGATAAAACAAAACGAAACCCAGAATTGCATACGAATTG
The DNA here is from genome assembly GCF_000151845.1 of Pteropus vampyrus. Taxonomy (NCBI): domain Eukaryota; kingdom Metazoa; phylum Chordata; class Mammalia; order Chiroptera; family Pteropodidae; genus Pteropus; species Pteropus vampyrus. Next base: position 3,572,813 of record NW_011888830.1, read on the forward strand.
TGATTAAATTTGTTATAAGGATATGGGTTAGCAATTCTGAAACTACTTTATGTGTATATTAGGGTTGAATAAATAAATGAGTAAATTGTAAATAATGAGGACTAGGTGTTTCATTGTTGGAGAAAGAGTTATAAACAAAGAAGGTAAAAAAAAAAAATGAACCTGTGATGTTGGACTGGAATCAATTTCTCTTTCTCTCTCTGCAACTAGATGGCTAGAGAAGTATAGATGTTTGTGTGTATGTGGGTTGCTATATATACACATATGTTTCCTATCTCTGCTCAGAGGTCCTAGAAGCAATGATTTTCCAATAGTAATAGCATATCTTGGGTTTAGATTTTGGTTTCTAAACACCATTTTCCCATAAAAGAAACCAGGGCTCCAGGGAGAGGTGGTTGATTTCAAGATTGGAACAGAGAAATACAGGAGGAGCCTGGAACACCTTTGGTGCCAAAAGTAAGCAATTGCTGCAAAATGGATGGGGGCATGTCAGAAGGACAAAGGAGGAAACCCACAGGAGTTCCTAATGGCAAAGTCTGGAACAAGCTGAGCAGTAATGTAGGATAATAGCCCGCAGAACGGCACAACACCATACTAAAGTAAGTACATAAAGGAGGAAGAAATACCTTTTTCTTAAGAAGTACAAACTGCCAGTTATAAAAACAGCCTCGAGGATGTAACATACAGCACAGGGAATATAGTCGATAATATCGTTAATAACTACACGCAGTGCCAGGTGGGTACCAGGCTCATGAAGGGATCACTTCCTACGTTATATAAATCTCTAATCACTGTGTTATACACCTGAAACCAACATAATATTGTATGTCAATTGTAATTGAAAAGTAAATTTTAAAAATAGGCCTTATTTGCTAGAAGGGTTTTCGATTTATGGAACAATTGAGACTATAAAGAGAATTCTCGTATGTACCATACCCCATTTCTTCTATTAGTAACATCTTACGTTAGTATTGTACGTTTGTCACAATTAATGAACCAGCACTGACATATTATTGTCGACTGAAGTCCATACCTTACTCTGATTTTTTTTT
>NW_011888830.1:3574570-3591915 GCF_000151845.1 Pteropus vampyrus
CGATCGGCTTAATGTGATGTGTGCCACGTCTTCATTTCTTAAAATAGCCCCTTAGATTATGGCTGGGTGTTTCTTTTTTAACCTTAGCTTCGAAGTAAAAGGGCAGCGTGCAGATGATCTTCCATTCTTTCTCACGCCAGTCTAACTTGCCATCAAGTGGGGAAATGCAGAATACGGGACCGAAGAAGAAGGAGTGCCACGATGACTTATTCAGGGGGAGGAGGCTGGGTGGCGGTGGGTCGGGGGAGGGATGGGGCAAAGAGCGGGAAGACCCTTCACACTGCTGACGGCTGTCTGAATGACTGTGCTGATGAATTCAATCTTGTCTGCTGCACACAGCGTCCCGCCTTCACATGAAGCGCTATGTGGAGATAAAAGTAACAACACCCAGACAGCTGACAGTTTTCTGCTAGTTTTGAATCTTGGCAGCAAATACGTTCCCCAGGATAAGAAGAACATAAGGAGGAATCAGAAAGAGTTGTTCGGAGATAATTCTGTGCAAGATACTAGATCTATCTTTTGGTGCCTTAGAAAGTCTTCATACAAAGATGTTTAATACCCTTGGGATGACAAAGGGCTGATATAAAGCACTAGAATCTCCTAAATCTTCATAGCTTTTCAAAAATGAGGATTAAAGAGAATTATAGAAACAGTATGTGAACCATTAAGCAGATCCATCAGAAAACTCTGAACATTTAAGGAATAGATGAGACCAATACATTTTGCCATTGATTGGGACATATAAGTACCAAGATTCTTCAAACATCTCAGGAACAACCAGATGGCCTGTCTGTCATAGAGCGTACTGAGATTTAGAATTAATCTTTAATTACTTATTTATAATTTATAATTACACAGAGAAGGGCAGCTCCATACCACTTGAATAATTTTCTCTGTGGGATTAAGTTGCACTAGTTGAAAGGCACGTTGACTTATTTGGAGATTTTATATTTTATTTTGTCTTAAAAAATGTCCATTGTGACTCACAGAATTGATTTCATAACACATAATGTGAAAAACACTGATGTAGAGACATTTTCCTCAGTTGTCTTGACAGCTTGAGTATGTCTGCTTGATGATCAAAAAAAATCAGATGATCTGCTAAACCGTTGCGGGTCTGGGAACTTTCTTGAAGAGGCAGGTAGGTATGTAGCTTAGATTTTTGATGGGAAGAGTTTTTAAGAATGACAATCATGGTCTGATCTAGTGAAGATGCAGTGAGGTTTTCCCACACTAGGTCGATGATCAGGTTGGAGCTGGTGATGTATTTTTAGAACTTTTGAGAAAGGCATCCTTGACCTGCATCCAGCCCAGCACCAGAGCCTTGTGACTCACTGGTTGAGTGGCAGTTCTCCTGGCCCTCGATTCCCTCCACAGGGACTCATTGAATCCCTAGAGTCTTAGAAACTTGTATGTCAGGCACCACATCCTCAGGACCAAAATTATTAGTCAGTACTCATGTGAATCTACTGAATAGATTGATTTCGGTGGTCTCCTTTTACTTAAAGGATTAAATAATCTTACCGAATCCTGCAAAACTTATGGCTTGTACATTTTGGCCACTAAGAGGGCTAAAAAGACTCAGATTAAAGTTTTTCTTCCCCCACCCCCCTAATTATCTCACCACATAGGTATGGCTTTGTGAGCCAAAACAAGCAAGCAAGCAAACAAACTAAAACCCTAAAATATTTCTCTTAAATTGTTATTATTTGTCACTATGGAGTATTTTATCAGGTGATCTACTGATATTCAGATTTTGCCGCTTGACACATCTCTGTAACCAGGCGTGCAAAACAGGAGATAAGCAAAAACTGAACAGAAATGGTCTTAGCAGCATTTACTTCTGAGCTAGAGAGTGGACTACATTCTAGCACCTTTATTTCCAAAGCGAGCAGGCTTTAATGAGCACTTACAGGAAGATAGGAGAAGAGGCGAGGATACAGCACTGTCAGTATATTGGACTAGATACGCCGCTCCCCCGCCCCCCTTTTTTTAAGGATTTTGTATCTTGTTTTGGCTGTCAGAAAGAATCCAGGAGAAAGAGTGAAAAAACAGACTCTAAGATGGCAGAATTTCAGGACTGAACTGGGTGCTCAATAAAATAGTCTAATTTCCTTATTTTAAAGATGAGAATGATTCAGTCTGTTTTGGTTTGGTGACTTCCCTAATTCATATATTGAGCTATTGGAAGGTTTATTCGTTTAGCAGGTAATTATTGGCTATGCATTGAATATGTATTGAGTATTACTGAATTTTAGGCACTGAAAAGAGAGTGGCAAGCAAGCTGCAATGCAGTTTATATTTAGGCTGTCACGCTGCTTCTCTTATAAATGATGAAAAGACCAAATATTGTTATGCTTAGATTAGGAAAGGCTAAGGGACAATAATTGTCCACAAGGATATGTAATACTCTGAGGAAGATTTTGACCATTTATTATCACCACGGGGATGAAAACAAGAGCAATGGGTTCATGTGACAGCAGAATGGAGTTCGGTTACAAATAGATCACTTCTTGGATGCAGTGGTGTTTAAACACTGAAATTATCAAGGGAATTTGTTGATAGCATAAAATGAAATACATATTTATCAGCTTTCAACTTTAGTTTTCTTGCAAATTATTCATTTTGTTTCTCATGAGGTCCCCTTTCAAACTACTAATATCAAGGGTTTTAGTTGGGAAGTTATTTTTTGGTACAAAAGATATCATTGTTGCTCTCTCTGAGATGCTAACATTCATAAGGACAATTTCGTTATTGTGCTTCTCTGTATATACTGACATTTTGTTCCCACAGCATATTGCTACATAGAAATAGTTAATGAAATATGATATGGATGGGATTCTGAAAATTAGATTGCAAAGTTAAATTCAGAATTTAACTTTTTAATTTTTACCACTGACTTCATATTAAAATATTGAAGCCATATACCCATGGAAGTCATTTGGGTCCTGAGGTTTATAATAGTGTAGTATAATAATAATCGCCAAGGGTTGAATTCTCACTTGTGCGAGATACTTTACACTTATGAATTCATACAATCCTCTCAAGCAACCCTACTTTATACCTGGTAAAAGAAGGAAATCCAGAAGATAAAGTACCTTACCCAGTGTCTCACCCTAATAACTGGTAGAACAAGGTTTGGAATCAGACTTAGACTGCCCATGAGGCTACTGAAGCCTGGGCTTTGGAACCCCTGACCCGCATGGGCCCTGCCAGGCCCCGGGAGGTGCCCTGAAAATGTGTTTACAGGCTGACTGACTGTCCTGATTTGCCTGGGACCCAAGCGTTTATTAGGATGCACTAAAACCGAGACTGTCCTGGCAAACTGGGATGGGTGGCTACCCTATCTATCCTAAAGGGTCATATGTTTGTAAAAAAATTGAAAAGTGAGGTACTATGATCACAACGGGTTAAGACTGCTGCCTTCTCCCCTCGCATTTCCTTCTCTCTCATCTAATCGCCCCTCGTGTCTCTAGAACAGCCCTACACACTTTTGGGTTTTAGCTAAGAGGAGGGTGAGCTGCAATTAGTGAGATACGTTTATGTGGTTTTCAGCTACTTCTGTGGACCGTTAGTTTGCCAGTGATCCTGGATTAGAGATGGCTCCCAGGACCGCTCCTATGCTCACCTGGCCAACCCACCTTGCACTGTGACATGAGGATGCAGGGACAGATGTCCCACCATGACATCGATGCATAACAATAGCACCCTGCACCAGAAGTACATGGGAGGTGGAGGAATCACAGGATGTGAGGTGTACAGATCAAGAGGCTCTGCTGTAGAAAATTCTTCCAAATCTCACAGCTCATTAGGAAAGAAACTTGAAGTGGTTCTGCAAAATTTAATGACAATCCTACATTTTCTGGATTTTCAATGTTTTACGAAATTTGTAATTTCCTGTGATTTCTCTTTCTAAATAAGTGCTTACTTTTAAGCTACCTTGTTTTTGTAATTTTGCATTATTCTTAAAGAGGGTCTACCAACTTTAAGCTTTAGGTCTCACGAAACCTAGAATCATCCCTGGATGGCCCTAAGGTCTCAGGTGAGAACATTCCACAGGCTACCCACTTCCTGCCGCCACCCTGGGGCACATTTTCCACTTTTTTTTTTTTTACATGCTTGAAGTGTTTCTTTGATGAAACTGCAGTTAGAACATTTATCTCTATTTACAGATAAAGGAGGATAAGTCTGAAGGAAAAAATATAAATTCTGGATGTGGTGATGGATATGCTGCATGCAGATCCAAGCAAATCTCAGAGAAACTGACAGGCGGAACCGCCCCGGCACACATGGCACACATGGCACACATGGCACACATGGCACACATGGCACACATGGCACACATGGCACACATCCTACTTGTGGGCGAGTGGACACAGGTGCTGAAACGTGCCGAGGCACTCTCTCTCCCGGAGAGGTGTGGTCTCCACTGCTTGGTTAATTGTTATTAGATTATACTCTGATGCTATTTGTGAAATTAAAGAAAAGCAAGTCCTATAGTTAACTTCCACAGTTGACCCTGATAACCACAGTTGACCCTAAAACAACATGGGTTTTAAACTGCATGGGTCCATTTCTATGCAGATTTTTTTTCCCAATGGATATGTATAGTACTGCAATTGTATTTTCTCTTATGATTTTCATTCATAGTAACATTTCTTTTCTCTAGCTTTCTATATTGTAAGAAAACATTATATCATGCTCATAACATAAAGTATGTATTAACTGACTGCTTATGTTATTGGCAAGGCTTCCAGTCAACAGTAGGCTATTAAGTTTTAAGGGGGCGTCAAAAGTTACACATAGATTTTTGATTGTATGGGGGCTTGGTGTCCTAACCCTTGTGTTGTTCAAAGATCAACTCTTTGCTACATCACATTCCTTATGGTTTGATGTTTATTTCTTAATTTCCATTGCTGGCAAAATCACCCCATCATGACTTCTTTTTCTCCATGGGGAGTTTGGGGGTGGGTTCCCTAAGCCCAACCTGTCTGTTGAAATATGGCCCCTGGAGGTTAGCTATCTGTATTGGTATATTCCTTCTTCTGTTCCCCTGGGGCTACCTTGGGGTGGTAGGTGTGTAGTGCTGAATATTGTACGGATATACTAAAAACATCATTTATTAAAAGCAGCACTGTTGGTGACAGTATTCTGAGGGGTAACCTTTTTAAATGGTTTTCTTTTTGGAAGTGTTATTTTGACAAGCGAGGATCCTCAAATATGGACTAACCACATTTTATTTCTTATTTTACATTTCACACTGCATTTAAAAATACCAGTTTCCATATTTCCATAACAGATGCTGGAGAAGTTTTCCACCCGCAGCTTTGAGATGGGTATGTCATTTATGTTAGGTCCTCATTTCTTCCCACTTTATATGATTCTGTCATTTTTTTCTATTAATTATGTTTTTTAGAATATAATGGCACCACCAACTTCATAACATTAGACATAGAAATTCAAGAAAATAACATCTACCTGAATGACCATGCTAATCTCACTATTTATATCAAGTCATGTTTTTTCTATTTTGGCTAAGAAGACAGTGAGTGAAGTTACTTAGGGGTGTGTGTGCGTGTGTGTGCGCGTGTGTGTGCGTGTGTGCGTGTGCGTGTGTGCGTGTGCGTGTGCGTGTGTGTGTGTGTGTGTGTGTGTGTGTGTGTGTGTGTAATCTTCTGCAGAATCATCCTCGTCTCCTTAGCATATAGCCCACTTTAGAAAGAGTTCTCCACTGGAGGAAAATCTTCAGATGTGCACTACTGAAATATCTAATATTCAATCAAACCTGCCCCTTTGGGGATTAGATGGAGATTGGCAGCGAGGGTAAGATATTTGCAAAGATGTATACCATGTGGAATTTTAATAGTAGATGCAATGTTTCTTGGAAAATATTAGTAGCCACTCTATTTTTGCCTCCTGTGCCATCCAGGATAATCTCAGAGACAAACGGTTATTTCTCACTCATGCACTATGTTGACAGTTTAGCTTGGGACTCTACCTATTATAATTAACCTGGGATTCGGGGTGACAGAGCAGCTGTCACAAACACTGAGAAGGGGACAGAATGCTCTGCTGGGTCTTACACTAGCAACTAGAGGTCCCAGCCTAGAGGAGACCCAGGTCCCTTCCCCTCACAATTGACTGGTGGAAGCACCTGCTACCCTTGCTGTTCCGCTCGGCTCTATGGGGCCAGGGTTACAACGCTCGCAGGCCCCCGGAACACGCAGAGGCGGAATCATTTCATGAACGGGATTAATGGTTTTCATGTGGGAGATATTTTAACCTTTCTTCTTTCATCTCTGCATCTATCCATCTGTAAATTACTTCAACATGTATTTATTTAGTTTCTAGTCTGTGCAAGTTATTGTGCTAAGTGCTAGGACAGAATAAAAACCCTCTCTTGGTTCCTAAGGTTAGTGGGTGTAGTGGAGAAAAAAGCAGAGGACTTACAAGAGATCGGAGAAGTCTCTTAGTAAATTTTATTGATGGTGAAATATTCTAATATTTCTATACTCTTGGTATATGTCACTTTTCCTATCTTAACCTGTAGGTGATGCTGAAGATTTTGTAAAGGCCATCACCAAGTGGTTTCTACTGTTTAATTAATATCCAATTATTCTGTCCCAGGCTTCAATGTTGAGAACAGTTCGGGTCTATCTACTTTTCCAGCTATGGGCATTATAAATCTGAGAAGCACTAGGAATATCCATTGTTGTTGGACTATGAAAGAAGATTAATTTTCACTTACTTTACTATCCGAGTAGTAATACATAGCTGTCACAGTAATAACAAGTTTATCATCAGATAACTGTGTTGATTATTTTCATACTCATCTTCGAGACTCTTATAGAATTCCACAGTGCTATTATGGTTAGAATAAGTAACCGCAACTAGAAAAATATTGGAATCTGTGGCTTTTTGGCATGTTGCTTTCTAAGGAGAAAAACACAAAATGAATCCCACTCGAAGGTGCCCTGGTGGGAAGAACCTGGCTGTACTGGTCTCACCTAATCTACCACACTCTTTCCAAACGGGGACGGGGATGAAACATCTGATTGGCTTTGTTTCTGTCATCGTCACCAACCTACTTTATCTGGATTTGAAAAAGTTAAGAATTCTCAGTATACTCATCTGTTAAATAAAGGGCACAGCTACGGCCTGGGAATATCTGGTCAAAAGACTGAGTTTCCCTCTCCTGCGAAGACTGGTATTTTTATCCGGAATCCTCGGTTTGTCTGCATAATTTTTTTCCCCACAAATTGGTATTTAAACCTCAAAACCTTTAGCTAACTACATCTGTCATTGATATTTTATTGTTTAATTTTCTTTTTATGGAGCCAAATTACATCTCTCCCACATACAGCCGGCACTTTACATGTCTAATTTGTCGACATGTTCTATAATGATAATTTCATTGATTTAGAAAGTGACATTATGAGCAACATATGTTCAGTTTAGCAGTAGACCTTGTTATGGCAATCAATTCTTTTCCCCTCCAGAACTCAACTATATTCCACATTTAGAGGCAGCAAAATAATTTAACCAGTTCATGTTCTTGTGGCTTAAAAAACAGAGAAAGAAACCTATTTATGGTATGCTTTCCCAAAAGAGTAAATTCTCACTTTGTACAGTTCGCAATGTGCATATATTATCACTATATACCAGAGACAGGTGAAAAGAAATAAAATAAAGGTGCTTAATAAAATAGAAAATGACATAGAAGAAATGTTTCATACAAGTCCCTTAACTTTCTCCTACCCTCTCCTATTCGGCACGTGACCCGACTCAACAGCTCTGCAAAAGCCTGCTGAGAACGTCCCGAGCAGCAGGCACTGTGCCAAGCCCCAAGCACGTTCATGCCCCCGTGCTCATGCTTGTATTTTTTTCTCTAGCCCTTTACTTATCTGAAATGAAAAAAAATCCTTCTCATATTTCAAGATTCAGCTCAAAAGGTCAGCGCTACGCAGAGGCTCTCGCCAACCCCCCATTCCTAACCCAGCTCAGCATTCGTCATGCCACCTCGACCTGTCCTCACTGTGTGTCACCTCCTCCTCCCTCTCCTGCAAGCAATTGGGGGGGGAGGACCTTATTCATCTTTGCGTCCCTTGCAGCTTAGTGCCTGGCTTATTGTAGTGCTCAATAAAAATGAATTGGATTAAACAGAAAATATTTTCTATCTGACAAAGCTATTGTACACTGTAAAGAAATCTTTAAGATGGCACTCTGTTTTTCTTTATAACACAATCGAGGGCAGATGTTCTGTGTTGTTGCTGATGAGGATTTATAAAGCCAGCTAGGAATTTAGTTCAATATCAATAAAAGTGGAGTGGTTTAGAAATGAAGTGGGAAATATTGGGAAGGAAGGACAAAAATCTCTAATAAAGTTAGGATAGCTGGTTGCATTAAAAAAGAGAAAAAGTGGCATAGGAAAATGAAAGCAAACAGATTCAACCGTCATAGGGAACTTATTTTTGCCTGAAAGTAATTTTTAGGATTTAACTTACAGTGGGGACTAATCCCCTACAGCATCTATTTCTACTATACCATGCACTTACGATGATCAAAATAGAATTATTCTTAATTGTGAAAATATTAACTTATGTTTTACATAAGGTGCTTATAAACATAGGAAATTAGGCGAATATTTCAGAAGTTTTATTTTCCAAAAGTAAACATTAAAACAGAAAATCTGTGTTCCAAGTTCATAACCAAGATGAAGTAGACATGTTTCTCTCCATTTCTCCTGTAAGTACATGTAGCTAAACCCTCAGGATGTTCTGTACATGAAACAGACATAAGGTCCTGAAAAGTGGAGAGACAAAGGCAGCCCAGTTGAGTACTTTCGGACCCGATTGACAATACGGTGGTGAGTCCCTTGGGTTTTCTTTGTGTCTCAAAAGTGACAACCCAAAAATATCTATGGGAATAGACAAAAAATGTCTGAAGAGAAGTCTGTTCTCCAGCCAAAAGACTAGGAAAGAGGCAAACTAGAAAGACAGAAAACTTGGAGGCAGTAACCAGCCAAACACAATGGAAAAGACCCACAGCCCCACTCTTAGGCCTGGATGCCACTTGCACACTTTCTTCCCCGAGGGATTATTGCCTATGGAGTATAGAGGACGCTCCAGGCAACCTGAATATCGTACGTCACTTAATAGTTGCAACGTCCCGCCAAGAGAGTCCTTGTCACATCCTGCATGGACCACGTGGGGACAGAGCTGCTCACAGAGGCTGCGTGGGCCCTAGTTGGCAAGCTCGTAGTGGAAGAAGCGGAGTTAGAGAACAGGACCACCTGGCTCTAAGTCCACGTGGGTCCCCTTTCAACACAGTCTTAATGCTGCATCCAAGGTAGAAACATTGGTTACTAGAGGTGAAATTTGTTACGAGCCAGTTGGGATTGTTTCCAGCAGTGTAAAGACCACCAGCAGCGGATAAACATTCCATAAGGCAACAAATAAATCTTTTTGGTTCTTCAGCCTTCAATCCTGTACTACTGTGCACTATTTAACAGCTACTACATTTCACCCAAGGAGACTGAATCTATCACTTTGAGTCAGTTTGTTTGTCACCCTGTCAAACAAGAGAAGTACTCCATCCTCCTTTGACAGAAAGAATATCCTATAGAAATGTAAGCACTTACCAATGTAGTTACTGTTATTATTCTTGTTAGTGGCGGCTAATTAGAGTCACTTTTCAATTCATATCCAGAAACAAAAAATTGATTTTTCAGTAATACAGAAAGAAAGCCACCCTTAGGGAAATTACAGTCGATAATTGAGCTAAGGATTGAACTTCTGGCCAAAGCAAAAGTAAACCCAAGAATAATTCACAGAAGTTAGTGCTGAAATTGAACATGTTTTCAAAGCAGCTTAAAACAGGGGTTGTAAAGTACTTCTAATTAGGATGAAGCATTTTAAGTAGAGCTGCCATCTTGTACATTTTAGGATTAAACGAAAAATCACACACCCTTCAGAGCTTTCTAAATTTATATCCAAATCATTGTCACTTACAAATAGCCCAACAGACACAATTATTAAGTCAATTGCATAGAACCATTTTGAGCCATTTATAGAAACTCACGGGCTAGAAACGTACACAGGAGGCAAGGACTTGAGAGAAAGCTATGAACAATTGGTACCTTTCAGTATGAATGTCACGCTGAAGAGTATAACCGCATAATTAGGTCGTAGGGTAACTCGGCACTTTTCAAGCACAAGGAGTCAAACAATTCATGATTAAACTATAAATTCAATTTTCAGTTGAGGAAACTGAGGCCAAGAGGGGTGAAAGGACTCTGCCAAATGTGCGCCTCCTATACGAGAGGTAACAATGTGCTGTGATTACTGTGCAGACTTTTTTATCTTTGTTTTCGATGTGTTTTCACTCGAAAGGAACAGAACTTTTACTGAACACACACAGAGATGAGGGAATTTACAACGGTTGTGAAATTCAAGGGTGGGGTCTCAATTTCTGGGCAGCTTTACGTCAGCCATCATAGGGCTGGGATTGACTGAGTGAAACTCAAATTTTCAGTTACTGAATATTTCAATACATTGATTCTAGATGGCTTTGATTTAATAGGTCTATCTGTAATGTTACTGGCTCTGTAAAGATCATGAACCATGTTTGCTTAAAAACAAAGCAAAACAAAACAAAACAAAAACTCCCTAGTTTTCTTACTACCCTTAACAATGATATTTAGAGCAACTCTCTGACCAAGATGTGAAGAAAACTGCCAATGAGATGTGGTTTTAAATAAATGCAACAAATCATTTGCAAATGCCTTGGCTGTTCTTGAAATATACACTACTGCTTTTAATTTTCACCTCCTCTAGAATTCTTTCTCTTTCCTGCAGCATGGTACCCAGGTGCTTCCAGGAGCTCTCTATGCTTTGTTCCTGTATCCTCCTCATCATCGATTCTTTTCTGCATTTAAGCAGGGTGGTTTCTTTGCTTTAAGAAAATGAGGGACTATATAAGATAGGGCACTTGAGATGGTTTAAACATGTTTCAAAAAACTGTCTTAACATTTCAAGGCAAATGCTAATTGCTGAATTATTTGGAATTTCTGGAACAATTTCCAGGAACTCAAATATTAAATGATAATTAATTAAAAACTAAAACATATTTGCAAAACTTTCAAGATTCTTTACCAGTCTCTGATATGAAGTCTCTCTTTTACTGGCTGTGTCTGAGTAGTAACGGAGAAGTTCCTTTCTAGGATACTGGGGAATTGCTTAGAAAAATCTTTAGCACAAATCTCTTGTTTCAGCTTACCAAAAGTCGACAGATATTTGAGCTTTTTGGAGAGAGTTATATACTCCCTTTTACATACTGATCATACAACGCTTCCTGTTAAAACAACAATAAGAACAGCCGTCCTAAGAAAAGCACAAACACAGGCACATAGTCACATAAAAAAAGAAATGAATGTAGAGATGTTTAGTATTTTCATTTGACTACAACTGGGTCAAAAGTCCTATTCCTCATTGATACCACTGAATTAAAATTCTGAGAAAAGACAAACACATGTGAATATCATAGTACATAATGATTTATGAAGTAATCAATTTTACAGTTAAGATGTGGGCCTTTCCTCTTAAAAGAATCAAAATAAGATTAACCTCAACATCCATAATGAGGAAGCAAAGTAGCATTTCCTTGTCAGAACAGGAAAGGCCTTGCTTCATTCTCTCTCAGTATGCCCAGTCCCTAAATCTCACTACTGGCGTCACCTTGCCCAAGTCAAGGTAATCGAGATGGTCATTATAAAAGGAAATGCTAAAACTTGCTTCTGGAAACATAAGTGAGGACATTCTATTCACTCACACAAGTTATTTGAATTTTTCTGGTCATCACTGGATGGCTGGTTCCAGCAGGTCGGGTGTCATTTATGAGTCACAAGCAGCAGAATCTTTCTCTGCTGAAACTCTTATATTGATGCCTTTCCAACATTAAGTTACAAAATTCTATTCTTGAAAAAAGAGTTTTTAATTATGAAAATAATTTCGTTATGAGAGCTTGGCTCTGAGTCAGAGTTGAGAGGCAAAAAGAGAAAGGCATTGCTTTGTTCTCGATTTTCCATCGGGGCTTTAAGGAAACTACACTCACTTATTTATCTTAGGCAACAAGATTATTTAAACTATGCGAATTTTTACGAGCCTACAGGTATTTCCTATCCCTCGACTTCTTTCAAATATTTCTTCCTATGCACTATTCAAAGGCCTGCAATTTTAATAAGACTGTATGTTTATATATCATTTTACCATTTTTAAAATGTTTGCCTAGACTATGCCTTGTTTAATTATTGAAACAGTATGTTCAATGGGCAGGATGGACTCCGTGATCCTTGATATACGTACGAGGACACTCATTAATTCACTCATCAAACCCTGAACCTATAGCCCAGGCTAGGCCGGCGCTGTCCCCAGAGATAACAGCATCCACCTGAAAGAATGCAATGAGAAAGGGACCAGGAAGGGAGGAATGTAGCTCTTTGCTCTAACTGACTGTGGTTAGTGATTCCGAGGGGGCAAACATAGCGAGAAGGGGATGTACTGTTAGTTTATCTAGAATGAATTTTGAAACGGCGATACATCCGTCCTCCAGGGGAAATGCCAATTCTTTAGAGAAATTAAAATTTAATTCAAGAAAATATTCATTGAGCTACATTTTCGAAGGATGATACAAGGAAGGATGGGAAGGAGACAAGGTATTGATACGCAGAGGAGGTATCGGTGAGTGTGGAACACCAATGTATTATTTCGGCCCCAAACTTCCACTTGGTAAACATTAATCAAACAGAACAAATAGTAGCTTCGCGTTCTCCTGATTACTTTCCCTAAACAGACACTAAATATTTGATAGTTGGGTCTAGATTGCTGTTAAATTGCAAGTGAGATTTCAGCAGAGTTTAACAGGGATAAAATGCATTAAGTAGGGGTAAACAAATGATTAATATTTCAACCTAGATCTACCTGGCTACTTTTACGGATTGACCTCACTTTACTTCAAAGCCTCTGCCCACACCCAGTATTTAGCTTCTCTTCCCAAACAACGCAGGAATAAGTTTTCATCAAATGCAGTTGTATGAGACATTAGGTTTTGAACATAAAATATGCTTTTAAAAACTCATAAAATGCAGATGTTTATAGTCTCTGAGCAGGAGTTACAATCTGTGCTAGAGTGCTTTACCCGCACTAAATTGATGAAAACATTACCTGTCTAACGTGGCTTAATTATTTTATTAATCTGTGTTACCAGGCAGAACATTTTGTTTTACAACCAGCAGGGTTTTAAATGACAGTTTTAGAATTCGCATTCATTTTTTTTTTTTTCCCCAACCGGCTTTCCTAAAATTTTATTTCTACTTACTTTATCGTGTGTTGGCAGCAGCTGCTCATGAAGATGACTTGTGTCCAACGCTAGCTGTCCCCTCCATGGCGGAGGGGCGGAGCTCTGCCACTCACGCCCTGTGTGAGCTTGGGTAGCCTACGAACCTCTCTCAGCCTTGTTTCCTCATCTATAGGCCTGGGAAAATCCCAAGTGTAGCTGTGAGAATGAGAAATATATGCAAAGAGCCTTGTACTGCACCTGGCTCATCGTAGGCTCTCAATAAATTGTAACTAGTAAAAAAAGGAAAGAAGAAAAGATGACCTGAGTCCAGGCCAAATGCTGACTAGACTCGTGATTGACAAGAGTTACTTTGGATAAAGAGGTTTAGATAGTGTAATATTGTGATTTATTCATTCAGACAGCTGAAGCATCTTTCTCATGTATATCTGGTCTTTGTCCACAATTCCTGGTGCACAGTTGGAATTTCCTAGGTGTTGAAAGTGATCAAGGTCTTTCGTTATGTTAATGAGGTGACTTTTATGAAGCACCTAAGGATGGGGGGAAGCTGCCAGGAGAACCAAACGCTACATAATGAGAGGAACTTTCTGTCCCATCCCCTCACCCCATGTCTGGGAGGAGAGGGGCTGGAGGTTTAATCATCAGCAATGGCCAATGTGTTGCTCAGCAATACCTATGTAATGAAGCCTCCTGAACCCCAAAAGGAGGGCGTTCAGGGAGTTTCCATGTTGGGGGACCAGAACACTGTCATGCGCCACTGTACTGGGCCCTAGGCTCCATGAGGACCTCGCCCTGCGTCTCTCTTCATCTGGCTGTTGATTTGTGTCCTTTCTTTCATATCCTTTGTGATAAACGGTAATCTAGTGAGTCAATGGGTTTTTCTGAGTCCTGTGAGCCGTTCTGGCAAATTAACTGAACGTGAAGGGGATGGTGGCTCCTCCAGCCTATAGCCAGTTGATCCGAAGCACAGGTAAGAGCGTGCGTGTGTGTGTGTGTGTGCGTGTGTGCATGTGTGTGTGCGTGTGTGCATTGGGGAAGGGAGCACGCCTGTAGGACTGAACCCTTAACCTATGGAATCCGAGCCTATCTCTGGGTAGATAGTGTCAAAATCGAGTTAAATTCTTGGACACTCTGATGGCGTCTGAGGATTGCTGGTGTGTGGGGAAACCCCCCCCCCTTCACACCCTTCACCTTGAAATTGGGTCCAGATGGGCAGACCTCAAAGCTGCTCTTCAGCTTCTCATATCGCCTCTGAATGTCTTTGTTTTTTTAAACCAAGCACACCCAGTCAGCACTACACGCTCTGTGACGATCTAGTCTTTGACGCCGCTGCTGTCTTCTCAAAATCCGTGTGCCTCAGTTTCTGCACCGCCGGTCCTCTCAACATAGGGGAACAGGTGTAGGTGGAAAAATGCGTTAGTGAAGGGACCTAGTATCTAAATACTCTGTCCTCCTGCATGTTAGTTGTTTTGCTACACGATCTCATGTAATCCCCTGTGCTGCCTTCTCGCAGGATGGGGTGCTGGCAACGAGACCTGTCTCAAGATGTTGGGTTTTGATGGCAGTTTCAAAGCAGGGAGGAAGCAGGCAAAACACTACTGAAGATGGTAACCGTCCTATCTTTGTCTAGTATTCCATAGTTTTGAAAATTTATTGACTACAATAAACCTATAAGTAGGATTATTACTATCTCTATTCATAAATGAGTCTCTTGCCCTATGTCCTACCCAGTGGGTAAGCCAAGGCTAGAGCCCCAGGGCCTCTGACTCTCCAGGGCCTGGAACTCCCCATCACCTTTTCCTGTCTCAATGAAAAGCAGTCTGACTGGATCCACTGGATTGGGCCAAATCGTATCCACTTAAGATTGGGATTAACGGTATACCAAGAAACGGTGAAATTCAGGCACATAAAAGTTCTAGTAATACGTCTGTCATTGTTATTAACTGGATGGGTGTCATTGGACTGCAAACAACTGCTTTTGTCCTTTTCAAATTAGGTTAGGGATGGCTGTACCCCCCCCCCGCCACCGAAGTAAGAATCAGTAGCTAACATTTACTGAATGCTTACTGTATGCTGCACGCGATGCCGTTTCACCTCTTTCGATCCTTTCAATCACCCTGTGGGATAGGCACTACTTAAGCTGCCCCTCTGCAGATTACATGAGGTGTGGAGAGGCCGAGGTCACACAACTAGACAGTACATGGTTGGGTCAGGAAAGGAGCCCAGAAGATTTGGTTCTAGTGTCATGGCATGGCTGGTCTGAGCGCGGATTCTCACTCTGCAAGCAGCCCCGGGAAGAAGGGAGAGACGCCAGCAGGAAGGAAGGTGAGCTAAGCGGAACAACTGAATAGGACCGTGACGCTGGTTAGCATCACACCGTGCACTGAAGTCTGATGGGGGCATCTTCGTGATCGACGCTGCTGCAAACGTAAAGCTTTTCCATCACATCAAAATGATTGGTAACAAGTTCTAGACTCAGGGGAGGGAAGTCACCAAAAAGGCAAAAAAGTAGACAGAATAGGGGTGTCTCTGGTTCAAATTTACAAACGTTCTTTTCTTTTCTGTTTCTTTTGTTGTTTATTTCTTGCTAAGAAAAGATAGCACCCACTTTTTCAAATGTGGCTCTCAGAAGGGTTTATTTAAAACCTTAGAAATTGAAAAAAAATTGGGTTGGTTTGTTAGGCAAAAAAGTATTTATAAGGGACTTCTTTCCAGATATCATTTCCCATCCTCTAGAGATAATAATTATCTTCACTCCCTGTCTTTCACACCACATATGAAGTCATATAATTTAAATGAATGCATCGGGTCACTGAAGGAGAACAATCATACTTCATAAATTTGACAGTATAGACAGGATTCTTCCATAATTTTAACTATTGATCATGATTTAGGAACCCTTGAGTCAGGTGGGGGTAAAGAAAGCTTTCCTAGCAAATTAATATCCACAAAGACACTAATGGAAATGTATATAATAGCATTCTCTTTGGAGAGGATCGGGGATAAATCTTTTGGATGGAACATACTTCGTTAAATCAAATAGAATATCATATTATTTCTGCCCTCTTCTCTAAAATGACCCTGGTTCCTTTAATTCTGCTTTTTCTTGTTTTCATTTAAATCATCACATAAAATGATGATTCATTCTTTCTGCATTTCACTTCTTAAAGGTCAACATGTGACTTAAAAGTAATGAAAACTCTTAATTTGGGAGGCACGAGGTTAACTATTTTATATATAAAATGGTTCATTCCCACTGGTTTATTCTGAAAGGAGAGAATTAAATATAAATTTATTTTTCACATAATGAGCTGAAATTTTCTTTCATGAATAAAAGTAGTGGCCTAAAAAGTCGTTTAAAAAGCCATTCAAGAGGCTGTTTTGATTAGGTGTCTGTATTTGACTAAGATACATTATTTTCTTAATAAGTTTCATTGCCTTTGGTGACTCCTCTTTCAAAGGGAAGAAAAAAACAATAAAATAAATTAAAGGTACTTGCTAATATGTTAAAAAAAAGTTCCAATGGCAGGACATTATTTTATTACCACACCAACTGAGCCACTGCTACTTCACAATTCATGAACAAATTTCCCATTACTATAGAGTCATGCTTTTATTGACTGTTATAAAATCACCATTTGTATCTTTTTTTTATCCTGCTGTGTTTCTATTTTACTGGAAAAGTCCTCTAACAGGTATAACATCAGCTCAGATTACCAAGAAATCTATAAAATAGCTTCCTGCTACTACTTTTGCTACAGATTGAGAGAATACATTATGATCCCACTGAGTCTATGATAAAAACTGTGATTCACATACCCCCATGATTTACCCTTATCTGTCAGACATCCAGGCTTTATCTGCTTTATTAAATTACAGGACAGTTTCACTGGTATTGATTAGATATGTTAGGCATAATTAAAGCATCTGGGTCATGAAGTTTCGGTATAAACTTTGGGCATGGTAATAAAAGCCAAAAAGCCAAAAATGCT
>NW_011888830.1:3591965-3602018 GCF_000151845.1 Pteropus vampyrus
CCTGCTGTGTTTCTATTTTACTGGAAAAGTCCTCTAACAGGTATAACATCAGCTCAGATTACCAAGAAATCTATAAAATAGCTTCCTGCTACTACTTTTGCTACAGATTGAGAGAATACATTATGATCCCACTGAGTCTATGATAAAAACTGTGATTCACATACCCCCATGATTTACCCTTATCTGTCAGACATCCAGGCTTTATCTGCTTTATTAAATTACAGGACAGTTTCACTGGTATTGATTAGATATGTTAGGCATAATTAAAGCATCTGGGTCATGAAGTTTCGGTATAAACTTTGGGCATGGTAATAAAAGCCAAAAAGCCAAAAATGCTGCAGGAAATAGAAATATTCCAACAACAGGTCATCTCTGCCAGTGCTTTGGTTGGAACTGACCACTCTGGTCTCTGATATTCAGATATGGTGACTACCTGGGCTTAAAATGAAAACAGAGACGAGAGCATGACAATTAGCCGAAAGTAGTTTTACTGAATCATTTTAAAAAAAAAAAGAGGAAAAAAAACCATACGAAATTGGTTTTTAAATGATCAGTGCCAATTTTTACAAATAGTAAGTGTGTATAATATAAAACTTTCGTGAACTATGACTCACATCTTTTGAATATTATTAGAAAAATAGCATTGATCAGAATTGCTCTCATGTGCAAATAGTGATAGAATTTCTATCCAGGATCATGTCCATGGGTCAGCTAAGAAAATCAGCGGAACATACATTTTTATTTCCTTCCACATGGATTCTGCTGATGTTCAGATAGAGTTTTTCTAAGTAATGTGGAATGAAGTTTGTAAAGTACAGAACGAAGCACATCTGGATTATATCAACTGCAGCTGATTTCAAAAGAACAGGCCACCTGGCAGAGGTTGTGAGCTCCGCAAATAAGGACACGTCGGAAGGTTTGATCTTTCATGGACACCATGGAAGAACTTTCTAATAGTCTGTTGCTTATAAGTGCAAATGACATAGCAGTGGTAAAGATCACTATTTCTACTCGCTTTGTGGATAACTATTTATGCTTCTCAGAGAGCTTTCAGATAGCTCAGCCCATCTATCCTTATAGAAACCCTATCAGATAGATGAGTTATTTCACTGCTGAGGAAAATGAGAGTTATATATAATGGGACCAAAACTCAATCCCGGGTCACTAGCTCTCCTACCAGTTTTTAGCTAAGGTGTCAGATGTGTCTGGTTTCATAGAACAATGCTACGGTGTTTTACACCCACTTTTTGAACCCTCAGCGTTATGTAACATGAATTAATGAAGGGGACTATGACTTAAGACTTAGAAGTATAAAGGTAGTAAGTGGTAAATATTAAAGAAGATGGTTTCATAAAATAAAAAATAGTCTTTTGCCAAGAAGAAAATTTAGTCACTTGAAAGTAAATGGAAGTTATAGAACACTGAGCAAGAATTTTGATATATGAAAACTTATTTAATATATGCAATTTGATTGTCTGACTTATGAGTTAGAGGCTGGAGTTCTGAAAATTCTGTGAAGATAATGTGGAACAAGAGAGTTGGTTTTTTTAACCAGTTACTGAAAAGCAAAGGGTCCATTTTCCCTCCTGTCTAGCTTTTGATTAACTACCAATGTCCTGTTTTATATCATGTTTTTGTTCTTTAAAATGACTCATGACATTCTTAAAATGTTAACTTACTTTCCTATTGACACATTTAATGATTTCAGAGATGCTTTATTTTTATTTCTGATAGCTCTTCAATTGGTTATGACTCCTAAAACATGAACTTTAAATTTCCTTCTGTCATCTAGGTTCAATCATAATCTCCAAACGAACACTTAAAAATACAGGACAGCTCTCTGTCAAGTCATCCAGTGATAAATCTTTTATATGGTGGAAATAAAACCTATTTATAAGACAAACTATTTTCAGTAAGTTAGACTTCTTTTTTGAATACGTGGCTTTTTAAACGTGTATGTTTGTATGGTGTGGGGATAAGGAGATAGAGTGCATTGTAGATCTGAGCCAACATAATTATTTGCCAATTAAAACAGAAGCTTGTGGATAAAAAAGCAAGCATTTCAACAGGCCCACTTTTATATTTTAGAGAAGTTATTTTTCCCTATGATTAAAAGATATCCCTTGTAAGGAACTCATCAAAAATTCCCTGTCCTTCTAGCACCGAAATGATTGCAATTCTGTCAACATGTCGTAGGGGCATATAAACCTTCTTTTATTGTGTCAGCCTACAGGCATCCTTGATCTCAATTGGTGTGAATTTCATTTAATTGCCAAACTGTGGAAAGATGCAAGATAGATTCTCTGATTCCCCCCCTCCCCCGCCCCCAGTTCACACTTCCTTTTCCTCTTGAAGCTGAACATGTCTAACCAGCTGAGCTCCCTAATTCTGATGGCTAGTCTTTAATTAGTTTTAATTCAGCTATCATCCTGTTTTATATTTCAGGTCAATATTGGTAATTGTTCTGCATGCTTTCTTTGTTTTTCCAGATGGAAATTTCTTTTACCAATAATAATGCTGATGATGTTGGTAACAACAAACTAATTATAGACATAATGCTAGTGATATAAATGCAAAAAATGAGCTTCAGAAAGTCGCTCTTGAATGAAACTTCGCATTTTCTAGCAGTCAAGCAATATTTGATATTTGGGAAGGTTTACATTTTTAATCACCATCTAAACATTGCCTAAAAGTACAGTCTTATATTGATCTCTTTGCTCTCAAGGTATCTAGACCCATATTTTCTTTTGGTGCTAGTTCGATTCATTCACGATGACCCATCCTGTCCTTGATTAAATTGCAAAAGTGTACCGGCATCACTAGGTCTTAGAGGTAACCAGAATTGTGAAAGCAGAATTGCTTGATATACCAGCGTTAAAGCAGCTGTCTGAAAACAGGCGTCTGTCCGATTAGGTCACACGTGGGACTTAAAATGACAGCAGGGCAGTTCAGGATCATCTACAGTCCTCAAAACAGATAAATGCACCCTAGGGGTAGGCGGGTAGGCACTTGACTTTCATGGGTTTTCTCATTGTTTAGGTTACATCTAGACAGCCCATGAGTGTTTATTTAGCTTTTCTATGTGTCAGGCACTGTTCTAGGCTCCACGGATACAGCAGTGAACAAAATAGAGTCACTACCAGCAAGGGGCATGCGTTCTACCTATGAGAGCAGACAACAGACAAGTAATAAGTAGATAATTTCAGGAATGTATGCTATGAATAAGATGAAAGAGGTCAATGTCCCACTCGGATGGCAAGAGGTAGGACAAAGGCCTTTTGAAGAGGGAGCACTGATGTGGGGACCTTAACGATAAGAAGAGGGCATCTTACAAGGATTGGGGGAAGGAGTACCACAAACGTGAGGAGCAGCAGGCAAAAGGCCTTGTGATCGAAACTGGATGTGTTGTGTGCCAGAAGCAAGGCAGAGTGACAGCTGTGTTATGAGTGAGGCCAGGGCCAGGTTTTGAGGGCCTTGCAGATTTTAGTAAGGATTAGCTTTCACCCCAAGTATAAGGAAGCGGAGGATCTGAGGCTTCGAGAGACTTTGTTGACAGAGCAAGAGTTCGTAGACTGTGGCCTTGACCCACGGGACAGGTGCCAGTGGCTGGTATGAGAGTGTCAGAGCGGAGAAGGAGAGCAGCAGGTGGATGTGGAATATATTTTGGAGAGTTGCATGTGAGAGTGAAGCGAAGAAATGATGGCCCGTAGATTTAGGGGAGGACGGGGGCGCGAGCGGACTACAAGATAAGAGTGCATAGGAACAACTAACAGCTGCGTCTCGGCCCTGTGAAGTTGGAGATCCTGCTAGGTTTTGAGATGAAGATGCCAAGTAGGAGGTGGATACAAGAACACAGGTGAGTGGTCTAGGCTGGGGAATTATATCACTGATACACGATTGCGTTTGAAACCATGGACTGGATGAGATCACCCAGGAGGGGTGGGTATGAGGAGAGGAGGGCTGAGGACAGAGTCCTGGAAACCCTGTAATAATTACAGGTTTTGTAGAAAGAAGGATCCAGGCAAGGAGCTTAGAAAGAAATGGCCTGTGATGTACGAAAACTAGGCCAGTGTAGCTCATGGAAGTTGACAGAATCAAATGATTAGAGGAGTGTAGTCAATCATGACGGGTGCCACCGAAACGTGATGTAAGAACCGTCCATGCTGATAACTCCTGTATCTTGTGAGGATGCAAATCTTACCTAATGGACTAACTATAGGGGTGATCTATGACACACGCCTGAGCAGCCCTGCCATCACAAAGCGATGCACTTGGCCTGTTCTGATAGATTCCAGTTCTTCGTAGTTATATCTTGCCAGTCTCCAAGGAACTCCACTGACCTGCAGAGACATGCTGCAGTCCTGACGAGCTTGAAGGAATGACTGGGATTTGAAGTGGTAGGGTCCCAAGAGTGACTTCTGAATTAGACCTAGCCTAGGATGCCAGGTTGCACTGCAGCTTGCCAGTGTCTGAAGGACGTTAAAAGGTACGCGCGTGTCAGTAAAGCACAGATAAGAAAAGCCAGGGAATCAAGGGCCCCAAACTATTTTATAAACAGGAAAATGAAGGCTTTGAAAACTTGAAGACTGCTCAAGTCTAGTACTCTCATCTTGTTCTCTTCCTTGCAAACCTAGAGAGGGTCAGCCTGGCACCCTCCTGCGGGGTAGATGGGTAGTGAAGACATTCCTAGAACCCTCTAATCCCATGGTGCACATGGTTCGTCACTATAGCTAACCCCAGGTGTGCAAACTGGAACGGCCGCTCCAGGTCAACCCTGCTCGGGGAAGTTCAGGTGGGGACTCGGGACCCAGGCAGCGGATGCTACACCGTGACTCAGAAAGGAGACCCCGCCTTTCAACTTTTTCCTAAAGGGAAAAACCCATGAGTCACACAACAACAATAAAGCTTCCAAAATGCCATAGTTCCTGGCCCAGGTGAATTCTTGGTTAAACTTATAGCAACCATAAGGCATTGAATTTAAAATTTTCTCTTATGGTCAGTAGTGACTCATACAATTTGCTATCTGTTAGGCATCAATATATGGCAGAGGTTCTCAATGGAGAGGGGGTGATGGTGCCGCCCAGGGGAAATCTGGCAGTTTTGGTTGTCACACAGAAGGGGCTGCTGTGGCATCTGAACCCATAGGACAGTCCCCCACGACAATGAATTGCCTGAGTCCAAATATCAGTAGCGTTGAGGTTGAAAAACTCTGATATAAAGAAAACTGTAAAAACCATACTTAATTCTCGGCATTAGTCTTAATTTGAAAATAGATCGAGAGTACAATCCTGTTAGTTCATTTTCCTGACTGTAAATACCCTTATATAACAATATCGACGTCTCGGATTTATGCCATTGGTTTCACTTTTGAAAAAAGAAAATGAGAAAGGTATTCCATTAGAAGTATATTAAAAAAAAAAAAATGCCCACAGCTTTCTACTGATTCCATTAATGTATTTTCGCATGTCTTGTGAAGTTCCTGTGTTGCCGATATTGCAAATGAAACCCTTATTGCTCCCGAGACAAAATTTGACATTTTAAAGTCACTCTAAGAAAGGAACAAAAAATCAAAATTCAGATTTTAAGCTCACTGGGTAGTGGGTATCCAGTGCAGTTGATTTTAACCAAACGATTCTTTCCTTAATCATATTACGAGATGAAAAACATACTTCTGCTGGATTTAGTTATGCTTATGAGACAGTGCTATACACCCTGCATATACTCGGTACATGCTTCTCGAATAAGTGACGCCCACTGATTAAACTGTGCTTCCTGTTTCCCTGTAATTATTTCTCCTTAGATATACGATTCTAGTCTTAGAAAAGTTTTGCCCAGGATACTAATTATTCCCAGACAATGGAATCTTTTGTTTCAAATCCATTTCTATACCCCGCTTTATGATTCTAACAACTTCGACCTGCCTGATGATTTTACTTGAAGAAATGCATTTTTCCTCCAACTACTCTGTTTCAAATGTACTGTTCCTGTGCCCGGACCCTAGGGACGAAAAGTGTTTCCATCTGCTATGGAAAGCATGCTTGTCGTGCTACAGGGGTCTGCGTCCTTGCACAGTGGCAGGTGGGGCTTTGTGAGTTTCCATGACTGTATTATAGAATCCTCAGTCAAAACGTCGTCATGGGCTGGAGGAATCTGGCACAGAGCGAGGAGCCACGAGGGAAGGGACAGACAAAGCGAATACTCTTGGCCGAGTTACTCACCCAAGCACCAAGCCATTGGCTTCCCTGCAGGAGACTGATCTTCCTTCCAGGGTCATGTGATTTGGAGGGGAAACTGAGGACATTCTAACAGATGGCAAGCAGTCACATTCCAAACCAGTGAAAGGAGAGACTACAGACTGATCCCAACTGTTGAGGATCAGAAAAATCTGGGTGCTTGACTTAAACATTTTATTATAATTACTGGTATTTATTTCTTGATAAATATGTGTCAGTTGGTTTCGTTCGGACATAAGATGTTCAGCCATATTCTTGCCCCTTCCCTCTTCCGCAATGATCAGATGTGACAAAAGAAAACAAATAGCTCACCTCCCCTTGGATACGGAGGCGCTTGGATGACTACGTCTTATTTTAAAACCGAGGCCTTTCCACGCTCTCCTCACCAGGACTCCCGTTATTGCTGGTGGTTAAAAGAAAAGCAACAAGCCTGTAATGGAGTCACTGCTGCTAAGCCCCACATGGCAAACCAAGATTTGACACCCAACCTAACTGCAGCTCCAGCCTCTCCCAGGAATGCAACCTTTCACCAGTGGATCTGGAGTCACCTGGTCAGCACCGGTGAGGTCCTCTTCCTGACTGACCCCTTCTACCCGTTCCGCATAAGAAAGTGACCTAAGCTTGAAACAATCCACTTTTTACACTTTTCGTTAGCAAACTTTCCTGTCCCACCCCCTCTTCTGCCTTTTCTATGGCTCTTGGGAGCTCCTTTCTATTTGCTAGATGGGATGCTGCCTGATTCACGAATTGCTGAATGAAGCCAATTAGATCTTCAAATTTACTTAGCTGATTTTTTTTTTAACGCTTCCTATTCCCTAACTTTTCTCAGAAGAGAAGTAGCATTCTTCAAACACAGGGATTTTTCTGGCTTCAAAACTAGGGACAATAATTGAAAGTGATGGGAGAGGAGAGATAAAAAAATAACAAAAACAGATTTTTGAGAGCAAAGAATAGTAAGAAATTAGAAGGAGATCTGGAAGAGGGACAGAGGAAACTAGAGATTTCTTTTCAAAGGCATCGCCATCCTCTGGACCTGCATTCCTTCTGAATGTTAATTACGGTCTTTACCTTGGCATTTTGCTCTCATATCAGGGAGGCAATTACTGGCCTAATTCAAATTCATAGCGGCCATTAACAATGAACAAACAGATACATTATTTTAATTCCATTTGCTGCTTCCTTTCTGCTGATGTATTGACCCATGAAGCTTTGACTGGATGTCCTGTAATTGGCATTTGGCAAAGGTTGTTATCATCATCATCCTTTTCATACGTGAGTATTTATTAAGCATATATTGCATATATAATACCTTTCAGGGCAGGCAACTAAAAGACCACAAGCCGGAAATAGCCTTTGCCTTTATAGAGTTTGTATAATGATGACTGCATTTCTTAGATAAAAATTTAGCCTATGTGCGTATGTGCGTGTAAGGTTCAAGGTGAATACCAATATGCTAACAGGATTATTATTTCTTAACTTAAATATCATTTTCAACCACTATCGGTGTATCATTTCAATCACGTCCATTAAGGCTTTATTCCTGACTCAATAATACCATTTATATCAGACTCCAAAGTAAGATCTCACCATGAGATATAGTTAATAAAAAAGAAGAAAATAAGAGAAATAGTTCTAGAATGAAATAATCTATAACGCTTTTCCTATGATTTCCTCCTCTTTCTTGGGTCAATGACTTTTCTTATCGTGAAGCTCTATAATATTTTCTTCTTTCCTATGAGTTTTGTGCACTGACATGATTTTTGTTATGTTTTAATTTGAAAGTTTTTTTATACGTGCCAAATCATCTGCTGGCTTTTCCTTCTTTGGAACCATTTAATGTCATTGACTTCTGTCTCAAGTCATCAGCCCTTACATAAATGAAATAGTTGGCAAGAAACACTGCCTAGCCCTCAGCACCATGATAAGTCATTCACAACCTTGGGTCTCAATTTCCTCATCTCTAGAGCAAAATGATGGGATTCTACAGTGTATTCTAGATCTGAGGTTTTACCTATATATTTATTTAAAATTTATGCTCATTATAGCATGTAAACATAAGCCTGTTTCTTGGTTTGCGGACTAAGCCAATGCTATGAAATACTGCACAACAGGAAAAAAAACTCATTTAACAATGCACTGATGTTTCCTCTTTTATACCCTTCGACTTTGCCCCTGCCTCAGATACTCAGTGTTTTCATGACTGCTCTCCTTTAGATCATTTCCGGAAGCATAAAATGTAAAATCATACTTATTTCCTTGTTTGTGAGCTTGTATTTAATTTTGTAAGGATGAGGTGCATGTCCCTGAAATTCTCTCCATACAAGGTCTAGAAAAGTACACACTTAGATACTTAGTAATAGTTGATTTAAACTAATAATCCAGACCTTACTAAAATCAATTTATAAAATCTGAATTGCACTATGCCTGTTATTAGAAAGAAATCACGGAAAAGGAGATGGTCTTGTTTGAGCCCAGCACCCACTGAAGGGTTCCCACCTACACCATCCTTGGCAGATGGTCATCCAATCTGCTTCTGCTTAAACAGTGATCAGTTGCCCACGATATATTGTTGACCAGCTCTCTTGGGGAGGAACTGTGTTTTCCATATGAAAAAAATCTGCCTCGCTGTATCTTACCCAATTTTTTAAATTTTGCTTTTATATTAACAAGGAATTCATCTAACATTATGATCATTCAAGTATTTAATGACAACTATCATTTCACCATTACCTGACATTAACTTCGTTTGGTTGACCAATTTTTTTCTAGCTTAAATAAAGGAAAGAAGTCTCTTTTCACCCTGCCTGACATATCAAAAGCCCCTACTAGTTATCGGCTGCCAAGGCTTTTGGTGACATTTAATAAAATGTCTAGAGATTGAGGGGACACGTCCATTGGCAGATTTCTAGATCAAATTGTGCAATGATTATAGAGTCTGGCTTCTGTAATTAGCATGCTAAAATTGAGTTATTATTTATATTTCCACTAGAGCATTGTACTCAAAGAGCCAGCATTTCAAATAAATTTGAATATTTAACTCTAATTGATAAATTGGAGGAAAGCCAATCACCCCAAAAGTCAGAGCTCATGATTTTAGTGTTGACTCTAAGGATTAAGGTTTTATTGAAAAACTGGCTAATTTTGGGAAGAAAAAAGTCTGCAGTGTAGGCCAGTTTTGGTGGAATAGTTGCTCTCTTGTAAAATTACGAGCTTTCGGAGCTTTGCTTGATATTTTCATCTCCTTTAACTTCTCTCTTTCGAAACAGTAGAAGATCTGTAGGGAGGGAATTTTTATGTGGCTGGCAAATCTCTCTGCCCAAGGTTTTGGTGAAACTATAAAGTTTAAAGTTGTAAAATCTAGGTAGAGAAAGGTCGCTGGACTATGCATCTGGAAGTTTGAGTATTATCCTTGACCACTGTTAAGTGCTTTCATGACCTTTGACAATTCACTTGAGTTCTCTGGATCTTAGTTTCTAATATCTAATCTGAGAGGATCCAGTTCAGCATCTTTAAGGCCCATTTATGCTCAACAGTAATATGCTGAAGGAAGGATTTTGAACTACTTGAGAATTTTAATACAAGTTCCCTCTTCCTTCCTATTATTGGGAGTAACTAAAGGTTTGGTTGTATTTGGTTGAGAATCTGCTAAGTATTACTTATGACTCTGGCACCTTCTCTCCATACCAAACGGAGGCCCCTGACTTGTGTTACTGTGAAAGTGGAAGCTGAGAATGGTGCTCCCCATGCTGTGAACCTCGTATGAGGCTGATGGGTTGAGGCTGATGATGGGCTGACACTTTATTTTTGGTTATGTGATTGG
>NW_011888830.1:3602068-3604245 GCF_000151845.1 Pteropus vampyrus
TCCATTGGCAGATTTCTAGATCAAATTGTGCAATGATTATAGAGTCTGGCTTCTGTAATTAGCATGCTAAAATTGAGTTATTATTTATATTTCCACTAGAGCATTGTACTCAAAGAGCCAGCATTTCAAATAAATTTGAATATTTAACTCTAATTGATAAATTGGAGGAAAGCCAATCACCCCAAAAGTCAGAGCTCATGATTTTAGTGTTGACTCTAAGGATTAAGGTTTTATTGAAAAACTGGCTAATTTTGGGAAGAAAAAAGTCTGCAGTGTAGGCCAGTTTTGGTGGAATAGTTGCTCTCTTGTAAAATTACGAGCTTTCGGAGCTTTGCTTGATATTTTCATCTCCTTTAACTTCTCTCTTTCGAAACAGTAGAAGATCTGTAGGGAGGGAATTTTTATGTGGCTGGCAAATCTCTCTGCCCAAGGTTTTGGTGAAACTATAAAGTTTAAAGTTGTAAAATCTAGGTAGAGAAAGGTCGCTGGACTATGCATCTGGAAGTTTGAGTATTATCCTTGACCACTGTTAAGTGCTTTCATGACCTTTGACAATTCACTTGAGTTCTCTGGATCTTAGTTTCTAATATCTAATCTGAGAGGATCCAGTTCAGCATCTTTAAGGCCCATTTATGCTCAACAGTAATATGCTGAAGGAAGGATTTTGAACTACTTGAGAATTTTAATACAAGTTCCCTCTTCCTTCCTATTATTGGGAGTAACTAAAGGTTTGGTTGTATTTGGTTGAGAATCTGCTAAGTATTACTTATGACTCTGGCACCTTCTCTCCATACCAAACGGAGGCCCCTGACTTGTGTTACTGTGAAAGTGGAAGCTGAGAATGGTGCTCCCCATGCTGTGAACCTCGTATGAGGCTGATGGGTTGAGGCTGATGATGGGCTGACACTTTATTTTTGGTTATGTGATTGGTCCCATCTAATTTTGGGCTTGGTTCACCTAAAAGATCTAGCTGGGATAGGAGACTTGAGAAAAGTTCTGTGCCTGCTATTTCTACAACTGGTTATGTGAAAAGTACTCATTTAATTTTGGTTGAATTGAATTCAGATGGATTAAAGGTAGGTCCCTGCAGAAAGGTTTTGTCAGTTGCTACTACTGTATTCCTAAACAGGTAATCCATTTCGATAAAGCCGATTTCAGTTATTTAAAACATTTAATGTTTTGTTAAACTTAACATACCCATAGACAGTCACAGTTCTTCCTAGATTTTTAAAGTTGTAAGAGTTGACCAAGCTGAATACACAGATCATTGAAGAAAAAAATGTGTGTGTTGCATTTGCCATTCTCGTAAGAGAAGACTGATCACAAGACTAAATGTTGACTTGTATATTATGATAAATAAAATTATTCTTTTACTGCATCATGTTTAGGCAAAAATTTGTATGCAATTTATGCAAATGAATGTAATTTGTAGTACAGCCACATAGCCAGTCCAAGTTTTAGTGTGGAATGAGACTTAGGCCCAGGGGTGAGGGTAGAATTCAGAATGTGATGCACCTAGACTTTTATTGTTTCTTCCTTCTATTATCCCTTTCTATTATCTCTTCCTTCTCGCCTATTAATCTATTTTTTCCTTTTTTTTTAAATACTATTTTTATTTTTCAACTACAGTTGGCATACATTATGTTTTTCATTTGGTTTGTTTTCTTATATCTATAATCAGTGCCAATGTCATTAATTTCTCTTGATTCCTTAATTCCTTTTCTCTTTTTTCTATCAATATCATTATTAGAATTTGAACATCTGCTCTTTGGAAAACCTGAGGTCTTGTTCTGTTTTACAGTGGGGCCCATTTGTTCTACCATAGTCAACTCTTTGGCAGATCCTTTCTATTTGTACACGTGCTTTTCTGTCCCATCCCTCAGTGTTCTAGAGTCTGGAGGCCTCCCTCCATATGGAAGACCCTCTGAGATGAGACCTTGTAAGTAGAGGATGTTGGTGGAAGGCTCCAGGAGGATGAGGAGGGCCGGGGGGATGTCTGGACCAGGGGTACAGGTGTGAACAGGGAGAGGGAATCATGCCAAGTTCCCCTGCATCGCTGTCATCCATCTACTCATTCATTCGCTCACTCTCATTAAACAAAAATTTGATGTCTACTTTAAGCCAAGTAATGTGCTAAGTACTAGGGATAAAGATGAACAGGCAAACATGGTTCCTGC
>NW_011888830.1:3606810-3608683 GCF_000151845.1 Pteropus vampyrus
TGTCACTTGTTTCTTAAAGATAACCAAGTCCTGGGACTCAGAAACCTCACCACAGAATGCAGACATTAAATGACTGCGTAGAGATGGCTTTGGGACTGCAGGGGGTTTCAAATAATTATCTGGCTTACAGGGTATTGAGTGAGGACGATGGAAGTTCCACTGTAAATGCAAAGTGAGGAACTGAGGTAAAAAGATATTTTAATCCATCTTCTGGTTGCCATTTAGCATTAATACAATATTTTTTCTTTGCAATCACAGATCTTCTGAGGCAGAAGAGACCTCATATATATTCTCTTAGCCAACCTCCCAGTCTGTTAAACTGCTGTATTGATTACGATTTTATGATTTTTTTTCCTTCAAGTAAGAAGGAGGTCTAATTTAATTACATGAAATTCTCCCTTATCTGAGAAAGGGCTACCCATTTTTATGTGTGGATTGGGACCCAAGTCCAGGGGTGAGAGGGGGATTCAGAATCTAATGCACCTATAGACTTTTATTATCTATCATTTTCTATTATCTCTACCTTCTCTATTAATCGTTTCTTTTTTTTTTTTTTTAAATAATATTTTTATTTTTCAATTACAGCTGGCATTCACTATGTTAGTCTCAGGTGTACAACATAGTTTAGACATATATATATGTTACATATACATATGTAACATATATAATATGTTAGTATAATAACATATAACATATATATATGTTACAAAGTGATCACCCCAATGCATCTAGTACCCACCTGATATCACACATAGTTATCACATTATTGACTATATTCTCTATGCTGTACTTTACAGCCCCATGACTATTTTTGTAACTACCAATCTGTACTTTTTAATCTCTTCCCCCTTTTCACCTATTCCCCTAAAGCCCCTCCCATCTGGTGGCCATCAAAATGTTTTCAGTTTGTTTCTGTTTTGTTTATTTATTTTGTTTTTTCGATTCTACATGTAAGTGAAATCATATAGTCTTTCTCTGTCTAACTTATTCCACTCAGCACAATATCCTGTAGATCTATCCATATTGTCGCAGATGGCAAGATTTCATTCTTTTTTATGGCTGAGTAATATTCCATTGTATATATGTACTACCTCTTCTTTACCCATTCATCCATTGATGGACACCCAGGTTGCCTCCATAATGTAAATGATGCTGCAATGAACATATGGATTCACATGTCCCCCTGAAACAGTGTTTTGGGTTTTTTCAGATAAATACCCAAATGTGGAATTACTGGGTCCTTCTTTGTCCCTTGTTAAAGCCTTTGTTTAAGAAAAAGAAAAAGAAAAAAAAAAAAAGGCTGGGGTGGCAATCCTTAATCAGACAAAATAGAATCCCTTCTATCAGTCTTGCTGAATGGTCCTCAACCCTGGCTGTACTCTGAACCTCCTGCATAGTCATTCACACGCATCATTCCCCATCTGCAGACATTCTACCATAATTGATGATTGAGAGCTACTGCAAGACCACTGAGAGTTGAAAGGACCCACGTAAAGCTGTATTTGGGGGCTGAGTCTTCAGTATTAGAGTCCTGGTTTAGCTGAGCCATAGCAATGAGGACAAGTGTAGACCCCAGGGCAGAGTGGGGAACAGTCTCGCGGATAGGTGGAGGTAGAGAGTAGAAGCAGGAGCCTTGGGATCAGCATGTTGGGTTTGAGTTCTCACTCTACCACTTACTCGCTGTGCTCTGTACTGAAATTCACTCACTGTCTTATGACTCAGTCTTCTTCGTCTGTAAACTCCGCAGAATAAGAGTACCTTATCTATAGAGTGGTGGTCAACTGAGTTAATCTGCAGGAAGGGTTCAGAACAGTTCTCACACTTGGCAAGAGCTGTAAACTTGTTAGCTGTAACTTGCAAGAGGCCTGGCAGG
>NW_011888830.1:3608733-3611138 GCF_000151845.1 Pteropus vampyrus
GCCAAGTTCCCCTGCATCGCTGTCATCCATCTACTCATTCATTCGCTCACTCTCATTAAACAAAAATTTGATGTCTACTTTAAGCCAAGTAATGTGCTAAGTACTAGGGATAAAGATGAACAGGCAAACATGGTTCCTGCTCTATGACTGTACGGTCCACATGGAGGACATCGGCGTGACTTATTAAGTACCACTGGAAACCTGCACTAAGAAGAACCTCCAGCCCAGGCGTGGATTCCTGGGGAGAAAGTCAGAGTATGAAGCCTGGAAGATGAGGCTGGAATAGCTGTGGGGTCGGGGAGATGGAGGAGAGCAGACTGCTTCAGGCTGAGACAATACCTTGAAAAACTGGCAAATTAAGATAATTTAAGAGCTAAAAGTAGTTCATCCTGACTTCAGCAGTGGAGCAACCAAGGAAACCACAGAAGCTTTGGGGGGAGGATATGAGCCCAAACCCACACTTTCCTGATCTCCTAAGTGCTAAGTGGGTAAGCAAGAAGTGTGAGGCTCCTCTTTAGACTTCTGTGTATATGTTTCTGCCCTCTCGTTACCCTCCCTGCCCCCAACTTGAAGTGCAAATATAGCCTTTCATTCCAAGACAGGAAATAAATGCAAATCCTTCAGAGAATGACTTCATTGCTACGGGAAAGTCTCACCCTGAGTCTTTCCAGTTTCTTAAAGACAAGGAGGTAGACTTCCATACCATAGAGAGTTCAAGGATGCTGAGCACTAGGAGAAAGGAGAAGAAAATGGATCTCATATCCACAGTTTGAGAGCTTCACAAATTTATTCTGCAACTTTATGTTCACTCCTGGAAGAGTCTGGAAGGAAAGTGGGGCTGGATGGAGAGGGGAACGAGAAATGAATCCTTGTGTAAGCTTCTTCATGTCTTCCGGGATGGCTTGGGGATGCAGTTAGTGGGAATGCTGGCATTCTCATACCACGAAACGTGATGAGCACCGCTAAAGCTCCTACCTCATGGTTAAGAACCTGCCCTGGGACCCAACAAACACAAAACACCAGGCCATTGGGTGGGACAGACAGCGGGTATTGGGAGAGAGCGACATGCCTGCCTGGGAGTTAACCCAGCCTAACGTTCCAGCAACGGCAGGCGGCAGAAACCGGAGACTACACTCACTGCCACACTGATGATCATCAGCCTTTTAATTTTGTATTTTGAAATAAAGTACCCCTTGATGTTTGATTATTAATTATTATATTATTGTTCATTATTTCTGAAAAGTAATAACATGTTTAATAAAAATCTGAGCTCCAGTAATGAAGATCATTTAGATAATTTCAAGCATTTCAACCTCCCGAGGACTTCAATTTGATTTCTAAAACACAGTAAAAACTTACTAATTCAGACTAATGAGAGAGAGCCCCATTGTGAAAGACCAAATTTTGCAGATGAGTGGGTTGGCAAACAGAGAAAATCCAGGAAAGTAAATCACACAATGTGCTTTATCCATCTGTTTTGACAACGGTAGTTCCAACTTAGCAGTCGATGATAAAACTTTCCTGTACATCAGTGAACGGACTGTGTCACTTGTTTCTTAAAGATAACCAAGTCCTGGGACTCAGAAACCTCACCACAGAATGCAGACATTAAATGACTGCGTAGAGATGGCTTTGGGACTGCAGGGGGTTTCAAATAATTATCTGGCTTACAGGGTATTGAGTGAGGACGATGGAAGTTCCACTGTAAATGCAAAGTGAGGAACTGAGGTAAAAAGATATTTTAATCCATCTTCTGGTTGCCATTTAGCATTAATATAATATTTTTTCTTTGCAATCACAGATCTTCTGAGGCAGAAGAGACCTCATATATATTCTCTTAGCCAACCTCCTAGTCTGTTAAACTGCTGTATTGATTACGATTTTATGATTTTTTTTCCTTCAAGTAAGAAGGAGGTCTAATTTAATTACATGAAATTCTCCCTTATCTGAGAAAGGGCTACCCATTTTTATGTGTGGATTGGGACCCAAGTCCAGGGGTGAGAGGGGGATTCAGAATCTAATGCACCTATAGACTTTTATTATCTATCATTTTCTATTATCTCTACCTTCTCTATTAATCGTTTCTTTTTTTTTTTTTTTAAATAATATTTTTATTTTTCAATTACAGCTGGCATTCACTATGTTAGTCTCAGGTGTACAACATAGTTTAGACATATATATATGTTACATATACATATGTAACATATATAATATGTTAGTATAATAACATATAACATATATATATGTTACAAAGTGATCACCCCAATGCATCTAGTACCCACCTGATATCACACATAGTTATCACATTATTGACTATATTCTCTATGCTGTACTTTACAGCCCCATGACTATTTTTGTAACTACCAATCTGTACTTTTTAATCTCTTCCCCCTTTTCACCTATTC
>NW_011888830.1:3615333-3616596 GCF_000151845.1 Pteropus vampyrus
GACTTATGTTCAAAAATGGCCAGGGGAATAAAATTGCTTGTATTTAAAGAGCAGGACACCTGAGCTCTAATAAATTCTGTTCATCACTAAAAATGGATCTAGAATGGTTTATGGAGGGAAGACCAGTTCTTAAAAATGCTTATCTGTGGAAGGAACAATTGCAGAGATGTAATAAGCTTGGTTAAGATGTCCCAAATATTGACACAACCAGGAGGACACATTTGGGCTGCTGGGGGTGGGGAGGGACCCCGCAGCAAGGTCGAATTTCTAAGACTTATAGGTGAGAGACACATAAAGGGCTCCATCAAGTGTGAAAGAAACTTTTGGCAAAAATAACAAGTTAAGCATACCACCACCATTCCTCTCTCTAATGTTAAATCTAGATTTATGGAGAATTTGTAAATTGTTCATTTGGTGATATTTCCCCTTTGAGTGGCAAAATTTACATTTTGAGTGTCTTCTTTTTATTCCGTATCCTTTTGTCTCAAGGTAGGCAGAGCTCATGGAACAGAACACATGAAGTTTAATACTGGTTAAAACGAAAACTAATTAAAGAAGCAAATCCACTGTTCTCCACAAAATCAAACACT
Source organism: Pteropus vampyrus (assembly GCF_000151845.1). NCBI lineage: Eukaryota > Metazoa > Chordata > Mammalia > Chiroptera > Pteropodidae > Pteropus > Pteropus vampyrus. The sequence goes on from NW_011888830.1 coordinate 3,615,924, forward strand.
GTCTACCAGAATCAAGTCAAAATGGCTTTTAGATGGTCTGTTATTTGGGAATATCTGTACTGTGGCTCCTTCGATTACCAAGTCTGATTTGGAATTGACTGCGAATTTAAGCACTTTCAGCAAGAGAAGTTCACAAGTTCTTTGGTCTAGGTCTAATTCGTCGGCAACGGTGGGTAGCTAGGGATTCGCCTCAGTATGGAGAAGAGGAAGAGTACAGAAGAGGAACTTTCCAAAGTCCCTACAGGAGATGGCGGCAGAAATGGAAAACGAGGTGTGGCTTGCCTCATCTCCCCCCGCCCCCCGCCTCCCGTCCTGCCTCCTGGTTTGCTTACCTTGCCTGCCGGCAACTTGCAATGGCTCCTCCATGCTGCCTCTCTCTGCACAAACACACTATTTGGCTGGGCATGGAGGGAGCCTGGATATAGCGATGCTTACACACATTATGTCTCTGTACATCCCCATATTGTGCACATCCTGTGAAAACCTGGAGATGCTGGTATCTGGATATAATTGAAAGGGCGCATGCTAATTTGGACCCGGTGGTGACAGCACTGCAACCAAGACTCACAGTTGCAAATGGTTGACAACTCAGCTATTGGCTGAAAAGAGGGTGATGGGAATCTGATTTGATGGGACACCCCTTTCTGACATGTGAACAAAGAAACCTGCGTAT
>NW_011888830.1:3616646-3620850 GCF_000151845.1 Pteropus vampyrus
GGTTGACAACTCAGCTATTGGCTGAAAAGAGGGTGATGGGAATCTGATTTGATGGGACACCCCTTTCTGACATGTGAACAAAGAAACCTGCGTATCTATTTTTAACCAGACTCTGGAGACTTCCAGTAATTGACATTTGGAGCCGAGGCTCATCCTTGTCCCAGTTCCCGGGGCTATTTGCATCTTTTTCTGTGTTTGGGTTTTGTCTGCCTAATCCTTCTGAGCAGGTTGGGAGCAGCCCGTCCTCTGCAGCAGGCTCACAGAGGCCCTCCTCCCTTTTCTATTCCAGGAAAAAGACGAAGACTCCTCTGAGATTTTACGATCTGCTGTACCTGAGCACCACTGCTAAATCTAAGCTTTCGATTAGATTTCATACTCACTATTTATTATAGTAGGAAGAAGGGAGGCAGGCACATTGGACCCCTGAGTTGAGGCACAACAGAAAGAATAATGACAGCGGAGCTTGGTGTCTGGGGGCCTCCTGCACACTTCCCTCGCACCAGGCGGTGATCAGAACAAACTGTAAAGCCCATGAACTTGGTTTTGGGGCCTTCCCTTTGTCTCCCTGTCCCTTCTCCACAGTGTTAGGTGTTACTCGTTTTGCACTATCCACCTTCCTATATTGGGTTTTTATTTCGTCTCTTCCTAAACAAAACCTTGTCCCATGAAAGGATTCAACAACTGATCCATACTGAAGTATAACTGACATATTGAAGTATAACATATTGAAGTATAACTATTAAGTGCTACAACTTAATAGTGGATTTTTTTTTTTAATCATTTTAATAGGAACACAGCCTTTAAGGCAAAGGAGTAACCCTTTCTTCTGAGAATTTCAAGTATCTAGTGGGTGCCATATTTTTCAGTTTAAGGTAAAGGTTGACATTTTTCTGGAATTATGGAAATGTCAACATTTGAGTATTTAGTTGCCATTTCTATGTATTTAAGACCAATCTTTCCTAAGAGGAAGGTTAAGGTGTGAAATCTGAAAAGTATTTTGAAGACACCGTTCTATCCTTCACAATCGGTCACCGGAGCTGCCGCTTAGAAAACACAAGTCTTTCCACTCCAGTTGATAGCCAGAGCGGTTTAGTTTTGCTCTTAGAAGATAAACCAAATCCTCAGCTGGCCAGGTCAGTGACGCCCCCAGGAGTCTCGCCTTCTGCCGACCTCCCTTCCTCCCCCTTGCTTTCTGAGCTCCCCCAAAGCGAGCCTTCTTCCAGTTCATCAGCCCGGCAACTGTTCCTCCCCAGACGCCTGACATGCCCTCTGCCCAGAGGGGCGCCCTCCCCTCCACTTCCTCTCCACCCTGCCCTGCCTGTCTATCGAGATAACTGGAGTGCTTCCTTAGGGAATTTGATGACAGGTTCCCTGGTCATGTGCTGCTCTATTCTTATCCAGTACAGTGCTGAGACAATTTGCAATTATACATCTATGTGTGCCATTATTTACTAATTGTCTAAGCACCTGTGTCCACAAGGACAAGGACTGCTTATGAATCACTCACCACTGACAGCCCCTTCTCTAGCATGCTGCCTGGCCCAGGGGCTGTAATAAGTAGTAGTTATGATCTCGATGAGTTTATCTATTGGACTGACAAGTTATTTTCAAACCCTGAAAAGCTTTGTAGAAATTCTCTCCTATCCTGATTGAATAATTATTATCATGATAGCTAATTTAGTGATCAGAAAGCAAGTGACTTAAATACAACAGTTGTCCTCAGAACACCTTATTTTCTTTGATAAATTTGATATGTATGTGTGTATATTTATAGGTAACAAAATGTGCAGCATAATTGAGATAATATTTAATTTTTCAAAGAATCTTTTGCATCTTTAATCACATTTACTTATTGAAAAATCTCGGAGAAAAGTAGGGCATACTGTTGTGAAGAAATTAAGATATATATCTTACCATAGTATGTAATAGTAGGTATCTGCTATAGTATATGACATAGTAGATATATAATATGACATAGTAGATATATGCTATATAGTAGATACATGATATACTACTATATTTATATGTGGTATATAATCTACATATACTATAGCATACATCTTATGTACTACATAATAGGTATATAGTATATACATTAGACATACTGTATATATTAATTTACTGGTATATTCTGTAATTATGTGTTATATATACATTATAAATAGTATATATACATGTTATAAATAAAAAATTACCAGTATATGATATATATTTACCAGAAGCCACACTGTAGGCTAGATGCAAAGACAGAATTCATTACCGGACTTTACAATCGAGAGTGATGGTTAGGATGCTGATAACTCTATGTGGGTGTTGTTGAAAGCGCTAACTCCAGACAACCCTTCCTTCCGTTGGCATGTGTGAAAATGGCTCTTTAATTTTTGCACCATCTTTTTCTGTTTGCTTTGATAATAAATAGGTGGATGCTACGAGAAGTCTTTCATCGCCAACTTTTCTGTAAGGTGAGGTAGACTACAACAGAAGTCGGTTGGAAGCAGTTAGGCTCAAAATGCGTTTGTTGCACAAGCTCACTGTAGGGCCAGAGCCCCAGAGCCGCAGTCCACTGAGGAGGCTGTTCCACAGTCTGGATGTGTTATCCTGAGAACTAATGGGCATGCAGTTCTGCAAAAATGTAGGGTTTCTCCTTTTTAGAGTAGATGGAGTTAGGGAAAACAAAGAAAGGACTGTTACGGATGTACACCATTTACTTCGTATCGAGGACTCTACGCAGCACTTCTACAGGTTTTATCTTTGTTACGTAACCCTCCCGAATCCTGAGAGATGCAGGTGCGGTCACTGACTGTCACAGCAAAGGAATCAGTTAACTTGTATTACATGACAGGGTAGTCTGATTTTAAAACTGTTCTATCACTTTAAACTCCACGAATGATGCCATTGGCTTAAGATCGTTTTCTGGAGCCATGTTCCAGCTGAAGTGAACATTCCTTCAGAGGTTTACTGTCCTGTATGACGAGATCTGTGGAATGAAATGACTGCCACCACACCAGGCTTGCAGTTGCCACACGCACGCTCACCGATACCTAGAGAGCTGGTCTACCCCAATCTCAGTTCCCACGCTCTGCCCTAAACAGAGCTTGGGGGCACTCTTAGCAAGATGGATTTTCTGTGATCCTCCTTATTTGAAAAGGGCAGCTGTCATCCAAGTGCTGCTTTGGTGACTGATCACCTCTCCCCCACATCTCTATCCCATCTGAAACCTCCTGCAAAAATACAAGAGCACGTGGGTGACTCCCAGGTCCTGTCGCTGGTGTTCCTGTCTTGTCATTTATGACTCTCCATAGTCGGGTGTTATATTCACCTTAGCCGCGAAACTCAACTGGATGCTTGCTCTATGTCGATCGCTACCTCGTTTGCTTTGTTCTAAGGTAGGCTGTCATAATGACGTGTCCCAGTCATGATACCAAGTATCTTAAATATACTTCATTTAATCCACAAAACCTCAGTGTGAGATAGGAGATACTGTGAGTCTCCATTTTCCTGAAAAGGAAACCGAGACAACAAAAGAAAATTTCCCCAAAGACACGCAGCTTCATGGAGGTTGACCTGGGATTTTGAATCCAGGTGTTCTGTCTTTAAGGCCTGCGCTATTGCCAACCAGTGGGGGTATCCACTGAGGGGAGGCTGGATGAGGGAGTGGGCATTCTTGACTTAGTTTTCTACTTTTATATTGGCAGATCAATGTATCGTATGTAAGAGACTGCTTTAGCATAGACATGGATAACTTCTTAAATAAGATCTATAATAATTTTGATCCTGTAGAATTGATAGACAGGACACTTACCTGTTTTGTATAACTCAAGCCTCAAACATAAGGGAACTTCAGACTACAGCATATCTGACCCTCAGGGGTGACACTTGCATCTCGGACACTGTAATGAACCAGTCATAAGAGGGGACATTGCAAAGTTCTGGAAATTTTGAATTTCAGGTCAGGGAGTCTCGTGGCATGGAGGAAATTCCCAGTCTTGCAGGGTAATGAAGAAGAGGAAAGGATTCAGAATTTGGAGAAATGATAGAAAGAGAAACCATAATTTTGACCAGATGCTACAGCACCTAGCAACTCATACCTCCTGCCCCACAGAGCTGGTTGCTGTTTACACCTCATTCTCAAACTCGGCTACTCGGAGTTCTGCCACTAAAGCTGTCTCTCTGGTGCTTAGATTGTTTTCAACCTATACTTGAA
>NW_011888830.1:3621330-3623751 GCF_000151845.1 Pteropus vampyrus
CTTGGGAGCAAATTCACTGGCATAAAACTATCCTTGAGTAACTTTTGTGAATCTTTTAGCTTATTTGTTAAAAAATTTCACAGTAATATGAAGTTTGTTCAAATACTAGTTTTAATTATCCATGTTATGATTTTGTGAAATATACTTTTTTGACCTGGTACATTGCCACGGCACTCAGAGAGAGTACTGCCATTCATTTTCTTACAATCAATTAAATCGTCATGGATTAGTCTTAAGGTGTTGATTCAATTTTTAGGGAAGCTAAATGCTATAAGTCTTGTAAAGTTTCCATGAACACTTAGTGGTCGGGGAGCGATGCATTGAAGGCCCCGTGTTGCACCCAGGATGCTCTCTGTACTTGACATGCAGCAAAAATCCCACTGGCTTAGTCCACTGTGATATAAAGTCACCTATAAATCTGGGAATATCGTTAGCTGCAAACAGGAGGAGCCTGGGCAGGATCCGGGTAGCACAGGACAACAGAGACTATAATCCGTTTGCATCTTTCTGAGGGTGGTCATGGGCCTGGCATTTGAGAACTCTCATGGCAGTACCTCACGGCTCCCTATGAGGAAGAAGCAGCTCAGGTCTGTTTACAAGCAGGCATTTTGTCTTCTACCTTACGGGGTTCTGCAGAATAGGGCATCTACGAAATTCTGAGCTGACATCACAAGACCTACAGGTCTCGTCTTGATAAGAGAACTTAGTGAAATGAAAGGAATGCAGGCAAAATGCTAAATCTAAAAATGAAAAAAAAAACTCCAGAGTGACAATAACCAAACTGATTCTTACAACTCAGAGAATCAGTTAACAATTTAGATAACCTTGTTCACGAATGTTACATATTTAGCAGCAGCCATACCTGGCTGGGAATACGTGGTTTAGAAAGAACCACTATAAAGGTTTTAGATGCTGAAATCACATGTTGAATGGAAGACACGATTTTGCTGTCTGGTCCTTTGAGAAAGTCCATTGCTCCTCTTAGCAGAAATTCTGGCTGTTCTGATCATTTTCCCCTCTCCAGCTTAAGGTAGCAAATTGACCATGGAGTGGGGAGAATAAATGTTGGGGCGATAAAAATTATGTAAATGTTGCATTCCGAGTGGACAAATTTCAACCCCCGGAGGTCTTTTAAGCAGCATTAATTCTAAAAATTAGATGCGAAATTTAACTTTTTCATGCTAATAATGATTTCATAAAGAAAAACTCGTCAGTAAAGGTGACAAATATAAAATTCTATCGAACATTTAAATTCAAGAATCTCTATGAATACCCCAGGGAGACGTTCACTCAGCCGGTGACTCTTTGATGTTATTAAGAAGTAATCTATTCAAGAAAGTCCCCATTCATGAGTTTACGTCAGAACAATATCTACTTGACAAAGGCTTGTGTTCTCACTATAGCACATACCTAATTTACAATGACTTTTGGTTAAAATTTTCATTAGGTTGGTTCAATAGTATTTGATAATTTTAATTCACTTTTATGAGATCCCAGGTTCCCATTTATAGAAAGAGAAAATGAATGCAGAGGGAATAAATTTTTAAAGAGCAACTTTATCTCTCAGATGAGCTCTGCTAATTCCAGTAGCAAAGCTGAGGTGGAGGAAAGTTAACCTTTAGTATTTCCATGGGAGCCCTTCTGGGTGTAGACTGAGGGAATCCATTAAGAAACGGCTCAGATCACAGCATTAGTGTTTTGTAACTATGCCTGTCTGAGCAATGATTCTACAAGAGACTCTTCTGTGAAATACTGAAATGGAAAGGGAACCCCAGGGTTTAAGCACTGGATGTTTTCGGGGGCCCGAAGACAGGAGAGGAACAGTGGTCCCCAGACATAAATCGGGCCTAGGAAAACAGAACCCAAATAGATGAGAGGTGAGGGTGGCAGGGTCCTAAAACAACTAAGGAGTACATATTACCAGAGGTAAGGAATTTAGGTAGGAGAACTATTATTCAAGCTTTAATCAAGAACGTGAAATCCAGGCAGACTCACTGTCCCAAATGCAGGGAGATGAGGAAGCCAGATTGCAGCGCCAGTCATTGAAGGGTAGGCCCTGATGATGAGATGGGGAGTGTGCCCTGCTTGACTGGAGAAGGGATATGAGTGAACACAAGGTTGGGAAACGCATACGCACACGCACAGAAAGTTCAGGGTTTTTTCAGTGATTACGTTTCCTGGTAAAGCTTCCTGATTTAGACTTCCATGGTGATAACTTCAAACTCTTTTCCAGCTAATCTGCAAATAGCATAGGGACATGCAAAGTGAAATATTCCCTCATCTTATCAACAAATCAAAAGAATGTAATACTATGTGCCAACAATGAAGCCAACTTCTCACAATATCATTACCATGCTGACGGAGGGATCGCAAATAAGACTCCCTGTCACATTGTGCGGCAGGGGCCTGCGTGTATAGCCA
>NW_011888830.1:3623801-3626329 GCF_000151845.1 Pteropus vampyrus
GGAGGTCTTTTAAGCAGCATTAATTCTAAAAATTAGATGCGAAATTTAACTTTTTCATGCTAATAATGATTTCATAAAGAAAAACTCGTCAGTAAAGGTGACAAATATAAAATTCTATCGAACATTTAAATTCAAGAATCTCTATGAATACCCCAGGGAGACGTTCACTCAGCCGGTGACTCTTTGATGTTATTAAGAAGTAATCTATTCAAGAAAGTCCCCATTCATGAGTTTACGTCAGAACAATATCTACTTGACAAAGGCTTGTGTTCTCACTATAGCACATACCTAATTTACAATGACTTTTGGTTAAAATTTTCATTAGGTTGGTTCAATAGTATTTGATAATTTTAATTCACTTTTATGAGATCCCAGGTTCCCATTTATAGAAAGAGAAAATGAATGCAGAGGGAATAAATTTTTAAAGAGCAACTTTATCTCTCAGATGAGCTCTGCTAATTCCAGTAGCAAAGCTGAGGTGGAGGAAAGTTAACCTTTAGTATTTCCATGGGAGCCCTTCTGGGTGTAGACTGAGGGAATCCATTAAGAAACGGCTCAGATCACAGCATTAGTGTTTTGTAACTATGCCTGTCTGAGCAATGATTCTACAAGAGACTCTTCTGTGAAATACTGAAATGGAAAGGGAACCCCAGGGTTTAAGCACTGGATGTTTTCGGGGGCCCGAAGACAGGAGAGGAACAGTGGTCCCCAGACATAAATCGGGCCTAGGAAAACAGAACCCAAATAGATGAGAGGTGAGGGTGGCAGGGTCCTAAAACAACTAAGGAGTACATATTACCAGAGGTAAGGAATTTAGGTAGGAGAACTATTATTCAAGCTTTAATCAAGAACGTGAAATCCAGGCAGACTCACTGTCCCAAATGCAGGGAGATGAGGAAGCCAGATTGCAGCGCCAGTCATTGAAGGGTAGGCCCTGATGATGAGATGGGGAGTGTGCCCTGCTTGACTGGAGAAGGGATATGAGTGAACACAAGGTTGGGAAACGCATACGCACACGCACAGAAAGTTCAGGGTTTTTTCAGCGATTACGTTTCCTGGTAAAGCTTCCTGATTTAGACTTCCATGGTGATAACTTCAAACTCTTTTCCAGCTAATCTGCAAATAGCATAGGGACATGCAAAGTGAAATATTCCCTCATCTTATCAACAAATCAAAAGAATGTAATACTATGTGCCAACAATGAAGCCAACTTCTCACAATATCATTACCATGCTGACGGAGGGATCGCAAATAAGACTCCCTGTCACATTGTGCGGCAGGGGCCTGCGTGTATAGCCATGGTTTGTGCAGATTGCTGTGACAGACACTACCGCTCAGAGCTGGCCTCTTCCCTCTGACCCCTCAAGTACAGCAAGAGGCCGGCTCAACAACGATTCAGTGAATTCGATCAATGCAGAAAACCGAACTAGGTTATTCACCTTCTTAACGTCAGTTTCGATTTGCTGAAGTCTTTCGTGTGTTTGTTCTCTTTACCTGGCTTGTGCAACTGCCCTCGATCTACTGGGAAACAGTCTGTTTCACACCCATATCTGCAAGTCTGCTTTATCAGTAGGGGTCCTTGGCTGTAAAGTCAGCCTCAAATTAAGTGGGGATTCAAGAGAACACTTACTGATTTTTCTAGGTCTAGCTCCCTGAGACATCATATAAAACCTTTGAAACCAAAGTTAAAAGCTTTATGGGTTGGTTGTATATGGACTATAATCTGTCTCAAATACATTCTGCTAGTATTAGAAGTGAATCTACAGAATATATTGCGTGTGACTGCCATTGTCATTATAAGTTATAGCGCTGTATTTTATAGTACATAATGAAATGAGATGATAAAAGTGACATCAAGCTTTGGATTCCAGTGTCTAAATCACTCATTTTAGTTATCATCTGGCAGCTAAATGTCTCTTAAATACTGTGCAAAGTTTTATGATTTAATGTTTGCCTAAAGAACTAAAAAAAAGGTGTTAAGCTACATTACTGAGTAGAGTCAGACTCTACTGCATAAAATCATCAGAAGAGAGATGTTTGATCCAGTTCCTTTGGCCTCTGGGGGGCAAAGTTTGAGATGATCCACCTAGCCCTGGCTCCCTGACTACCAGAGGCTCACCAAGTTCATACTGTGTGAAGAGCAAATGAGCTGTTTACCTGCTTTTCCGTCACTGAGTTTGACTTGCTCTGACAACCCTTTCAAGGGTTTTTTTTTTCCTAAGAAACTTATATTTTGGTTTCTGGTGGCCATTTGCATTTAAACCTCCCGGCTTTGTCTTTGTTAGCTTTGCTGTGACGGAAGAGAGAATTCGTCATTATGTAGGAATCTTGTTATGGTTAAAGGCTTAGTGAAGTAGCTTCTAGTGCTGTGGCTACTGTTATGCCTTCTGGTTTTCTTGACAACTCCGTAGCCTCTGACCTCATTTCTGATGTAGGAGCTTCGAAACAGGACATCCATCCTTCAGATGAAGGTGACTAATCTGACAAAGCTCTTGTTCTCTGTGATTTTTGTTTCACTGAACCCTCTT
>NW_011888830.1:3626379-3630580 GCF_000151845.1 Pteropus vampyrus
TGCCTAAAGAACTAAAAAAAAGGTGTTAAGCTACATTACTGAGTAGAGTCAGACTCTACTGCATAAAATCATCAGAAGAGAGATGTTTGATCCAGTTCCTTTGGCCTCTGGGGGGCAAAGTTTGAGATGATCCACCTAGCCCTGGCTCCCTGACTACCAGAGGCTCACCAAGTTCATACTGTGTGAAGAGCAAATGAGGTGTTTACCTGCTTTTCCGTCACTGAGTTTGACTTGCTCTGACAACCCTTTCAAGGGTTTTTTTTTTCCTAAGAAACTTATATTTTGGTTTCTGGTGGCCATTTGCATTTAAACCTCCCGGCTTTGTCTTTGTTAGCTTTGCTGTGACGGAAGAGAGAATTCGTCATTATGTAGGAATCTTGTTATGGTTAAAGGCTTAGTGAAGTAGCTTCTAGTGCTGTGGCTACTGTTATGCCTTCTGGTTTTCTTGACAACTCCGTAGCCTCTGACCTCATTTCTGATGTAGGAGCTTCGAAACAGGACATCCATCCTTCAGATGAAGGTGACTAATCTGACAAAGCTCTTGTTCTCTGTGATTTTTGTTTCACTGAACTCTCTTCTCTGTCCGTGGAAAGGGTTTTCCACGCCACCCCCCACCCACCACGCGTGTGCCAGGTAAGAATGGGCCCAGGTAACAGCAGAACCAGTTTCCAAACTCACTTGGTTTTGACTCCGCCTCCAACAGACACTCTTAGGCAGCCTTCACATTGATGAAGGAACAACCCACTTTGTAGTGAGACCCCCATAATTTCAGGGGATCTGTGATGATCCCGCTACTACTTAGAATATTTGCCATCTGTTGGCTCATATGAAAACAATCATAGTTCTCCACAGCCAACACTGCCTCCTTTCCCCCAGGGCACGTGAAGGTTGTGATGTAGATAACTCCTTAAAATGCTGATAATCACACATCATGGTGCAGGAAGTACATGAGATTTGTGTGTGGTCGGGTGTGGGCGGGGACTAGGAGGCCACAAAGGTAGAAATTCTAAAAAGGGGTGAAGAGAGGGGACCGAGAAATAAGGACAAGGATAAGAAACTAAAGATGCAGAGATCCTGGAGTCACTTGTGCCTCACGGCCTTTACCATCGGCCTGGTTGACAAAACTCTAGGGTCTTAAAGGATCTAAGTTGCTTTCTGTCAACCTCTCAATTAGAGAAGCTAATTCCAATATTAATGAACACTCCTGAGCAATAGAATATATAAAATATTTTCCTCTTATAACCAAGCAGATCATAAAGGAGCCAGATAGCGACTTCTATCCACGTGAGACATATGTATTTTAAGATTAAGTAACTTTTTCCTTTCCCATCTGTGTTCTAAATCTGTGCCATATGTCACCTAACAAGGTATTTACCATTATTCTTTTATGCAGTTCACTGCATTTTGTTCCTCTTGTCCCTTGAAAATTAGCCTGTCTGTAATCAGAAATCACTTCTACTCACAGTTCAGTGCACCTACTGTAGATGTGACAAATGCATATTTACGGGGCTGGTAATTGGATGAAAACATTGAAAAGAAACTGAAAAATGGAATGCATTGGAAAAATGAAAAACACGAGCAGGAAAATCAACAAAACCAAAATGAATTTAAAAGCTCTAATGAATGAAATTGCTATTATTAGGAATCATTTACCAGTGACAATGCTCCAGAGTTTGTGGCCCTCAAAATTCAACTGCAATAATATTTAAAATCCTAAGAGAAGAAGGGAAAGGATTCTGAATAGCTTCTCTGTGAGGATGACTTGAAAATGGTTGGTTAGTTTCTGTGTATCTTCTGGGCTGTTTTGAAAAATGGGCAGTGCATATATCTTCTCTAGGTCTGAACAGAGAAAACTAAGTAGGTAAAGTGCCTGATATTAAATTATTTAAGAAGGAAAGTTCATTATTCTTTTAAATTTGAGTATTGTTATTTTGATATTCAAAATCACAGAAAAGCAAAAACAAATATGATCTCTCTGCAGAGTTTTACTGAGTGGTATGAACAGGCAGAATGTGCACATGATGTGCCATTTTGTCATTCAGGAGCGGAGCTGGCATACAGTCTACTGCTCTCAACCTCAAAACTATACCCAGTGACCTAATTTTCTAGACAGACTTCCAATAGCTTTAATGAAAATATGTATTTTTAAAAGCCAATATTTTATTTATTTTTTTAGGCAAGGCAACCCTTGGTTGACCTCACAGATTGCAAGGACTTTGTCAGCTCACAACCCTTATTTTTTTATTTTTTACACCTACAACCCCTGGTCTTCCTAGGTGGTCTCGTACTAACCAGGCCCAACCCTGCTTAGCTTCCGAGATCAGACGAGATTGGGCTTGTTCAGAGTAGCATGGCCGTAGACTAAAAGAAGCCAATATTTTCGATAAACAAAACAAAAGCAACAGTAGTATAGGAATATGAAATCAAATGGTCATACAGAAATGCCAATACTCAACAACAGGTAAGCTTTGATATAAATGTGATCCAGAGAGACAATGCATCAGACTCAATAGTAAAAAAGAAAAAGAATCCAGAAGATAAAAATCCAAAGAGAAACATCAGAAATGTTTATATACCAGAAAGCGTTAAAAAAAAAAAAAAAAATCAAATCCATGCGAGTAAACCACCATCACTACCTTCTAGCAGGTTAAGCAATCCACATTCAGTCTGCAAAAGAAGCAAACTCTTACCTGCTTATCCGGATCACTCCTTTCCTAGCTCTGTAGACCTGAAGATGAAAAAAACAGAAGTAATTAAGTTCAGTCCTTGAATCGAGAGATTCTACACTATCATATAATTTTAAAAAATTGCTCATTTTTTTTTTGTTAAAGGAAAAGCTGAAATGAAAGCAACGTATAGCAATTAAGCAAGTGAGATGAATATTGTGTTATTTGCTCTTACGAATTTCTCATCGTGCTCACTGACATAAGTGAAGGCAGGAGTGGAATTTAGTAGTGGGGAATCGTTCAGTTCTCAACAGAGTAACATGATAGTGCTGCATTGATTGATTTCTGATTTCTGCCACATGCATACTTGTAAGATTTTTACTAGGGTTTGTCTATATTACCTTGGGGATTTTGATACCGGCTATCTACCTTTTACTTCATCCATATCAGTTGACTTGGGGTGTGGGGGAGGATGAAAACGAATTCCCTTCTATCTAGGGACTTAGTGTCAGGGACTATCATGGGAATCTGCTTGGTTTGTTTTATTTAGGTGGTAAAATCTAGAACATTAGCTAGTTGTTCTGGTCCAATGTTTTACTGTAAAATTGCTTATTGTAAAATTTGTTGGCCAACCAATACAAACTGTTTCAGATAAGTCACAAATCATTTGTGATTGCCAGTGGTGGAAGACTGATGAATTAAGAGCAGCGAGGAAAATTTTATTGTAAGTGGAAAACTTGAGCCTAATTGCAGAACCCCCGAACCTGCTGGCCTATTCTGGGGGCCAAATCCAGCCTGCTATCTGTTTTTATATGACTCATGAACTAAAATGGTTTTTAACTTATTAAGTGGTTGGAAAAAAAAAAAAAAAACAAAAGAAGAATAATATTTTGTAGCATGTGAAAATTATAAAAAATTCGAATTGCAGTATCCATAAAGTTCTATTGGAACACGGTCAACACCATGGTTCGCATGTTGTCTCTGGATGCTTTCATTCCACAACAGTAGAGATGAGTAGCTGGAACACAGAAGACTTGCCCTGTAAGTCGTAAAATATTTACTCCCTGATCCTTACAGGAAAAGTGCATTGACCCCTGACTTAGGCTGTGGTTGATTTCATCTTTGTTGGGGGTATTGGGGAGTACTGTGATGAGATCCTAATAATTGAGGCTGATCAATATAGATAGGTGAGTAATAGCTTTTCAGACAATTAAAATAAAAATGTACTTTGTTTTGGTGTCATTCAGGTTGCTCACTGCAGACCACGCGGGGCACACTCATGAACAAATGGAGCACTTGGCTGTTTGTGCAGGGAGTTCTAGGCCAGCTTCATTGCTGTACTAAGTTACTTATCAAACCCCCTATTTATTTTATAATAAGACTCTCTTTAATATTGATGAGAATATCTAGAAATCTCATTCAATATGGAATACATAGAAAAAACTCTTGAAAGAAGCAAAACACAATATATAAGTACACATGAAATGATTTATATTTCATTTAAAAGGTTTACATATTTATGTGAAGTATGTGCA
>NW_011888830.1:3630630-3642433 GCF_000151845.1 Pteropus vampyrus
CCAACCAATACAAACTGTTTCAGATAAGTCACAAATCATTTGTGATTGCCAGTGGTGGAAGACTGATGAATTAAGAGCAGCGAGGAAAATTTTATTGTAAGTGGAAAACTTGAGCCTAATTGCAGAACCCCCGAACCTGCTGGCCTATTCTGGGGGCCAAATCCAGCCTGCTATCTGTTTTTATATGACTCATGAACTAAAATGGTTTTTAACTTATTAAGTGGTTGGAAAAAAAAAAAAAAACCAAAAGAAGAATAATATTTTGTAGCATGTGAAAATTATAAAAAATTCGAATTGCAGTATCCATAAAGTTCTATTGGAACACGGTCAACACCATGGTTCGCATGTTGTCTCTGGATGCTTTCATTCCACAACAGTAGAGATGAGTAGCTGGAACACAGAAGACTTGCCCTGTAAGTCGTAAAATATTTACTCCCTGATCCTTACAGGAAAAGTGCATTGACCCCTGACTTAGGCTGTGGTTGATTTCATCTTTGTTGGGGGTATTGGGGAGTACTGTGATGAGATCCTAATAATTGAGGCTGATCAATATAGATAGGTGAGTAATAGCTTTTCAGACAATTAAAATAAAAATGTACTTTGTTTTGGTGTCATTCAGGTTGCTCACTGCAGACCACGCGGGGCACACTCATGAACAAATGGAGCACTTGGCTGTTTGTGCAGGGAGTTCTAGGCCAGCTTCATTGCTGTACTAAGTTACTTATCAAACCCCCTATTTATTTTATAATAAGACTCTCTTTAATATTGATGAGAATATCTAGAAATCTCATTCAATATGGAATACATAAACTCTTGAAAGAAGCAAAACACAATATATAAGTACACATGAAATGATTTATATTTCATTTAAAAGGTTTACATATTTATGTGAAGTATGTGCACAATGCATATAATACTTAAGCATTTATATGAAGATCAAAACCAGACACAACCAAACTGTATTTTTAGTGAAAAGATACATTCGTATATGTGCAGTGAAGAATTAACTTTGCCTGAAGTGAGGTCTGGACTTTGTCCTTGGCTCTTGGGAGATAATTTTTAAACTCTTAGAATATCCTGCTTGATAATGTCATTGTTTACCTGGAGACCTTGGTCTCTATCAGATAACCCATGCCACCAAGGTGTTTTATGGCCCCCAGCTCGGGCCTCGGACGATGCAGGATCAGTTAGACTTCTGGAGGGGCTGGAGCCAAGGTCAGCCTGCAGATGACCAACCATGTTTACGTGATTGAGCCCCAAGGAAAACTGAACACCAAGGCTTGGGTGAATTTATACAGTTGGCAGTACTGCATACAAACTATCATACAACATTTCTGAGAAGTAAGCACTGTCCACACAACTCTGCCGGGAGGGGACCACTAAAAGCTCTGTATTTGGAAGCCTACTGGACCCTGCCCCATGAGTCTCTTCCCTCGGCTGATTTTAATCTCTGTCTTTTTATTGTAATACACTATAATTGTGAGCATAACAGCTTTGTTGAGTTCTGTGAGTCCTTTCAGCAAATTATGGAATCTGAGGCTGGGTCTAGGGAACCCCTAACTTGCAAATGGTGTCAGAAATGAGGGTGGCCTTGGTGACCCCTGAAAACTGCAGAATATATTCATTTTTTATTTGTATATACACATACATACATATACTTCACATGCTAGCAGTTACCAGGATTGGGTGGTGGGCATAACATGTGGTTTCTAGGATGGTAGCAATATATTTCTTGATCTGATGGTCGTTAAATACATATTGACATATAATTATTTTTAAGTTGTGCATATACATTTATGTACTCCTATACTTATAATATCTCAATATTAAAAAAGAAGAAAAAACTCTCCATAGAGTACACTAGTTTAAAACACACACACACACACACGGTCCAGTGTATGAGAGTATTCAGCTACACAAAAGATTATTTTGTCCTTAGTCTTATTGCTCAAGACCTATTACTTATTTTTCATGAAGGAATAGGCCACTTGGTTGTTCAAAGACTATAATCACAATTCTCATGGTCTTGTGATAAAATAGTGGTTTTAATTTGGTTCATTTGTCATTTTCTAGAGTCTTGGGAATTCTGTCCCACTGCTTATATATGTACTTTGGACTAGAGTATGGGATTTCTCGTTTTGACTTAGTTGCAGCAGAATGAACCCCATCTGTACAGGTTAGATCGAATGACATTAAAATCTCCACTGCCCAGTAGGGTCACAATGATCAGAACAGTGACTGGAACCTCCTCCGCGCGGGAGCTGGGATTCCTCTCCCCTTTTCTGCATCTCAATCAGTTCTGGGCCTAATGTGTGCCTAGGGAAACTGTTTTAAACTGCTCGACTGCAGGGAGGATTTGAACCCATCAGCAGTCAGTCCCCCGCAGCCTGGATCCATTCAGGCCCAGATTCTGGCCTTTCTGCAGTCACTGTACGTCTACACAGAATGGGCAATGCTGCTACACGGAAGGACCACCTTCTGTCACCTTCCATGCAGGGAGAGCAGCTCGAACACAGCTCGTGGTCCCTTACGGCCAGACCACTGAACTTCTGTAGCGATTACCAGAGCTCTGTGCTTGAAAAAGGGGATTATGCCTCGAAAATACAGATGTGGTAATTGGGCACGGGAAGTAAAATCATTTTAAGTATTCATTTAACTTCTTAAGGTATCAGATGTAATTTAGTGACCTTAAAGATAACCTAAACATCAACATAGTTTGGAAACATTTTTGCTAGATGTTGGGAGCGTGGGTGTACGTATCTCCTATGAAGTAACATAATTATAGGTCCCAAAAGGAAAAAGATAATAAAGATGGCTGGCAACTAGCTGTGTAGAACAAAGTCTGCCAAAGAAGCAG
Organism: Pteropus vampyrus; assembly: GCF_000151845.1. Taxonomy (NCBI): domain Eukaryota; kingdom Metazoa; phylum Chordata; class Mammalia; order Chiroptera; family Pteropodidae; genus Pteropus; species Pteropus vampyrus. The sequence continues at coordinate 3,633,488 of NW_011888830.1, forward strand.
AACTTTGCTACACACCTCCCTCCATCAGAAGTCTGCTCAGACAGAGGGATACTTACAGGCTGAAGATAGAAACTCACTGGGTCTATCTTGTCAAGTGACTGCCTTTTTACAGTTACCCGGATTGATTGTCACAAGTCAATTCTCAGTAATTGCATTACCTGGCTTCACCTGATTCCACTGTTCATACGGCCCTAAATAATCAGGCCACTCATTGATCACTGGCTTGTTCTGGCCAACTGAACAACTCAATAAAATTGACCCTGTGGCAACTGGTTTCATTATTTAGCAGATAGCAGCTGGGATCCCCTGAAGCCTGAGCTGGCCACCTCTGGGGCATTTACAGCACTAAACACCAGGCTGCTTCCAAGCAAAGCATATGGTTGTGGAGGACAGACCCCCGGGTGTTCTCGTTGGCAGAGCTGGGATGCACGAATGGCAGATCTGAAATTTTACAATCACCTAATGCAACTTGTGTAGAAACTCTGATTCCTAGGTCCCAGTCCAGAGAGACTGGTTCAATATGCTGTGCTGGGGCCCCAGGGATATGCATTTTTAATAAGTACTTAAGTCATCCTGATACTAATGGTCTCTGAGAACCTTACAGAAATACTAAGTTCTCTTTGTCATGTAGCCCAAACAGTTTAGAACTGTGTGTAGACTCCTAAAGAGGGCGGTTGGTTTCTACATCATCATATAATTCAAGGATTTAATGTCAAGACCTTTTACCAGCCACACATTCTACCACCCAGTAGAAAAGTTATGCCCAATGACCCTGTCCATAAGCTGTAAGACCCACTTGGCCATTGTATAAATGGTTTTTACTTAGCTTCTATACAATTTTGAGGATGTAAATCAGGGGTCCCCAACCCCCGGGCCACAGACTGCTATTTGTCAGTGGCTTGTTAGGAACTGGGCCGCACAGCAGGAGGTGAGCGAAGCAATATCTGCATTTGCAGCCGCTCCCCAGAGTCAGCATCACCACCTCAGCTCCACTTCAGATCACCGGGCATTAGATTCTCATAGGAGCACCGGTCCTTGGTGCCAAAAAAGTTTGGGGACCGCTGAGGTAAATGATGTGACCTTCTGAAGTACTTTAGTAACATCATGTAAATGGATACTTTAATTAGTCCCTAGAGAATAATCTTGGATGCTTTCTTTCCCCAGACCATATACTGCTACAGGTGTCATTACCTTACATCTGTCAAATAAAACCATGAGCAGCTGGGCCAAACTGGTTTGCTTTTTTAAAGAAACTATATTAAAAGACTTTATATTGTTAATAAATGGAGGCCATAAAAGTTAAATATTTAGCTCATCCAGCCCTTAGAATAATGACTAATTATAAAGATAGTAATAATTTAATTCCCCCCAATTTATATTCGGCATTCATAGTTTTTAAAACCCTAAGAGCTAAGCTATAAACAACCTATTTTTTTTTAAATCAATGTTTAGTCATAATTTGTTGTTTGGGAAGTGATCTGTTTTGTCTAATGGTCACAGCTGGGCTGGCCAATCGGTAAGGGTGTTAGTACTCTAACTGGAAACTCAGTCTGGGATCGAAAGTCAGTTTAATTCAACAAATACACGTTGAGTATATGCTATGTTTAAGGCATGTGTACAACTCAGTTCTGATCTGCAAGAGGCACGCAATTTTAAATAAGCAGCAGTAATATACTATCAAAATTGTGTAGAATCTCTAAGAGGAGTTCAGGGTAACTTGCCCAGGGTTTGGAAGGAAAGGAAACTACATCTTGCGAGGATTAGTGAAGACGGAATGGAAAACGTAGCGTTCGCAATGGCAGTAGGCAGGGGGTGTGTTGAGAAAAGACGGGATCCAGTTTGGGTGGTCTGTAGACTGCATTTGGGGATCGATGACAGATGACAGAGCTGTAGCTCTTATCCTTCTATGAGTTTGGGCCCCGGCTCCTGGTGAGGCATTGCTAATTTTAAATTGGGATCCATTACAGCGGGAGCCAGGGAGATAATGTTTTGCTCCCTAGCTTTGTAAAGTCACTTGCTGTCTGTTTTTCAATTTCTCCACCCGTGCAGTATAATACTTAGGATTCCTCCTTATCTCAAAGGAGCATCAGCATAATAAAAACTGTTATTTGATTAGGACTTCATTCTTCACGAAATGTCAACCCATATATTACCTCTTTTGGTTCATATAACCAACCTTTCAGGTGTTTGGGGCTGACATTTCAATCTCCGTTTTGGAAGCGAGAAAAGTGAAGCTCAGGGAGAAAAGTAAATTGCCCAAGGCCGCATCGCTTTCAACGACAGAGCCACATTCGCATCCATGTCTCCTGCCATGAAACCCCTACCAAGCTGCCTCTCTTCACAGTGAGGAGTGAATAAGGGTGGACGAAAAAATGTTTTGTAACAGAGGCAAAGTTAAAACGTCCTTAACTATAACCCAAATAATAATGTTCAAGTGGCTAAACTTTTTACATGCAACTTTTAAGGAAAAAATTAATAAAAGCAAAGCAAAGAATAGCGACACAACGACAAATAAAAGCTGATGTCAGTGAAAGTAAAATAGAAATAGTCGGCTCAAGCAGATATTAAGAGTCTTTGATGTGATGCCTCATGAAATACAAACATTGGTGTTTTTTTTTTTTTTTTTTTTGCCAGAAATGCTTCACATGCCTCCGTCAGGCCTCTAAATACACCTTCCACTTTACAGGAAATGTGAGAGGTAAACTGATGCACTAAATGGAATGGAGAAGAAGCAATCGGTCCAATCCAGAAGGTGGGACCTTCTGGCAGGACAACGGGCTTAGCCTCCTTAACAGATTCGAGTCATCACTTTTAGGATGGGGTTGGAGAGTAGGGAGTGGTGGGAGGGAAGGATTAAAAAGGAACCCGAGAAGAATCTGGGGTGCTACCTTGGTTGTGGTGACGAGCTCAGGGATGATTACACGTAATAAAACTTGTCAAATTGTGTATTTTAAATACGTACGGTTTCTTAAATATTAAATCTGCTATAAAACTTAAAATGTTAATAGTCAAAGCAATTTGCAAAACTATAGAGATGCTCATTCCAAATCTCTGAGTATCTTGGTCTCTCCCTCTCAACTGAATGATCCACTCTGTCCTTTTGAACAGTTGAGAAAACTGAAGGATTGGCATGGCTGCTTTTGTGAATCTGTGCCTCTTCGGGGCACACAATTTGAGCAGTTAATGTAGGCGAAAGGGTTGTGCTAGCAGTGAGGGCATGCAGAGAATCACGGGGTTAGTTTTAAGGGTAAAAAGCTAAAATGAACTGCCATTCCGAGATGCCCAGAACACTCCTGACTGGAAAATGGTATAAGCTATGCCCTGAGCGAGCAGAAAGGCTCAATTTTATTTCAACCTGACCTTCATCTCATTCCACCTGTGCACTTATCCCAGGTGTTCTAGCAGATTGGGGGCTAATGCATGTGCACTCACAGAGGCACCTTTGAAAAATCGAATTTGCATAAGCCCACACACTGCAGAGTGCTTGAAAGATCCGTCAATAAGTATAATATTGCTCCTGCAGATAAAAATAAAAAGGCTCCTTGAAATTTGGGGAACATATTCAATAACTCCAGCTCACACGCTCTTTAAATTATAGGAAATATTTCAACACCGATTTATAGTTGTGACTAGATTGGCAACTATTCCTGTGGCCTTTCGGGCTTCAAAATATCTCCATTTCAATATGTCGAGAACATTAGCCCACAGTCAGAAACCATACTCTTCTTTCATTCATTCGGAAGGAACGAAATGCAGGCAAGCATTTTGAATCTACTACTTTTTCTAAAACAAATGCTTTGGTCATTTTTCACAACATCCATTGATATAGGTAGTCACTAAAATAAGAAGTTGACCCAAAACATTTTTCCCAATTCTATCACATAATTTTTTAAAAAGTCAGCTGTTTGCATAACGGTAACCATAACTGCTATACCCATAATGCCAGTGGATCGATTCATTTATTCAAATAGCATGGCGCCTTCCAAGCTGACATCTTAAAACATCTTCTAATGAAACAAGGATTCATTTAGATTGCTCATAATGCATATCCATTTTTCCTATTATTCATCCTTCCATCATGTTCCTGTCTGATTTATTTTAGAGGGCTCCTGGCTTATACATGTATGCTGTGGGGTGTGTGTGTGTGTGTGTGTGTGTGTGTGTGTGTGCGCGTGCGTGCGCTCACGTGCACACATGTACTCTAAACAAACAAATAAACACACAAACAAGCCCTGAAAATAGGTGACAAGATGAATTAGGTGACAAGGCTCTCACGATGGCACACAGCCTTTCTCCCCAGGTGGGAACCTTGGCTGTTTCTGAGACACGTCATTTCCTGGCTTCCCTTCCTCCTCATCTGCTACCCCCTTAACCAGGTGAGACCTATCTCGGTCTCTTCTACTGCGCTCCAGGAGCAGACACAGCTGCTCGAGGCCTGGTCCAGGTTGCGGGCAGAGCTGCCACCGGTGTTTGGCTGCCTGAGGCTGAGCTGAGCACTGACCAGTGACACTTGGATAAAATAAACAGAATATTTTCTTCATTATATCAGTACTATGTTTATTTTCAACTACAAATTGGGTACCGATTAGATTATTAGATCTAAAGGTCATTAGATAACAAGACTGCAATGCCTGCTGGTAAGTTTATCCATCTGGGTTAGACACGGGTCTTCTAAGGGGTGGCTGCTCTCCATCTTCTTAAGGACAGATAATTAAAGAGACATTTAAAGGTATTTGGATTCCAAGAAAAAAAAATAGAAATTTCTTTCTTGTTTCTACATATGTTGACATATATCCACAATACATTCTAGGCATACTATGTGTTTGTAATGCTGAGCCATTGAAAAGCCAATTTGCAGACAATTTTGCTATTTCCACAAATTTATGGGCATAAACTCTCTACTTAATTTTGATTACCACGGTCTTTTCCACAGGCAGGCATATTCCTTGGCCCTAGGAACAAGTTTTGACCTTTTCGGCTCCTTTATTCGGTTTGACATTAATTTTTATTCTTTATTCTTAACAGGTTTTCATTGTACTTAGTGAACAATACAGGGGCCCTGGGGGCCCAAATAAACCCATAAAGTGCCCATGAATTTTAACCAAAGACTGCAGCGCTCCATGATTAAAAGCTTTAAATTCTCCAAGAGCAACATGATTAATCCAGTACCACAGTGCCGAGTGGCTTCACACTGGCTTCATTTGTTGGTATTGTTATTTTCCTTGGGCATATTTGATTTGTTGGAATGATGATGATTTTCGTTTGTGCAGTTAATGTGAATCTCTCCCTGCAGTTGCAAAACTGTCTTAACTACTTCAATAATTTTTTACACGACTCATATCCGACTTTGTGAGGAAGAGAATGCAGGCCTGAGATAATGCGTATGAAGACAGATTCACCTAAACCACACACCCGGGGCTACTATCATGAAGATGAACACAAAAATTCTCCTCAGTTTATTGTATTTTTTGCAGAATTGAAGGCAAATGGTTCAGATGGTTTTCTATCCTGGTTTGTTTTCTATCTAGCTATTTTAAAAGATCTCTAGGATCCCAAGCTTTCCCTTGATAGCCCACCCTGGCGTTAAAATAAAAGAGTATGAGCGGCATTTTCCAGCCAAACTCTACTTCTGCGCTTCTTTTGCTCGTTCTTTTGCAAAAATAAAGAAAATCCTCTTGTATCTCTGTACGATTGCTTCAAAAATCCAAGGGTTGCTCTAAGAGTCGTTTTTCAGCTTCACTTTGCCAGGTTAAGATGTCTCCATTACCATTAACATTTCATCACAGAGCTTGTTTTATGGCACTTTGAGGTTATATTTCTACATCCATTTTTTTTTAAAACTTGTGCCCCAAACTGGCTGCAATAAAAGGCGTTACGATGAATATTAAAATTGAGCAGTGGTTTCATGTCTGCCTCGTCTCATTCGAAAGCCACAGAATGTTGCTGTCATCATCAGTATATCAACATGTCTACCATTTTTAGTGGCTGAAAATTTATCTTTAGCTTGCGATTTGCTAGAACCACCAAAACTGTGTTTTCGTGCTTTTCCCTTGCCTCTCTTCTACCCAGATTTTGAACAGATTCAATTTTTTTTTTTTTTTTACTCTAAGGATTTTAATATGCATATATCTTCAATGGTTTTTTCCCTTAATTTGCTTTGAGAGTTCAAAGTTCTTTGAGATCAGCTCCAGAAAGCTAAATAAATGTGTTTTCAAAATCAACATCTCTTTCAAAATGTCACTTATGACAAAATGGATTTCTTTTGATTCAATAGGTTAAATACTGGTAGTAAACTGAAGATGACATGCTCAAGAATCCACCTGCACTCTAATAACGTGTCGCGACCGTTAGGTTAGAAATATAATAATATTTCTATTACGTGCTGTGATTCGTCTCTCAGGGAAAGGCTGATACTCAGGGCCAGGGACATGAGTCTCTGATATCAGAAATCAGTCATTTCAAACATTAAGTCAACCTTAAGAGAATTCTCGATGGGACAGCCATTTGAGGCTTTCCTTATCATCTTATCATGTAATTTCCTGGATCCACCAGCTGTCTTACTCTTTTCTGACAACGGGGCATTATGTGAGAAATAATGAACTTCAGGTATGTCTCCCTTCCTGTTCTCCCCTTGGTGCAGCTGCTGACATACACATTTTTGGGGCCACAGTTATCAAATGGATCGGACAGCTTTAGCAGCCAAAAAATCAATGTCATAGTACTTTCAGTGTGACCAAGAAGAGAGGATGAGTGGGTTTCTGAAGATCACTTCCTCTTAATCAGTGTGTGAATAACCTTGATTTTTCTGTGTTTTTATTCTTTTGGGGAAATTGGAGAGGAGTTGTGACTTATGAGACTATTCTACTTGGATGGCCCTAAATATTAACTTGTGGCTCTTGAACAACCACGGAGAAATAACAGAAGACTCATAAACATTGCTCAATTTCATGGATGTTATTTTTGGGCAAGTTCTTCCTCACAGTATTTTGAGTGTACACAGCAGCTGCAAGCTTAAAATCAAAGGTTTTTCAAGTTCACCTTTAGCCCCTGTAATATTTCAGCTAAGCCTGCCTGAGGACTTCCTTCTTCTCTTTGATGGAAATAATAAACTGTGATGCGTTCACAATAACAGCTCTTGTTCTCACCACCATCTCATTTCTAAGAAGTGGAACAATAGCTCCTTATATTTCTGAGAATAAGACCTTCCAGAACAGCAGTGAGACTGAGGAGCTGGAATGAGGCTTTCTTCACACAAGGGTCATGGAAAGACATCTTGACACTGAGTTGCCATGGATGCATTAAGATGTTGTAGTGACATTCTTCCCTTTTGGTGACTGGTTACCGTGCACTCCAATTAACACATCAGAAAGCAAAGCTACTGTGGCAAAGTCGTCTGGTGGCTCCTAAGTCCCCTTTGCTTATCGATCCTCCCACCATTGCTGGTTCAGCTGGAAAGGATAAATTAATTTTTCACCATTTTGTGATCCTTTTTACTTTTAAATCTATTTGTCAATTTAGAATTCAAATATTCCTCAAAGAAAAATACCACTTGCTCCAAATATAGGTTTATCATCGGAGAGGTCAGTTTTTAGTACAAAATGAGACTTCTCAGACACATGAATTTCCTTCAGGCCTCGTGTCACATCCTTCTTCATACTCCTGCCAAACCTGCTAGGCCCACAAAGCTACAGTCTTAAGTGGTGAGGAGACAGGATACAGGGGTGAGCGATTATCACTAGGAGCTAGGTCAGCCCTGAAAGGTCTCAGAGAGCAGCCACACCACCCTAAAGTGCAAGGCCACCAGGGAGAAGGTCAGAGCGGAGCAGCCACTGTTGTACAAGTTTTCGGGCGTTTACTAAGCCTGGGCAGATATCTGTCATCTAGTTTCCTGACCTGGGCCGTGGAGGTAAGGCTTTCAGAGTAACATCTGAGTGAATTGTTTTGGTATGACTGTTCTATTCTGAAAAGTGCAGGTAGATTGTGGCATGAAGAGAATTTGGTGTTCTAGTGACTGACCTGGTCCAGCAGATGCTGCTGGAGCCCCGCCCACATGCCCTTATCAGGCCACTGTTCCCACCCCCTAGTTGTTGTGGGTGTCGGCTGTTAGTCCCCAGCTTCTCTCTTCTTTGATGAATCGCCCATGGCCCCTACAGGAGTCACGGAACTCGAGAGAAGCCTCTGAGGTTACCTCCTACATGCAAACTCTATTCTCCTGGGAGGGGGCTATTTTTAGCAAATGACAGACTGCAGTGTGGGCACAGAGGCCCAGCTCTCCTACCTTAAGATAAGATGCTCCAGGGCTTTCTGTGGGATAAGGGTAAGGCTGGCCATAGCTTCATCCTCGCCCTACCCTGCTTCCTGCGCTGCCCATAGTTTTCTCCCGCAGACCTCCTTCAACAGATCACCTCCACAAGAATCCCTGTCTTGGCCTCTACCACAAGGGAACATGATCCAAGACACATGGAAACTAAGTCTACTTTGTAGCACACTAACATTCATAGGACAATGATAATTTATATGTGTCTTGAACATTCTAATATTTAGCTGTATATAATCCATCTGGTAAAATGCAAATATATGTTTACAATGGGAACCAGCAATTCCACTTCTAGGTATTTATCCAAGAGAAATAAAAACATGTGTCCACGAAAAACCTGGCACAAGAACATTCACAGCAGATTTATTCATAAAAGGCAACATCTAGAAACAATCCAGATGTCCATCAACTGAAGAATGGAAATATACAATGTGGTGTGTTCTTAAAGTGGAATCCAACTCAGCAATAAAGAGAATGAGCTACTGATGTGTGCAGGAGCATAGGTGGATCTCGAAAATACTCTGCTGAGTGACAGAAGCCAGACCCAAGAAAGTATACACTTTACGATTCAATTTAAATGAAGGTCTAGAATAGACAAAACTAATCCAGAGTGACAGAAATGATATCAG
>NW_011888830.1:3643545-3645049 GCF_000151845.1 Pteropus vampyrus
CATCATCTAGGAAAAGTGATACATCTAAGTCATGATCATCCATTAAACACTCTATCAGATTAGCAAACCAGGCTAATAGCTACAAAGATTAGTGGTGAAATTTGATCTCGGGGGTGGGGGTGGCCAAAGATCAAATCCATTTCCTTGTCTTTTCCACTCCTAGAGGCCACCTGCATTCCTCGGCTCTGGTCCCTTCCTCTGACTTCAGAGCCAGCTGTGCAGCATCTTTCAGCCACCATCTCTGGCCCCTGCTTCCATTCGCACGGCTCTCACCTCCTCTCTGGTTTTGTCATCACGTTGCCTACTTTCCCTCTGACCCTAGTGAGAACACTGAGAACACTCGGATAAACCAGGAAAACCTCTCTTAAGATCCTTAACTTAATCACCATTGCAAAGTCCGCATTAACATGCACAGTAATATATTCCAAAATCTGAGAACTGGATGTGAATATTTCTGAGGAAGGGGTGGTATTCAGCCTATCACAGAATATCCGTGAGCTATCCCGATGCCATTTTGGAGAATTTGAGCAGTTGAAAGCTAAGCCTTTTGGGACCGAATGGAATAAAGGCTGGTTGGGGCCAGGGAAAAATCTTGCACCCGTTGAGAAGGAGCTGGAGCTGAAAGCAGAGAGAAAGCCTCACACTGATGAGCTTAGACCTGTGCTTCAGGGAGCAGGTTCTGGTTAGGGTGGAGGGTAGCTTGGAAGATTCTAGGAACTGAAGGTGAGGCTCTAACCTGGATGGCACTGCAATGGGCCAGGTCTGGTGTGAACTAGAAAGTTCACTCATTTCTTAATCTTGCCCAAGATGGATTCCATCCTCAATCACCACAGCAAGAGAGGAGATTTGAAGAGAAGACGATGAGAAGGGAAGAAGTGGAGGCACAAGCAAGGCTTTCTTACTTGCCGAGTTTTGACAGAATAGGTAACTGCTAACGGAAAAGAGCTTTCCTGGGATTTATTTGTGATTTTAGTCATGAGCCACTTAACGACAAAGACATGTTCTGAGAAATGTGGCACCAGAACTGTCCTGTCGTGCAAACATCACAGGGTGCACTCATGCAGACCGAGAGGTGCAGCCTCTTGCTCCAAGGCTACAAACCCGCGCAGCACGTCACTGCACTGAGTACGGCAGGTGACTGCAACGTGGCGACAAATGTCTGTGTATTTAAACATAGAAAAGGTGCAGTAAGAATACAGTATAAAAGACAAAACCCGGGGCACGTGTCATGAATGGAGTCTGCAGAACTGGATGTTGCCCGGGCGAGTCAGCGAGCGAGTGGAGAGTGAGCGAAGGCCTGGGACGTGGCTGTCCACTGCTGTGGCCTTTACGGATACTGTGCACTCAGGCTATGTCAAATTTGTAAAAAACGATTTTTCTTTCTTCAGTAATGAACTAACCTTAGCTTGCTATAAATATTTTACTTTATAAACTTAATTTTTAAAAACTTTTTGGCTTTTGAATAACGGCTTGAAACACAAACGTTGTACAGCTGTAGAAAAGT
>NW_011888830.1:3646604-3653929 GCF_000151845.1 Pteropus vampyrus
CACATCAGCATTCACAGACTCACCACTCCCTTTCACATGTATGAATAACAATCTCTGTTCGTTTAAACCACCCAGAGCTAGAAGTAAATTCAGCACTGTAGTCAGGTCCAGTCTTCTCTATCAACGTGGAAAACAAACTTTTTGCTTTGGCTAAGACTGTCATGGTGCCGAGGAGAAGGGCTTTCGTGTCTGGTCTTCAATCCAGGCCATTAGATGTTTCTCCATGTCTAATACAGGCCCTTCTCGAATTTTTGGTAGTCTCTTTGCCTTTGATGAAGCAGATCCTTTAACAGCTGCCATCATTTTGTTCTTGTTCTTCAAGATCCTAGCTGTGGTGGAATGGGACATGCTGGACTGGCGAGCAATGATGGTCACCAATTTGCCACTTTCATAGCCCTTAATCTTTTTAAATTTTGTTTCCAGGTCACTCAGCATAGCCTCCCACTGGCAACATTAGCAGTGGATTCTGTGTTCTCAAAGGCCGTGATGAACAAAACAACGCAAGAATAAATCAAGCACAAGAGAAAATGATGCAATCAAGAGACATGGTAAACAAGATGTATATGGCTGCTGCCTGCATAATATGACATACCATTTTCCAAAAAACATTTATTAAGTAGAAAGAGTACACTCTAAACTAATGATAAGAAGTAGAGTTAATGCACAAACCAGTAACACAGTAGTTTATTATTATTATCGAGTAATACTCACTGTACATAATTGTAGGTGCTATACTCTTAGACAAGTGGCAGCGCAGGGGGTTTGTTTACACCAGCATCACCACAAACGCACGAGCGATGTGTTGTGCTCCGAAGTCACTAGGTGGCAGAAATTTTTCAGCTCCATTTCAATCTCGTGGGACCACCATCAAATATATGGTCTGTCATTGATGGAACCATCGTTATGGGGTGTATGGCTGCACTCACTTTGAAATCCCTTTAAATATCGCAACACTGAGGGCATTTCAGACTTGAACACATACATATTTTATTAAAGAGCATACAATTCACTGACTAACCAGATAGAAAGAAGATTCCCTCCTTATGAAAGCAGTGACAAATTATTTGTATACAGGGCACGATCTTCTTAATATGCTCCTGTTTTCTTTGTGAATTGAGGGATTAGGCAGGTCAGGAAGATCTTTAAAAACAAAAACCCTTATTATCAAGCTTTTGAGGTCATTTTATATTAAACAAAATAATTTGAACAGCATTTGTACAACAAGAGACTAGGCAGCTTATGCTTGCTCTTTCTAATAATCAGAAGTAAAGCATAATTTTTAAGCATTCTTCTGGTGAACAGTCATTGCTTTAAGTACTTCTAACAGTTATGCAGATTAATGTATGAGATCCACATCGCCTTTAGGTGAGACACTATAGATGCTCCTCAAACCACAGAAAATGTTCCCTCATCTCGCTTGAAGATTCTACAGTTCCCCAAAAGATCTTGACATTTTCTCTGTATTATTCAGGCGAGATGCACAAAGTCCTAGAACACGGCATGTTCTTGATAATAACCATATAGACTCTGTGAAGAGCAAATTCTATCATGACAAGTTAAAATGTTAAGTTCTTGACTTGGAAAAGAAAAAAAAATGAATCTGTATAGAATATACTCATATGTTCAGAAACTGTAACAATATAGAATACATTTTTTGTTTAAACTTTCTGAATGTCTATTTCTATTGTAGAAAAAATCTTAAAAATGCATAAATGCAGGATTTAAAATAGCTTGATGATAAAAACATTTATATAATTTGGCAAACAGGCTAAGATTTTGGTTTTCCATGAGATAGATGCACGAAGTTGCTTCGATAGTCTCTGGGAGATCTGGTCCTAACCAGATGTGCGACTTATATTGATTTTCTCAGTAACAACAACGCATATTCATTAAATAGTTTAATGGATGACAGTACTTATAAAAATATCAATATTATTTTGTATACAGATGTGAAATTTAAGATCATCTCAAAGAGTGGTGATGTGGTCTAAAGAAAAATGATTACGTGATTGTTTGATAACCTATGATGGGTCATATACCTTATCATTTTTAAGGCCAAACAGCAGAAGATTGAAATAAGCAAACAAACAAAAAGAGGCCAAGACCATCCCAGTGGTCCACAATCTAATCCTGTATTGCTTTTTTGTTTTTGTTTTTGTTTTTGTTTTTGTTTTTGTTTTTTTTTTTAAAAGAAAACTTGAGGTTTGGATCCTAGAAAAGACATCAGAAATTTTTCAGTATCTGTTCTCAATAGGGACCTAGTGATAATAACTTAAAGCCTTGACATTTAATGAGGCAAGTGTGGGTTTGTATTTGCTAATTTTCTCCAAGTTTTATAGTGGAATATTAAAGTTGCAACCAAAAATCACAGGAGATTTCACTTTTCTTTGATTTTACAACTCAGTGTAAACCTAATGGGAGTAGAAAGTTAATAATAGGGCAAAACAGGCCCTAAATTTAGTTGCGCCTCTAGATGAATGTGCTTATTGGTAATTACTATTTTTGTTATAAAATTGTTCAAAAAATTAAAACGGCATGAGGATGTTATAATGAATATCATATCCTCAACCAATCTTAAGAAATAAGATATTACAAATGGCATCGAAAACTTTGTGTGACTCCCAGCACTCCTTCCCCTGCCTTGCCCCACTGTTATTACATGTGTGTATATATTCTTGATATAAATGCAGTATTGTTTAGTAAATATATTTTATATAACTGGAATCATATTACATGCATCTTTTTGCTTTTGTTGTTCAACATTACGTCGTAGAAATTAACCATGTTGCTAACTTTGCCTCTATTTTATGTTGTCCTTTGTAACATAAAAAAATAGCTTTACTGAGATGGAATTAACACATCATACAATTTGCTCATTTAAAGTATACAATTTTTTTTTTTTACATAATTTCACAGGGATGTGAAACCATTATCACAATCTAATTTTAGAACATTTTCATCTCTTGCCAAAATAAACTCTATCCATTAGCAATCACTCCTCATACTCACACAGCTATACACAACAGTAAACTTACTTTTTGTCTGTATGAATTTGTTTATTCTGGATATTTCAAATAAATGAACTTATACCTTATTTGGTCTTTTGTGTCTGGCTTCTTTCACTTAATATAACATTTTCAAGGTTCATCTATGTTATAGCATGTATCGATACTTTATTCCTTTTTATGTCTGAATAATATCCATTGTATGGATATACCAAATTTTACGTATCCACTCATCAGTTGATGGACATTGGGACTGTTTCCACTTTTTGACTATTATGAATAATGCTGATGTGAGCATTCATGTATGAGTCTTTGTGCGGACATATGCTTTCATTTCTCTTGGGTATGTACCTGGGAGTGGAATTGCTGGGTCAGATGGTAACTCTGTGTCAAACATTTCGAAGAACTCTCAAACTGTTTTCCCTTGTGAGTGTATCATTTTCTATTCCTACCAACAATGTATGAGGATCCCAATTTCTCTCCATCCTTGCCAACGTTTATTATTTTCTGTCTTTTTGATTTTAGCCATCCTAAAGAATGCAAAGCAGTATCTTGTGGTGCTATTTCATTTTTAAATGCTGTATAGTATTCCAATTTGTTTTAAAAAATCCATTCTCCTGTTAATGGATACTTAGGTTCTTTCCTCTTTTGCTCTTATAAATAATGCTGTATGTCTATTTTTAGGTAAATGGGCCTCTCTGTTTACCTTTAGAAATATATTCACGGTATGCATATCTTCATGAAAAAATATTATGATAATTATTTTTTAACTAAGAGTTTGAGTAAACTGAGTATATTTAACATTCTGGAAGTAAGACAGAGAGCTGAAGCTGGAGTGTGTTCCATGCAAATGATTTAGATTCCCTTCCTGGGGCGTCTTGCTCTTCGTATGCCGTTTCGTATGCCAGAAGAGAACCTTTGACTGAACGCTCACGGTGGCTTCGACCGAGGACTTTTTATTTTGCTTCGTTAGTTTGCTTGATTTTTGTTTTCAATTTTCTTTTTGTATCTGCGACTGAGGCTTTAAGAAAATACCACTAAGGGATGAGGCTGTACTTTGTATTCTTCTTTATTATTCCTCGGATCCGGGAACAGCGTTTGCAGAGTATTAAACAGTCTGAAAGTTTTCGGCAGATTGCAATGCAATCAGAGTTCTAGGAGCTCAGCCCACAACTCTCCCTCCATAGAGAGTGAGCAGATCATGGCAGGGTAGATAGCTTTGTTGGGCTGTCTCAGGAATCAATCTAAACGGCCACTTCAATATCTTGTGCAGGGATTAACGTGGAGGTAGCTGGAGGGAGCAGTTGCCACAATTGAGGGGAATCTGAAGGCAAATGCTTGAGTATTAGAGAGTCCCCTGAACAAATGGGCACAATCAGAGATTTCTGAGAAGCATATATAAGACAATCTTGGGGATGGTCAGCTCAGTTTTTTTTTTTTTTTCAGAGAAAATAGTTGGTAATACTGACCTGAGTAAATATAAAAGAGAAGATGCATCTTCCACCTATGCAATTTCCAACATTCCCAATAGAATAATGGACCTGCTTTTTAATTCTAAGTTTGTGAAGGAGAGTATATTCGGAAAATGTAGTTACCTCTGATTTACTCAGTCATTTAGAAAAACGAAAGCCTCACCATTCTTGGCTATGAAGAGTGTGTAAGTGCGTATAGAATTATCTATGAGGACCCATGGCTTCCCAGAGTGAAAATATCAGAGGATAATGGTTTCTTTAGACATAGTACCTCTTTCAATGAGGAGCAGATGGGAAATCAGTTTCAGCCTATCAGCTGACAATCCAGGATTGAAATCTCAAGCCTCGAGAAGTTATAATATATCATAAGAAGAGATGAGGAACATGGAACATTTCAGTTCCACGGGTCTCTGGGGGAGAAGGGAAGTAATAGGAAGGCGCGCGGCCTGGAAGCAGCCTGCCCCTCCCTCTACTGCAGATGTTGGATCCAACGAAATGCAGGCTACAGTAATATTTTTGAGAACATCAAATTTCAAATACTGATTGTTCTGATACTGCAGGATGAATAATCATGACATTTAAGGATGTCTTCCTTCCGGCTGCTGGGTAGTATGGTCAATCATCTTGGATATTAAGAAACAAAATTACAAAACCGTAAAATATTTTTCAACGGGCAGCAAAAGGAAACCAGAATACACCCCTGACTCATTTGGGCTATAGACCATTACTTCTAGAACGCGGTCTGCCGTTACATACAGACCCGGCATGGCGTGGTTATTCTTTAGCTTCGACTTTTGGGGAAACGATTCCCTTTTTTTTTTTTTTTCTTCCTCACTCTAACCCTCCCTGCTCAGTTTCAGGGTGCTAGGAAGCTGGTCCAGTCATCTGGTAAATATGTACAGAACAGCACTTACAAAAGGCTGGCCCCTGAGCTGAGGAAGTGCACTCAGACGCAGAAGAGGTGATTACTGTGTGCAAGGACTTTACAGTCTAGTAATAAAGGGACAGATGCGTGATAATAACGAGGACAGTGGAATGTTCCAGGGAGCTCGGAGACGTGAATGTACGGGGAGACTGTTGAGTTTCTCCTAGATTTCTAGACTGGACGCTGGATGTGGCTGCAGAAGGGACCAGGGCTGAGAGCTGGGTGTGAAGTTACCAGCGGAGTGAGTCGACATGGGCGTGGGGCCTGCAGTGCCCGAGCAGCGGGCAGTTCCCTTCATTGCTTCTAGGTAGCCAGTGGTGGACAAAAGACATGCTTTCACATACGATTGTGCCAGAGATGCTGGAAGCTTCCTGAAGGGCAAAGAGATTTTTGCGGGATGTTTGGAGTTAACGCATTTGGGTTTGAATCCTGGGAAGTGAGTCAAACTGAGGATCAATTTTCCCTCCTATAACAACAAATTAATAACAAATGTCTCACTTCTTTCAGAGAGCAGTGAAAAGGATCAAGGTCAATGACATTTTAGTATGTTTCAAACTGGTACTGTAGACCCATGAGATCTTTTTGGGCAAGCATTTTTACTTAATGGGGAGTAATTTAAAACATTTTAAAATTGAAAATGAGAAGGTTTATCATGGAAGATAAAAAGTTCACATGAAGTTTGAAAGTAAAGCAAGGAAGTTAAAATGCTGTATGCGTGGGCTGTCTCCCTCAGCCCTAGGCGTGCACATCCCTCCCACTGCGTCAGAGGGAGAAGCTGGGGAAGCGCTGGGCATGGAGGCACGTGAACGGAGGGCGCTGTCCACACTGCGGTCCTGACTTGTAATCCTCATGTATCGATAGGTCGGCTAAATCCTCAGCAAGCCAGAGCTACACTTCAGCTATAGAAAAACAGCTTTGGAATTTGGTGGCTACATCTTACCCACACTTATGTTTGTATTTACCAAAAAAAGCGGCTTTTAGGCACAGGCAGTGATACTGTGCACACCCGCACACGAGGTGGGGTGAGGAATAGGGACAAAGGGCAGGAAACCTCGGGGACTAGGGTAGGCCAGAAAATCTTCCGGGAGGTGACACTTCCGACAAGCCCCGAAGGAGGCTTAGGGTTTAGCTTGGAGGGGAAATGGGGCAAGAGGAGTTGGGGGTGAATGAGGGGAGCAGGCTGTGCAATATGAGATATGGAAGAAGGGGCCGAGTCATGAAATTCAGAAATCAGCGTTGGATCCAAGATGGAGGGGCAGGTCGGTCAAATCCCCACGACCCGATTTATAAGGTTACAGAGACACCAGATGGCGGGAAGCCTGATGTATTCTTCAGTTCATCATCGCTCACACCAGTGAGGAAGCTTGAAAGGAAAGTGAATGGGCAGGATGGGAACAGCTCGCCGAGGGGCAGGGAGAAATCATTAATGTGGCTGAAACCACTCACCCTTTCTGGGCTCCCTTTCTTCACTCTCAGGACCAAAACAGCAGAGCTGACAAAGCAAGTGCAAAGTGAAGCTGACGTGTCAGAGAGCGGCTCTTGCAAACAAGTGCCATGCAAGCTCCACATAATGATGTGGCACCTCGATGGCACCTGCACCTAGTCAGAACATCCTGGTTCAATATTTTATCGCAGCTTGTCATAAATATTCCATGAGACAAAACTCAGGAAGTAATACTGGATTTGGGTAATTTTTCCAGCCTCGGAAATCGTAGCAGTGATTTTCATTTTCAGAGCATCTAATCCATTTCTTAATTATGCATGAAGAGGAATGTGACTGTTATAATATTTAACACTGTCAAGTGTTGTAGTGATGGAAGAGACTTGGTCACATAGTGTGGGAGCAAGGTAAGGGACCGAGAGACGCCGTGCATGAAACCAAGCACTCTTTATGGAGGTGACAAGTGACAGACACACGTTTTA
>NW_011888830.1:3655043-3667837 GCF_000151845.1 Pteropus vampyrus
TGTTGGCTAAATTTACCAAACAGTGCCCTGATGTACAGTTGTCCCACTTCATCCACCTGTCACTAGGATTTCTGAAACGATGTGAAAAAGTTGAATTCCGTCTGACATATTCAAAATTACTGCTGATTTGTTGACATTCTCCCAGTTGTCCGTGTGGCAACTGTGAGATGTTCAAAGTGCACTTGTCAAAAGAGCTCGCTGCGTGAGAGGGGGCCGAGGAAACCACAGGGAACCTCTGGAAAAAGGGCTTTTGTTTGATTTTTTTGAAACAAACCACCTCGGAAAAGAAATCCACAAACATCCCTCAATATGCAAATGGCTTCCTGCTTCCCCTACCTTGCTCAGATTGAACCTGCCTCCTACAAAACCATGGAGCCCCATGAAGGTTAGCTGATGAGCTGTCCTTTGTGGAGGTGACACTGCATTCCAGAGTGTGGTTCCCTGTCATGGACCACTAGCTCTAATTGCGTGAATGCTGAATCCTTAAGAATGAAGCCGATACCACTCTGTCTCAAAGCGGAAGCTCTGAAGTACACACACACACACACACACACACACACACACACACACACACACACACAATATGCAGGTTCCTAATTGAATCTAAAATGTAAGTGCTTTGCTGTTTAAAAAGACCTTGCTATCTTGATAAGAAAAACTAATGAGTTGCCCTTTCCAGAGCTGGTCACACAATAACCCTGGTGACAAGGACCCCTATCAAGAAATAAAGCAGAAGATAAATGAGATTTTTCTAATATCCATTTCAGCCATTGTTCACCACTGTCAGGCAGTACAGATCCTATTTATCATGGGATGGTAGAGAGGAGACATGATTTTGTAAGGAAAGCATGAACTGCAGCATTATACTTTCAACCATAGGTAAACCTTTTTCGCCACCTGGTTGAAAATAAAGCAAAGTTCGGGCTTGGGGGCAGGGAGAGAAGATGTCCCTAATCTTGCCTTTGCATCTCAGGGCTAAGACAATTATCCAAGAAGACAAGGGAGAAAGAGCTTATTTCTGACTAGAGATTATAGGAGTTTACTATTTATAACCCATGAAATTGTAATGGTGTCAGATGTCCAAAATGCAAACGGAGACTAAGAAATTGTCACTTAAGACTGATGCAATTTAGAATTTTCAGAGGCTCCATAAAAGCAGGAAGTAAAAGGCTGATAGTCAATTCCAGTCCAGGAGAAGGCTGGGCAGATTTACAGAAAAGCCCTGGGGTCCTTTACTCTAGAAAAAACTCCACAGGGGCCAATATTTAGGTGTCGTTCCATAGATCCACGATGAATCAAAGAGAGCATTTGAAAACAGGGTCAGGTATAAGCCAAGAAAATCTTTAAAACTCGGTACTGCAACTTTTCCAAAATTTGCATTTATAAGAATTACGTAATTGTCAGAAATCTGACCCCGGGAAGGTCTCACTCAAGTCAGAGGCTGAAACATCCATCTCCTCTGCTGGCCCTAAGGCCAATGTCACTTTGGGATGGTTAAAACATTTTTTTAAAAAGATATTTTACATTTCAAGAGAGCTTTCTTATCTGTAGAACTGGAAAGGCTGGGCCAGCTCCAAATCTCATGACTGCTGTTTACCAGGATGCGGATAAGGACTGTCCTTGCTCTCTGAGATGTGGGGGCAGCCGCCAGGCTGGCTGAGAGGTGATGCATGTGCAGTGACAGCACCGAAGTCAGATGGCCCGCCAGGCCTGGGGATCTCAATGCACACCCTGTCACTGGCCTCAGGTGTAACCCAGGAGCGGGCAGGGCTCCACCCTCACCCCTTCCGTCCACTCACTGTCCATGGATCCAAAGGAAAAACGAGTAATTTTGAATCAAGATGAATTTACTCTTCTGGGAACTTTTACTATCCCTTTTGCTATTTTTAGAGGACGTATGCATTTTTAAAAGAATGATTTATTCTCCAAAATGCTTATATATTTTCCTATTAGTAGTGCCCTATAACATGGTGGAGATGAGCAAAGGAGGGAGGACACGCAAAGGCTGCTGTCTCCTAACAGATTTTCTTTTTCAGAAGAGCTAAAGCACAGGCACAAAGGAGTCATTTGCATTTCAATAAACACTTTCTCTCCCTGGTTGTTTCATTTTTCTATTGCTCCTTGCTGGAAAGACATCCTCAGTCTGGCTGTGACATCATTATTTAATGCAGGCTACCAGGCAACGCTCTAGACTGCGGGGTAATGTGGATTGTAAGGTGATCTGAGTTTGGCTTTGGGACCTTGCTGGAGAAGTGCTTCAGAGCGGGATGGTTGGTATGACCTGTCTGAAGTCCCTTTTGCTCCCCCACTATAGTGACAGGATATGGGGCAGTAATGATGTGAGAGAGTAAACAGAAAGCCCAAATTCTCAGACTCTCATAAATACCCTGGCCAAGGCAAAGGGAATCACCCATTTCTGCTCCTCGGTCTATACGCCGCAGGCTTCCTGTTTTCTTTTTTTTTTATTTCAGGGTGGTCTTGATTGGCTACTGAATAAGTAAATGAGTGAATCAATCATTTACTGACTGTCTATTGTCGGGTCCTTACCGGGCACTCAGAATCAGAAATAAAAGCAGCGTCCCTTCTCCCAAGGAGTTTATGATCTGGTGTGAAGGCTTATTGAAATAAACAGCTTGAAAAATGATAGAACAGCAGAAAACACGGGACGCATCAGGCGAACAACGAGGGAGACCTAATACAGCCTGAGGGTTGCTGAGTCGAATCCTGATATTTATTTCAACCTACTTTTATCTAAAAATGATAAAGGGGGTGGAGTACGAGATGTAAGAGAGCGAACAGAGGTAATGAAAAATCTGTTTCAAAAACTCTAATATTACATCAATAGTGAGATGAGAAATAATATTTAGTATGTTCTAGACACTGTGCCAAGAAGACATGTGTGTTTACTTCCTAAGAACGGCATGACAAAGCACTATGTTATTTCCATTTTACAAGTGAAGAAACTGAGGGTAAGTAACTCACCTAAGGTCCCGCTAGGAGGGGAGTTATACAACTTAAAACAGCCAGCCTGTATACAAAGTCTATAATTTTTTGAATAAGCAAAAGATGCTACTTTGAAATAAAAATACCATTATTGCTGTTAATAAGCTCAGGCGACGGGAAGCTGGTAAAATTTTATATTCACCCAGAATGTCCAGTAAGGTATGATTAAGGCTGATGTACAATAGGTTCTCAATAGCATAGTTTATATTCTACTCAGATTTTTAAACTTTCTTTTTTCCTTAGAGAAGATATATCATACTAACATAATTGACTTCTGGCCAGTCAGAATCTCTTTGCTCCTCAAAGCCAAGTAGATGGGATTGGGTGGCAGGCAAAATATGGATGAAAACCAAGTTGTCTGATAGGCGGGCCACCCACTGCTATAACTGGGTCAGCGTAGTTAATATAATGAGTAGCAGAAGTAGAAGAAACATGAAGTCAAGGATTCTGTAATATGCTAAGTCAATTAAATATCTTTTTTTCTTTCTTTTTAAGAGAATAATATAAGAATGATAGCAAGATGCATTGATTTATCTACCAAATTTCATTTTAACGTCCATCCATCTATCCATCCATTTTGCAAATATTTATTGACTGCCTACTATGCTGGCCTGAAAATTCAGATATACTAAAAATAATTCCTGTTCTCAAGGAACTCACAAGGTTACTGAGTAAGCCCACTGTGTAAACAGGCCATTATAGAATTATGTGATCTCTGCCATAATGAGAAAGATAGAGATTTCCATGGAAGTGCAGAAGAGAGACCCAAATCTCTCCTGATTGTCGGTGCAGGGGGAGGTGGTAATCTGAAGTTTATGACAGGGGCGTGACAACTGGGGAGGTCTTGATGCATGAGTAAGGGATCTGGGTAGAGAAGGGTGTAGGGCTTGGAAGAAGGTATCCCAGGTAAAGGAAATAGTAGTATGGACAAAGGCATAGAAGTGAGAGAAAGAATATCTTCACTGAATTATGAAAATTAATGAAGCCAAGCATTTAGAGAGCACCTAATATGATCAAAACATCGTTAGAGGGGGCAAAGATTCAAAGATATGACAAGGTTTTCATTTTTAGTATATTTCAAATCTCATTAGAGAGACGTATAAATAATGACAAATAAAATAAAAAATAAAATAAAATAAAGGTATAATAAAATACTGTTAAATCAGGGTGAAAATAGCATGCTGAATGTCCAGAAGAAGAGATGATTAAGGGATTAGGAAAGGCTTTTGGAGGAGTTAACGTTTGAGAGGAGGCTTGTATGATGAGCAAGTTTTTGTCCTTTGACAGTATTGGAGGAAGGGGCTACAAGTAGAAAGAAGAGCATGCACCAAGACCTACTCCAGGAATGGAAGCTATTCCTGTGGCTGGAGCACGGCATACACAGGAGGAACAATAAGAAATACGTCTGGCCTTGTTACCGCCTCCGCCCACTGGCTTACTTTCATTCACCGTTCCCAGTGAGTCTGGTTTGCTTGGCACAGACAATAGGAAAGTCCTCACATTTGGAAGTTAACTCCTGGAAAATTAGTTGCTGAAATAAAATAGATTTATTTTAAAATTTGGTAATTATCTGCCTCAATAAGAAACTATACTAAACAAAAAACATTATCGAACGTTGACTGGGGACTGCCTAGAGCTCTTTCATTATTTGAATAATGCTTTTGAAGGATTTTAAAGATATATGTCAGGGCAATTGAAATTCATTTATTCAAATCTATTTTGTAAAATATAACCCAAGTGGAAATAGTAAAAATAAAAAAAGTAAACTTATTTTCATCAATGATTCATGAGAATAGATATCTCCGCCAACATTTATAAAACCCCCTACATGGTTTTCATTTTATACTTAATTTTTTAAAAGACAGAAACATTTTCAAAAAGGTACTAGCATTATATATTGCAACAATTATTTCAGTATTCAATTTCCAAAGAGGGAAATCTTAAGGGGTATAGTTCCATTTGCGATACAGTCCAAACTGGAAATTATTTCTCTGATCATAATTAACATCATCATATGCCACAAGCTGATAATAATATTAGCTATTAAAAATACTCAAAACACTTAGGATATTCAATTACTTAGGAAGAATTTCACAATATCCATGTTAGCAACATAAACTAGAACTGCAAAAAAGTTATAAAATTTATCTTAGTTTGTTCTCTAATGATCAGAAAGTGGTAGCCAGAGTCTGATATTAAAAGCTCTCCTTTGGATTTTGGCAAAACCAAGAATAAAATCAAATCTTAGAGGAAAAATGTTAATGAAATGAATGTGACAATCCAAACTCCGAAGTTAGGAAACAGGAAGTCTGGAGAGGGCAGGGCTTCTCTGATTGTGGCTCCACTCAAGTGGTGTTTGTGTGGACTTTCATAACGGGATTTCTACTTTGCTAGTCAGGGTGCGGTTGAAAAAACTGACAGTTAGGTGACATTTAGCTGCATTCAGTTCACATATGAACCAACTTTGCGTGGTCTCGAAGAGAATTCTGCATTTGGAGAAACATTTGGTCCTACTCTGAGGCAGATGCTTTAATTTAAACACCTGTGCTCCTCCTCGCATGCTTTTGAGAGCGACTTCCTTAGCGAACACCTACTTCCAGAATACTATGTCATAATAGCAACGGATGCTCTCTAAAACTCATCAGATGCAACTGCAGTGACAATGAGTCTCAAGAGAGGCATTTCTTTAAAATGTTTCTTTTCCATTAATGTCTCAAACAGAATCTGGAACTAATCTTATTCATGATTTCATGACCTTCCAGTAGACACTGTACAGATTATTTCACAGTTCTGTGCTTTTACTGTATCACAATATGACTACTTCTCCTCCTTCAAAACTGAATGAATGGATAGATGAGTGAATAAATGGGTTCACATACAACTCTGTTAAAAAATGAAGCATTTGATGGTAAAATTAACTATAGACTTGGAGCAGAGGACACTTAAAGTGGAACTTCGAATACAGAAACCGAGAGGACCTGTGGATTTGTATAAGCCTAAGCCCTTCAGTAATCAAGAGTGTCAGTGACGCTCATCTGCTTGTGTTAACTTATATATACGAGAGAAAACAACACTGTGGGTGTTATTATATTCTGTGTTTTAGAAAGACACTGGCAACACTGCTTATAATACTTAAAGATACTCCACACTCTCATGTCAGTGCCCTTAATTAAACTGAACATTTCTCAAGATTCTGTTTTTGATGAACTATTCATCGACTGAACTAAAGGGGAAACTACACATAATAACCTTATGATTTTTCCTTTTTTTTTTAAAAAAAAAAAGAAGTACAATTTTTAACTATTATTGAACCTTGTAAATATGGTGCTTATTTTTAGGAGCTCAGAAAGTCTACTTAACCCCTATTCAGGCTGTGGGATTTAGTGCAGCTGCAACAAAGAAGCTTTTGATGCAAAGGCCGGAACAGGCCAAAGATGCTCTGTTCATGTTAATCTGAGCAGAGCAGAGATCCCAGGACAAGTTCAAGTCGTTTGAGACTCCGCTAAATTGAGAGGTGAAATCGGATTGTTACATGTAACTGCTGTGATCACAAACCCACTGAGGAGGAGCAGTTTTCCCACAGTTCTTTGCGGGGCGCTCCCCACTCTGAAGTACTGAAGTGATGACGTGTCGGAGTTCCGAAAGCACTGTGTTCTCTGGTTTGAGTGATGGTACCAGGTTCTTTGCTGACCGCCTGGTACCGGAGCCAGTGCTGATCTGGAATGCTGCCCCTGCTGTGAGACAAATATAAGCTCGAAGGGGACAGCTGTAGGGCGTGTTCATTCTGTGGTGTGAAGGGAGACAGCGGAAAGCACACGGGCCCGGGATCCGGGAAGACCCGGATTCTAGTCCCGACCCCACTGCTAGGTAAGAACGTTATCCTCGTGGCTCTGTGCGTGGGACTCTGGGACACTACAGTATGGTTTGAGGGACACATTCGTTCCCTATAGGATGCAGACTCATTCCAACATTTATAGTTTTCCCTTAATAATTTACCAGGGGGTCGATCACTCATACGGCATATGGAAAAAAGTAGATCTAAGTGGGCCAGGCCAGCAGGTTCCACTATCGGCACTCTGAGCCCCAGTTCCCTCCCTTACGCAATTATCATGGTTTCACCTTGAAAATCTTTTGACTTCTACATTTGTTGACCTGTTCCACCTACAACTTCTCCCTAGGAAGAGATACACTGAAAACTTTATATCCTAATATGAAAATTGTACTTGTTTCTTTTTATCCTAGTGATTTCATTGTCACACATGCAAATGTCTCATAAGTCTAGGTTTCCAGAATTTGGAGAGCCAGTCCCCTTCATAACCTTTGTTATAGATTATCTTCACATAGGAGGTCTTTTTGCCAATAGACTTACTTAAATTATTGATCTCCTTGATGTGAGGATAAAGACTCTGAAGCAATGGGCATTCCTATCTTCTCAGAGCTTAGAAGGAAACTGAGTATCAGGCACCCATCTAATCGATTACTGTTAGTTAGCTTGGATATAACCTCTGTGGTCGTACTTGGTGATGGTAGGGGAGGTCGAGGATACCAAATTTCCATAGCATCTTTTCCACTTAAATTGCCAATGCAGTAAACACAGTTATTGGGATGCAACTCACTGACTTCCTCTGAAGTGATATATCCTGCCCTAGCATGGGGCTATTAACATAACAGAAATATGAATCTCATTTTATTGTTGAACACAAACCTACTTTAAAAAGTAGAAAGAAAAATGTTAATATATGCAGCAGAAGGTATTTTAACTAAGTATCTGTCACATATACTTAAACTTGTCCTTCTCTGATGTTAATTATGGCACAATCAGAAGAGAATAAAGAGGAAGGTATTTATTATAGGTTGAAAAGCCAAATATTAGCTCTGTTCCAAAAGAAGTCAAGTAAAGTAGCAATTATATATTGTTTTGATCATGCGGGGAATTCTTTAAAACAGGTATTTTCTTGTGCATATATTATTGATCCCAAGGAATAATTCAAATATAAACTTTGACTAAATGGCCATTAAGATGGTATTTTGGGAGTGTTAAAAATGCATTCCTTTAGGTTATTTAATATATTTATTATGTAAAAAAGATTTCTGCCCAATAATCTTTTCTTCGGGATATTTGTCACATATATTTCTGACTTAAATGTGTCTGGGAAAAAAGGAAAAAAAATTACAAATAAATAATAGGCATTCCCTTAAAAAAAATGAGTTGTCAGAAATTATATTATCATAATTACCACATCAACCACTGAGAAGAAAGTGCCTGAAGATCATACTGATAGTATCTGTTTACCAATCAAGTGAACACCTTGTTTTTAGATAGAATTTGTAGAAAATAATGCCTAAAAATGTTTTCATAGGCATGTAGTATCACTCTTCTCCTATGATAACATTGCTTGTTTCGTTAATTATTTAGAGACAATTTTAATATGTTTATTTTTAATTTTGTGGCTTTTGAGGAGAGCAGCTGAAGACGGTAAAGGTGTATGGCATAGGTATACTCCCCTACTGTACATATTTTTTAAAAACAAAGATTTTATATAATACATAGTGCTCAAAGGAAGAAAGTCTCTGTCCTTCCCCAAGAGGTAGAGAGTTAACTTAAAATTAAAGGGGTAAAGCATGACAGAAAAAGTCAAGGAGATAAGCCCTCCAGTGGGATAAGATTAGAATGTGGAGTGGCCTCCTGGAAGAAATATGGATAAACTGGTGCATGGGACCTTCTACAGAGAAAGGGAAACGGGCTGGAAATCATTCCTCGTATCTGTCTAGGCTTTAATAAGAATTCCTTTTAACAAGATTTGAAGTGAATTTTTGAAACATTCACATGCAAATTTTTTTTTTTTTTTCTTTCAGGATGACAAATAAATTAAGAACCTAATTCTGCTGGGGGCAACTGGACAATTTGTTAACTCGGTCAATGGAATTAAGGGAGAAGGGACATTGCATTATATCCTAATTGCTTCTATGTCTAGGGGTGCAGTAGGATTACCCTTCTCCACCCCTCTGATTTGAGTGTAGCCATGTCACTTGCTTTGAGCCTTGAAATGTAAGCAGAAGTGACACATGTGCTTATTGAGCTTAACCGCTGATACTCGGCTCTTAGTCCATCTCTTCTGCTGCAGGCTTCCATGAAAGGATGTGCTAATGTGAAGGCGCTGTGAGGGCCATTCCCCTGGAGTGTCTAGCTGGCACATGGGGTCTGCTGTCCTGGAGACTCATAGACCCACAGCAGACTTCTGCTGGACAAGAAATAAACTTTTGTTGTGCTGAACCTCTAAGAATTTGGGGACATTTCGTATTGCATCATAACCTAGCATATTCTGATTAATAGAAGCTAATAACCATATTTAAAAAAAATATCTGCAGTTGGTATGTTACTTACTACCAGTAATGAGCTGACAAACTACTACGAACAGTATGATAATTCAGTAAAAGTGAAAAATTAATATAGAAAATGAATAGCCTTCATGTATACAACCAATAATTAATATAAAAATATGGAGAATAAAAATCTCTATTTACAGTCACACCCCCAAATTGAGAACATATCTAGAAATAAAATAAATGCGACATGTACATAATACAAGTAAAGAAAATTTTGACCTCGAGATAATCATGCTAAGCAAAATAAGCCAGACTGAAAAAGTAGAAAATCACATGATATCACTTATATGTGGGATATAAACCTAAAAGCAACAAATGAACAGGACAAACAGAGACTCAGGGACATGGACAATGGACTAGTGGTTACCAGAGAGTAGGGGGTGGGGGAGGAAAGGTAGATGGGGTAAAGGGAGTCAAATATGGGGGGGGGGAGTGGGAAGATGAAGTGAGTAAAGGGGATCAAATATATGGTAGCTGTAGGAAACTGGACTTTGGGTGGTAGATATATTCACACAATAGAATATATAGATGTTAAATTATAATGTACACTTGAAAATTATATAATTGTATTAACCAATGTTATCCCAATAAACTTAATAAAAAAAAGTTCTTACACTAAAAAAAAATGTTACTAAAGAACTCAAAAGAAATTTAAATGAATATAAAAGTATGTCATATTCTTGGACACAAAGACATGTCTTTATAAAGATTTAAGAACTTTCGTATGTTAATTTGTAAATTTCATGTGATCCAATTAAAATATCAAGACAAACTTATTCTAGAGTATATATGGTTAAATAAAAAGCAAGAACTCCGGGAAAGTTCTCCAGAGAAATGGAGAGTAGGCTACTCTTAGTACTTACTAAAGTGTATTATAAAGCAACAAAAATTGAAAACTGGTGATTCTGACAGTTGAATAGGTAGACAGATAATTGGAACACAGTAGAAATTTAGAAATAAGTCCAATAGATACAAGGATTTAATATATGATGAAAGCGGTATTTTAAACCAGTGAGAAAAGACATAACGGTCATTAAATAACAAATGGATAGGTATCATGAAAATATTACATCCCTACCTCACTCCTTATAAAAATACTTATACTAGAGGAGTCAAACTTTTGAAAGTTAAAACACTAAAATCATTAAAACACTAGAAGAACCAATAATCTCAGAGTAGGAAAGATCTTTCTAATGTGACACATAGCCCAGAAGATATAAAAGATGAAAATGAAAAATGTAACTACATAAAAATAAAAACAGTTTCTATGTGACCAAAAATATCAAATATTAAAGGTAAATGACAAACTTAAAAAAATATTTGCAACTCATATGACAGTTATTATTCTTAAGGTAAGAAGACATAAATCAATATAAACATCAATTCAATAGAAACATTGAAAGCAGTGAAAATAAAATAAAAAACACAAAGTAATAGAAACGAAAAGATATCAAGCCATAGAAATGCAAGCAAACACTACGCTGAGAGATTATTTTCACAGATTATCAAAGATCAAAACGGTCTATATACAGTGTTGATGAAGATGTAGGGAAGTAGAAACTCATCTGCATTTCTGATGGTGGAACTAACAAAGCCTCTATGGGAGTAATCTGGCAAATATCTACCTTTCAAAAAAAAAATTCCCATACTTTTTGAATCATTAGTTTAACTTTTATAGATTTGTCTTGCAGATATACTCACACAAGTATGAAAAGAGTTAGGTCCAATTATACCTCTTAAAATGTATGAATAATTATTATGAATAATAATAATAATAAAGATTGAAGAATGATTTCAATGCTCATAAAGACAGAACTAGTTTAGAGAAAAAATGGTATGTCCATACAATAGAATACTATGCAGCCTTGATAAAGAATGAGACATCTCTATATGACTAATATGGAGCAAACTACAAGGTATGTTAAGTGAGAAACGCAAGGTTCAGGTGCAGAGCAGTGTGTATCTTATGCTGATGTTGGTGTATATGTTTGTACCTTTGTGTGTGCATAATATTATTCTGGAAAAATACTACGGAGCCTTGGCAATAATGGTTGCCTCTAGAGACAGGAATCAGACTAGTAGGTTCAGAGGTAGGAAGAAAACTTCCTTTCTACCTTATGAATTCCATACTACTAAAATAACTGAAATATGTTTTCAAAGAAAGATTAGCAAACAAACAAAAAGGAGGTTTACAGATGTTACAGAGCGTGAAGATTCACTAAGTGTTAGCAGTTCTAACAGGACTGTAAAAGAAACTGCACTTGACGGCTAATCACATGACCCATTTGCCAGAGGACACGCGACCTCGACTCTATCCTCATCTTTCCTAGCAGGTCTAGATTATCTACTTTCCCATATACTAGAATCTTATACTTTTTAAAAAATTTATTTATTTTAGGGGAAAATTAAAATTAAAATTGTCCTTGCAGAATATATAATAAGAGGCTTCTAGAACTGGTTATGAATGTCAAAGAGATTACTGGATGAGCCAGGTGATTACTCACAAGGTTAAACGATGACTAAAAAAACCATTTTATCCCTCGCTACACTCCACCCTTTGTATCTACATTTCTAAGAAGAATGCACCGTGTGCCCTGCTCCAGTGTGTGGAAGGTACAGATCAGATTTCGTCTTGAAATAAATTCAGAAATAACTTCTCCGCTTTGTTTTTAGTTATGAGGACACAGCCTAAAACATTTTGGCATTTGAAATAAAGCAGAAAGGGGAGAGCTGGAATGAGAATGGGTTGGTATGTGGGAGCAGAGAGAACTAATAGGAACACCTGCTGTGTGGTGACATTGTGCTAAGTATTTCGCATAGATATTTCATTTATTCCTTACAACGCGACACTGAGAGGTATGCATCATTAATATCATTTTATGCATGAGGAGAAGTGCGGCCCTGCAGCTGGCAAAAAGCGAGCCAAGTTCCCACCCCACTTCTTGCAATTTGTGCTGCACCAGAGCTTTGGCCCTTATTTACCATTTTTGATCGACGCTTTCTCATTGTCTTATCTCACATTTTATAGAACGTCATTCTTCCTTCATGGGTAGAATTTCACCTATTCTAGTGGCAATTTTGATACTAAGAATTCAGAAGAGGAGCTAAAAGTCAAGTGTGGTGTTCTTACAAAAAAGAAAAAGTATGGAGATTCACCGAAATCTCAATGCATTCACATTCCAGGAACTTACAGCTTCCCTCATCTTTCCTGCAAACAAAGTAAGATTTTATGTTTTTTTTTATGTTTAAGCACTTTAGTTAATTTTATTTTCACATTTTCAGTCATTTCTCAATAGAATGGTTGG
The DNA here is from genome assembly GCF_000151845.1 of Pteropus vampyrus. Taxonomy (NCBI): domain Eukaryota; kingdom Metazoa; phylum Chordata; class Mammalia; order Chiroptera; family Pteropodidae; genus Pteropus; species Pteropus vampyrus. The sequence continues at coordinate 3,667,739 of NW_011888830.1, forward strand.
CGCTGGGACGACTGATTTTTATCCTTGCTGTTTGAGAACTTCTAGAATTTTCTAAAGCTAACATTCTTCAGATTGGCAAGACCTCTAGAAACAAATGTT
>NW_011888830.1:3669287-3673254 GCF_000151845.1 Pteropus vampyrus
GCATAACATGACATCATTGTGCAATGTGTCCAGATTTTTAAAACAAATGCCTCCAATTAGTATTTTGAAATGGAGTACACTGGGCACTCCAACATTCTCACTAGAAAACATCTCACTGGAACAGTTCTGCTGTCTTTAAGCACACTGCTTCTTTTGTTGGAGAGATTGCTATTCTCAAAGTATCCTGGTTCTTGTAATCCAAAAAGAATGTAGCTCAAGTAATAATGATTTTGAAATGCATGCTGCAGAAAGCATGATAGTCAGACACTTATCTAAGATGATGTAAAGAGAGCCTTAATTAAACTTCAGGAAATCGAATTTTAACAAGGAGGTTAAAAATAGTTTGCAGACTTCCTAGGGAATGTATGGACCCTAACCTTAAAAAGAGAATGCACCCATTAGTTCAATAAATTGTAAGTTGGATTCCAGAAATGGGAGTGCCTTTTTGTGAGCACAGTTTCCTTCTAAAACCATAGCGGGGAAAATGATTGACTTGAGGCTACTTTTGGAGCATAGGAGAATGAACCAGGGCAAGAGGACAAGGACAATCAACACCAGAGAGTGTCTGGGGCAGAGGTCTAAGGTCAGGGTGCTGGAGAAGTTTGGGGCAACTATCCAGCAGCGTCCAGGGGCTGGGAGATTCGGCATTAGCCAACTCTAGGAAGAATGGATTACGCTATCTTCGCATCAGTCTATTAATGCCATTGCAGTGAAAATGTGGCTCCTCTCTACTCCTTAGAAGCTTTGGGGTCTTGAAATTAGAAGGTGATTCTCTTATTTACAGTCATGATCTTTTTCTAGGGATCCTCTTCTCTACAGACACAAATGTATGAGAAGGCTGTATGGCAAAGAGGAAAGTTTACGGTCAAGCCTGTGAGTATGGCTGTCTTCCACTTTTGGAAGTGACTTGGATAAGCTACTTAATGTCTCGGAGACTTGATCTATTCATTTTCAAAATGGAGTTGTGCTCCTCGCTTCAGGCACTTTTTTGGAAGAACGGGGGAAGCAGACACGCAGGAAGGGTCTAGTGGAGTGTGGCTGGCTTATGGTGGTGCTCCGTAAACCAGAGTCTTTCCTAGCCTGCCTGTTTCCTTTCCTGGAATGGGAACAGCTCAGTCTACATGCTAATAAAATATTTGGTTCTACAGACACAGGATCCTGATAAAAGTTTTTGACTGCGCCATGTGGCGTTTACTGTTTTTAAGAGGGTTAGATAAGAACTAGGCATCCACAAAGTCTCAAATACGTTAAACACTAGGAATATAGTAATGAAGAAAATATATATACACGGTTCTGCTGTTCTGGAGCTTCTGTTCAGATGGAAAGTTTCCTTCAAAGGGAAGGAGCCGGAGCGTTTGGAGACTCTCCACGACCCAGGAGGCCAGGGAGAGGGCTGGGTCTGCTGGGTTCAGGAGGGGATCTGAGCTGCGTCACACACATCCCTCCCCTCCTCTTGCTGCACCGTTCCCTGGAGCACGCTACCCCAAGTGTCACCGTCCACTGAGGTCACAGATTGCCTGGAGGCAGGGGGTGAGGTGCCAATGAGAAAACGTGTGAGAGTTCTGGAATGTGCGAGGTGCTAGACAGGAACGGGCACTTTGGTTATTTAGGGCCCTGTCTCAGCTGTCTGCGGCCTGCACACCACGGAGCTCTGGCCTCCTGCAGTGGCTCTCCCCGCTCTGCTCTCAGATGAAGCTCCCTGGGCACAGTGAGGATGATGCTCGGGGCAGCGCTGAGACCACTCACTGTGAGACTGAAACATAACTATCTTAATTCTAATCATCCCTAAAGGCCCCCCACTGACAAATGTGCACTCTACCCCTTCCTGCTAGAGGGATACACATTTATTCAGAGGTTTTATTGGGAAGTGCAGGGTCCTGAGATGTGATGTCTTAGGCATCTAACTCGAGCAAAATCCTTACTATGAGAGCAAGTTTGTTCGTCTCCCTTCAGGCATCAAATGAGGCTCTTCTGGGGGCTGAGAAGGACCCACTTACATTTTTCTTGGGTGACTCTGGGACTAGAATTCCTCTGCTAAATTCTTTGTGCAGTTACAAGAGGCACTTAGTGGCGGCTTAAATGCCAGAGACCTAGGGTTTGGAATTAGAGGGACTCTCCAACAGCTTGTGCTAATTTTACCAAGTCCCATGCTACAGCTTAAGGAATGCTAAATAATAATAATAATACATAAAATTAAAAATTAAAAACCTCAAAAGCCCTCTGAGCCCTGTAACACTTGATATGACATCAGTACATTAGTGGTGATGACTGAGAAAAATACTCAGCATCTTAAAATTCTATTGAAAACAGATGATTAAGAACTGATTTTTCAGGATTCGAGGGCTTGGAAATTGGTAAACACAAGAGAGTATGTTTTATTTAATAAGCTGTCAAGTCTACGGCCATGCCACCCTGAAGAAGCCCGATTCCGTCTGATCTCAGAAGCTAAGCAGGGTCAGGTCTGGTTAGTACTTGGATGAGAGACCACCTAGGAAGACCAGGTGCTATAGGCGTAAAAAATAAAAAAATAAGTGATTGTAAGCTGACAAGGTCCTTGCAATTTGTGAGGTCAACCAAGGGTTGCCTCGCTGAAGGGGAAAAAAAAAGTACTGTCAATGAAGCACCCCAAGTAGAAATATAGTGCTGCTTGCTATAAGCTAGCCACTGCAAAATTATTCTGCTTCTACTCCATAATATACGAACCCTTAAAAGTTTTAAATATTGTTCTAAAATAAGAAAAAAGTAGAAAGAATAAAAATCTGTAGCAAAAGATAAAACCCTAAAGGGAAAATTCAAGAAAATCTGTTTATTTGTGATCTTTTTTTTTTATTCCCTTATGAAAGCTTTGTCAGTAGCTGATGGGTCTCACATGCATGAAGCTGTTAATCACATTTAGGAAATTTACATGCTGTTAGATGCATCTGAAACTCACTTAAGTCAGGCAGATTGGCTACCCTAGATCAGTCTTATTTCATCTACTCCATACCTATTACTAATACAGATTCATTCTAACATGAATACGTGAGTCTTGACAATCACCCGTTCCTTTTATATGATGACCCTGCTATAATCTCCGAGCTCTTTGGAGAAGGTATGAATCTGCAGCTCCAAACCTGGAACATACTGCAAATCAGTAAAGAAACAATCAAATGCCTCACGATGGGGTGCAGGCACACAAGAATACCGGTTTAATGAAAGTAAATGCGAGGTGAGAAAAAGTCTATATTGGCCTTTTATTTCAGTCCAAGTCAAGAGCAAATACCAAACCTTTCTCTTTCTAGGTGCAAGCAGGACTCCAGTGGGACGTGAAACTGGTTGTATCTGCACTGTCCTAGGCTTAACTCTTGTTAGCGGACAACTTCGTTTATTTTAGAGAAAGTAAAAAAATCACATGAAATACAACTTTCAAAAAACAAACAAAAAAAATGAACTGAAGCGAATGAAGAGATGGTGCTGGTTCAGAGACACCTGAACACTTGGATCAACCCTACCCCTTTGGAGCTCAGAATGATGTTCCGTATATCTGGCACTTCTTTAGCGGAGAATGGATAAAAAGTCCAAATGCAGAGCCTGAGCTGAGACTGAAGGGAAGGCGGCAGTGAAGAAAGCAAGCTCAAGGAAGCGGGCCCTACAAGGATGCTTTCTAAACCCAGCCTGAGTTACAGATGATCAAGTCAGGGGTTTTCACTTTGGCCCTGAGATTATTTCATTACGGGGGGAACCTTGTTGTTCAGAGCTTCAAGATTAGAAGTTTTGAAATTTTACTACTTTCCGGCTGATCCTGCAAAGCATGATGCTCTTTATTCTACAAAAATATAAGACATTATTACTGTGGTTCTAACTTACGCAACGGTGCTTCACGTGTAAAGTGGGATTGATATTAGTATCTACTAAAACACCTTAGAAAAGCTTGTTATGAGCAGTAAATGAATTAATTCATAATGGTAGTCTCATAAAGTACAAGGTC
>NW_011888830.1:3675609-3678517 GCF_000151845.1 Pteropus vampyrus
AGCATTAATCTGGGTCATTTTTACAAGTCGTTATGCATTGATTGACCAAACTGGCTGAATGTGATGTGAATTGATTAAGGTAGCTGGATTTCCTAATTGATTGTACTGAAACAACACTGGTTTTGATTGTGTAAATGCAGACCAGATCTTTTAAGTGACGGGAGTAACGCAATGCTTTTCACAGTGATTATGTATGTGCAGGGACTTTGTTCCCGTGCAGCTCTCACGTACTAGAACAAAGGGAAAAGGTTAAAGGTGCTAAGAAGACTTTATGGTTTAGAAACTGACAGGGAGCAAGATTTCCGGTACGGACTGCAGAAATTTGTACACACTCTTAGCTATGGGCTTTGTCATCAGTCACTGAAGTAGAGGAGATGGTAAAAATGAAGCAAAGGGCATGGAGAAAGGGACCTGTTTGTTGCCCGCAGGGAACGTGGGGAATACTAGTGCACGGCCCTAGTGCAGCTTAGTACTTTCTGTTCTTTCGTTCCAAGTCAGAGAGGGAACTGAAAAGACAGTGGGTAAATGGTCAGTGGGAACGCAGAGACAAGAGCACAGCGCAGAAAGCCTTGCTGTGTCCAGTTCTATCAGTCTTATCGGACGGGCACTGCACCTTCTTGGGTGTGGGGTCAAACACATCACTGCAGTCGAACTCCCTGGCTTCTGGGCCGAGCTTGCCAGTTTCACTCATTGGCTGACACTGGGCAGTTAACTTAACTTCTCTACATCTCAACGTCCTGATCAGTAAACTGGGTATAACAGACCCTATCTCGTGGAGTTGTGTTAAAATGAAATAAAATGATGTAAAGTGCTTAGTACAGTATCTGACATATTCTGAATCCTCAGTAAATGTAAGCTTTGTTCCATCCTCATCATTCTCATTATTTCAGCATGTCTTCCCCTTCGTCATCTCTGGTTCATCTCGGCTCCTCCTGCTTCTTCATACTTAGGCTCAGATAGGTTTCCTCTGAGATCCAGAAACTACTAGGGCTGGCATGCTTGTTTCTGGGAGCTTCTTGTTACAGTGGCTTTGGGTTACATTCTGGCCAGGGGAAATACAGTGATAGTAAACTCTGCCCAAGGGAAAGAGGCTTGATGCCATTAAAATACTGCCAGCATGACATAATTTCCCACTGCTAGGATTAGCATCTTTGTAGAATCAGAATACAATATTAGTAGAGATAACTCTGAGGAAATTAAATGATTACTCTACAATCGACTTGCCAACTGCCCTTTCACTTTTAGTAAAACATAGAGCTCTTCTCGGATGTGTCTCTGACACAGACTGCCCACATTTGCTGCCCTGTGCAGATAAGAAGAGCCTGCTCTAGACACCCTCTGAGTTTCGAATTCTGGTAAATAGAGACAGCTATGTTATTATGTATAGGTGCAGGCTGCAGAGGCTGCATCTCCCATGCAATTGAAAGCATTTCATCAATTGTTTAGAGCTAGGTTGCTTATGGCTGTAGAGAGGGCTCCAACCACTAATATGAAACCAGGAACACAAACACACATCTTGCCTGAGTCGACTCCTTAGCCCCATAACTAATCATTCTCTCGACTTTGAAATACTCAATTCTTTTCCCAATACATGGCAAGAACCTTGGCATTTTTTAAAAAGAATCACTCCACCTTTCAGATGCTTAATCTGAAACCATAAAACTCCTAAAAGAAAACACAGGCAGTAAACTCTTTGCCATTACTCTTAGCAATTTTTGGGGGGTGCTATGTCTCCTCAGGCAAAGGAAACAAAAGAAAAAATAAACAAGACTGCATCAAACAAAAAGGTTTTGCACAGCGAAGGAAACCATCGATGAAACAAAAAGATAATCTCCTGATTGTGAGAACATATTTGCCAGTGATATATACAATAAGGGGTTAACATCCAATAAATATAAGGGACTCAGACAACTTCACAACAAAAAAGCCCCAAACAATCTGATAAAAAATTGGGCAGAGGACATCAGAGCTATTTCTCTGAAGAGAATATACAGATGGCCAGTAAACATATGAAAAGATGCCTGACATAACTAATCAGGGAAATGCAAATCAAAACCATAATAAGATATCTCTTCATACCTGTCAGAATGGCTATCATCAGTAAATCAACAAACAACAAGTGTTGGTGAGGACGTGGAGAAAAGGCCACACTCTGGCACTGTTGGTTGGATTGTAAATTGGTGCAATCACTATGGAAAACAGTTTGGCGATTCCTCAAAAAATTAAAAATAGAACTATCATATGACCTGGCAAGTCTACTTCTGGGTACTTATCCAAAGAAATACAAACACTAGTTTGAAAAGACATATGCACCCCTGTGTTCACTGCAGCATTATTTATAATAGCCAAGATATGGAAGCAACCTAAATATCTAACGATAGATGATTGGGTAAAGATGTACTGTCTTGCATTTGGGACAACATGGATAGACCTAGAGGTCTATTACGCTAAGTGAAATATATCAGATAGAGAAAGACAAATACTATATGATTTCACTTATATGTGGAGTCTAAAACACAAAGAATAAAACAAATTCGTAAGTACAGAAAACAAATTAATGGTCACCAGATAAAAGGGGGGATGGAGGTTTGGGTGAAAAAGGTGAAAGAGATTAATAAGTGAGTACAAATTGCCAGTTATCAAAATAGTCATGGGGATATAAAATACAGTATAGGGAATATTGTCAATAATATTGTTACAGCTACATATGGTGTCAAATAGGTAGTAGACATTGGGTTGATCACTTCGGAAGGTATATAAATATCTAATCACTATACTGCATATCTGAAACTAATATAATATTGTATGTCAACTATAACTAAAAATTAAACTTAAAAAATATAAATAAAAAATGTAAAACAAAAATCTCATACTGGTAGGTCTCAAAACCAAAAATATATTCATCTGA
>NW_011888830.1:3678567-3681331 GCF_000151845.1 Pteropus vampyrus
GATTGATATTAGTATCTACTAAAACACCTTAGAAAAGCTTGTTATGAGCAGTAAATGAATTAATTCATAATGGTAGTCTCATAAAGTACAAGGTCAAGGGCTTCGGCTGCTGTTCTTCTGGTCATTATGGCCATATTTCCATAATAAGAATTGTCCTCGGTCACGACACTTAGAAGGCATACAAATGTTGACACAGCAAGTGGATTAAAGGCCGAATGGAGGGAAGTGTTAATCTGTCTATCAACACTACACCTATAAGATTAGGGAAAATCTCCTACCTCTCCTACATCTTTATTTAGTCGCTAAGTAAAATTACACTAAATTAAAGTATCAAATTAAACTAAAAACTAATCAGGGAAACCCTTAAGGGGAAAAGAAGTCACAAGAGAGCAGTTCGAAGTCTGAATTTTTAGTTATTTATTGTATATTTTATTTTTTGGATAAACTTAAAGAGATTTTCTCAGTCACTTAGACTTGCCAATGGTACTACGGGTAAAGGATATTAGCAGAATGGATATGTGTCCATGTGACATCTCATTCTATTATTAACAAAAAAAGTGGCAGAACGAGGAACTTTCCTCCTGCCATCTGCCCCTTTGTGTCCCTGAATTTGCTCTTTCTCCCTTCATTCCCCAGAGAAAGATGACTGTCCCCTCGTTATTTCAGTGGTACTGAATCTCTCTCAAGAATCTCAGTGTCCAAGATGACTGTTTTAATTTGTCAAATTCCAGGAAAACATTTGGTTACAGTGTATTATTCACAAATTTCCAGATCTATTGGGATGTGAGACTATCCCCCAGGGTTTTCTGTAATCGACATATATAATAGCATCAGGACTAGGTTTTTATGCTGAAAACACGGTAAAGCATTAATCTGGGTCATTTTTACAAGTCGTTATGCATTGATTGACCAAACTGGCTGAATGTGATGTGAATTGATTAAGGTAGCTGGATTTCCTAATTGATTGTACTGAAACAACACTGGTTTTGATTGTGTAAATGCAGACCAGATCTTTTAAGTGACGGGAGTAACGCAATGCTTTTCACAGTGATTATGTATGTGCAGGGACTTTGTTCCCGTGCAGCTCTCACGTACTAGAACAAAGGGAAAAGGTTAAAGGTGCTAAGAAGACTTTATGGTTTAGAAACTGACAGGGAGCAAGATTTCCGGTACGGACTGCAGAAATTTGTACACACTCTTAGCTATGGGCTTTGTCATCAGTCACTAAAGTAGAGGAGATGGTAAAAATGAAGCAAAGGGCATGGAGAAAGGGACCTGTTTGTTGCCCGCAGGGAACGTGGGGAATACTAGTGCACGGCCCTAGTGCAGCTTAGTACTTTCTGTTCTTTCGTTCCAAGTCAGAGAGGGAACTGAAAAGACAGTGGGTAAATGGTCAGTGGGAACGCAGAGACAAGAGCACAGCGCAGAAAGCCTTGCTGTGTCCAGTTCTATCAGTCTTATCGGACGGGCACTGCACCTTCTTGGGTGTGGGGTCAAACACATCACTGCAGTCGAACTCCCTGGCTTCTGGGCCGAGCTTGCCAGTTTCACTCATTGGCTGACACTGGGCAGTTAACTTAACTTCTCTACATCTCAACGTCCTGATCAGTAAACTGGGTATAACAGACCCTATCTCGTGGAGTTGTGTTAAAATGAAATAAAATGATGTAAAGTGCTTAGTACAGTATCTGACATATTCTGAATCCTCAGTAAATGTAAGCTTTGTTCCATCCTCATCATTCTCATTATTTCAGCATGTCTTCCCCTTCGTCATCTCTGGTTCATCTCGGCTCCTCCTGCTTCTTCATACTTAGGCTCAGATAGGTTTCCTCTGAGATCCAGAAACTACTAGGGCTGGCATGCTTGTTTCTGGGAGCTTCTTGTTACAGTGGCTTTGGGTTACATTCTGGCCAGGGGAAATACAGTGATAGTAAACTCTGCCCAAGGGAAAGAGGCTTGATGCCATTAAAATACTGCCAGCATGACATAATTTCCCACTGCTAGGATTAGCATCTTTGTAGAATCAGAATACAATATTAGTAGAGATAACTCTGAGGAAATTAAATGATTACTCTACAATCGACTTGCCAACTGCCCTTTCACTTTTAGTAAAACATAGAGCTCTTCTCGGATGTGTCTCTGACACAGACTGCCCACATTTGCTGCCCTGTGCAGATAAGAAGAGCCTGCTCTAGACACCCTCTGAGTTTCGAATTCTGGTAAATAGAGACAGCTATGTTATTATGTATAGGTGCAGGCTGCAGAGGCTGCATCTCCCATGCAATTGAAAGCATTTCATCAATTGTTTAGAGCTAGGTTGCTTATGGCTGTAGAGAGGGCTCCAACCACTAATATGAAACCAGGAACACAAACACACATCTTGCCTGAGTCGACTCCTTAGCCCCATAACTAATCATTCTCTCGACTTTGAAATACTCAATTCTTTTCCCAATACATGGCAAGAACCTTGGCATTTTTTAAAAAGAATCACTCCACCTTTCAGATGCTTAATCTGAAACCATAAAACTCCTAAAAGAAAACACAGGCAGTAAACTCTTTGCCATTACTCTTAGCAATTTTTGGGGGGTGCTATGTCTCCTCAGGCAAAGGAAACAAAAGAAAAAATAAACAAGACTGCATCAAACAAAAAGGTTTTGCACAGCGAAGGAAACCATCGATGAAACAAAAAGATAATCTCCTGATTGTGAGAACATATTTGCCAGTGATATATACAATAAGGGGTTAACATCCAATAAATATAAGG
>NW_011888830.1:3683061-3685659 GCF_000151845.1 Pteropus vampyrus
TTAGCTCTTATGGCAAGTATACCTGATCCCTTCTTTTTGGGTTTAATGTTAATCTCTCTCATAAATATTTTTGTTATATAGTTGACTTGAACAACATGGGTTTGAACTGCGTGGGTCCATTTATATGTGGATTTTTTCCAATAAATATAAGAAATACATTTTCTCTTCCTTATGGTTTAGTTAATAACGTTTTCTTTCTTATAGCTTACTTCATTATAAGAATATAGTATATAATACGTATAACATAGAAAATATGCGTTAATTGTCTGTTCACGTTTCCGGTTAACAGCAGGATATTAGTAGTGAAGTTTACGGAGAGTTAAAAGTGATACACAGACTTCTGACTGTACTTGGAGTCGGTGCTCCTGACCCTCGCCTTGTCCAAGGGTCAACTGTATCCTTCACTAAGTGTTTCTTCAGATTTTGAGGAAGTTGCTTCTTGTGTCTGCCCTTCGATTTTCTCAACTATAAAATGCAAGGTGAGAATGAGCTAAATAATAATAATGACAATGCCAGTGATTCCTGCTGTTTCTTGAATGTCCTACGCACCAGGCACGGGGCTGGGGGTTTACATGCGTGACCCACGCCAGTTACCCTTTCCTCCCTCAGGAAGGGGCGAGGCTGGACGTAGCACTTGTCCCCCACAATCTACAGACTCCTCAATTCCTGAAATCCTTCTTAGAGGCCTCTGTATCCTAAGCAAAAATGGCAGCTCTCATGGCTGCTAAATATGAACTATTTCCAATTATAAAAATATGCTGCTTTGCCTGGATGTGAAACAACTTTTCTTCAAACTTGCCACACAAAGGCCTCTCAGTAAAGGCTTCCTGACCCAAGCAGCTCTTCGCAAAAAAAGGGAGGAGCCTGAGGATGGTTGCGCTACACATCAGACAGCACGGTAGCCCTTCTGATGGGAGAAGTTCCCGCCACCCACTCTGACGAGGGAGGGTCTGGCTACTTCCCTAGCTGGGGGCTCGGCAGTGCAGGGCCAGGGAGTAACTATTTCTGGCTTGGCGGGCATATGGTCTCTGTCACAGCTACTCAGCTCTGCCCTCGTGGCATGTGAGCAGCCACAGATGATAATGTAAGCAGAGTGTGGCTGTATGCAGTACAGCCTTATTTACGAAAACAAAAACAAATTTGGCCTGTGGGAAAAAATTTGCCGACCTTGCCCTAGAATGTTCGTTTTGATATTTTATGGGTTCTTTCTCCCTTCTCTGTTCGCCCTTTGGTCAATCCTTTCCCTACCCCTGTCATCAACAACAACCCTAAGCTCCTTTTTCTTACACTACAGAGCAATTCTGCCCTTTTCTCAAACCTCAGCATCTGATGATGTTTAGGTCCCTGGAAACGTTCTCTGCCTCGACTGATTCCCATCATCTCACAACATTCCTATAAGTCAGAGGTCAAAACTCTGAGGCTTTCAAGAGCAGGCAGTAGCCAGGCGGGTGAGACCACAGGGCGTGGGGGAACAAGAGGTGAACTGGAAGGCTCCCCATCAGTCCTTCGAAACAACGCCGTGAGCTTCGATGGGACGGGCCTGTGCGGGAAAGTTAGCTCGATGACTATCAAGATGTTTTGGAAGGTTCGTGGGTATTAAACCTACACATTTGAAACTGATACTCCAAGTCCAAGTGGTTTTTCTACAGATAGTAAGTGGCAGAGCAATTTAACAAACAGTTATCGAAATCCTGCTTACTACCTGCCAAGCCCTATGTCCGGCCTTGGGGACACTGTGACAGGCGAGGGGAAGTTCCTGCCCTCGGGAAACTTGCAGGATAGTGGGGGTGAGAGGCTGCTACAGTGCACCGCGGGAAGCGCTGCGATGGGGTTGTTTGGGGTGCTTTGCACTCACGTGGTAGAAGCACTGAACCAAATCAAATGTGCGGGGGGCTTCTTCGATGACGTGAAAGCTCACCTGATATGCAAAACACAAGTAGGAGTCCATGAGGCAAATTTTATATGGAGCCAGAAGGCGAAGGATCCAGCAAGTGCAAAGGCCCGAGGTGAAAAGGAGCATGCCCCCTTTTAAGGGGAAACATAGAACATTCAGCCAAAGTGGGAGAGCTGCCGGAGGAGAAGCTAGGGAGAGAGGCCCAGACCGTCATGTAGTTGGAAATGGGTTTATTCCTAGGGACACTGGGGAGCCATCACATGGTTTTAAGTATCAAACTGACACTCTGAAAAGATCCTTCAGGCTGGATTTGAGAGAACGGGTTGGAAGGGTGCGAGTGCGGGAATCGGAGTGGGCTGTGGCAGGAACGCGAGCATGAGAGGCTGGTGGCTGATGAAGGTCTGAGAGAGCTGGGCAGAGTCAAGTTGGGCAGAAGTCCTGGGAGACGCTGGTCCCATTTTCATCGCCCAACCAATACATAACTTTGTTTTATGTGTTTAAAGTTTAAAGACACCCATGTTTCTGTTTAAAGACATGTCATTTACTATATATTGTTGATTCGTTAGCATTGAACTCACGGCCAACAGCACTGTAACTCATGCCTGAATGAAGCTGATCTACCCTAGGACACATATTCTCTTGGTACGCCTTCTTGTACTTAGGAACCTGGTACGGCATTTCAGCACTATGCTTGGGGGGCATTT
>NW_011888830.1:3686604-3688914 GCF_000151845.1 Pteropus vampyrus
ATGGAGCCATTTGCCATAAGATAAATCTGCCTTTAAAATCAGAAAAAGCAACTTCCGTGGAGACTGCGTTATGGAAGTTGTTGCTGGAGGAGAGCCTTATATATCGCATTGGCTTCAGAGTGGGGACCTGTGTCCCAGGGATGAGGAAAACCCTTTATTTGGAGGGAAATGTGGGGGTGGGGCAGGGAGAGTCATTCTCCTACTACTCTAGTAGAGCAAGGATGCTAACAGACATCTAACTGGTCCAAGGGCATAATTATTAGAATTACCAAAGGAGCAATGGAAGAGAAAGGAGACATCTGGTCAACCTAATCAACCCTAGAGATCACTTCGCCCAGATCCTCAACTCAAAATTACTCTGGAAACACAAGCTCAGTCTCCTTTCCACAGACATTACTCTGAGTTACTGCCCAGGCTATGAATTCTGTATTAGTTGGGGAGAGAGCCAAGGCATTTGTTTATCCCCTCATTCTGAATTACTCTCTGTTATATATTTGCTGGTGCAAATAATGACATTTAAAAATTATACGCATGGAGTATAATTTTAAAAAAATTCAGCCCCCATTTCTAAAAGATCTGATCACCTAACAGGAAGGAGCAACAAATCTAGGGGACATCTGCAAGATGAAGAATCATTTTGGGCAGGTTGTCGTACTCTAAAGCATCGTTTTTATTTTACACTATAATTATCTCACTGTAATCATACCCCTGTGTTAATTATTGCTCATAATAAAAGTCCACATATTGGAGAAGAAAGCTTTTTTAAAAAACATTTTCAGGGAGTATCACAAATTATTTGAAATCTGAGCAATAGCGATCCTAATAGGAGACCAACTTATATCCTGCATTCAACAGCATTGAGAGCAGGCTAATAGTAATTAAGGGGAAAAAAATCAAGAATCTGCTACATTCTGCCATCTCCATAATTAAACAATAAAACTACTATAGCATTTCACACAGACATTGTAAATACTAAATTAAGAAGCTCCGATGAAATGTCAGAAGCATTTTCTTATGAGTCTATATCAGCCATGTGATTATCATATTGATTCTGCATGCCAATGAGATAACATTCCACTGTGTTTATTTTTCTCCCAATTGCCTTCCAGAAAGTAATAAAATTAAATCCAATATGATATTAAATGTAAATATGCATGGATATTATATGTAAATACCCATTTTAAACTCTCTTTGCTTTTTGATATTTTCTGAGCATAATGTTGTCAAGCAACAGTAATATTCTTTTCTCCCACGTGACCTACCTTCACTTCCACTACCTAGAGAGAGAACACCCTTTGTGATTCCACTTGACATTCGTTTCCTGATTTGTGGGGGGAAAAAAATACAAAAAAATGTTTTGCTTTTAAAAGTTACTGAAAAGTTGCTTAGTTATAAACTAAGAAAGTTTGATTTTTGACATAGATGCAGACTTCATTACACTGCTTTACTTCCCATGTTAATTGTATCTTCCCATAAATTTGTCACTTCATGTTAATTGAATAATTAAAATAATTTCTCTCATCTGACTTTTGATTGAAGGGTCCAGCTAGGACTCAAACGTTAACAAGACCTTCTTTTTGGTAGAAAACACGCTTTTTATCAGGATGAAGTCATATGTCACCTTAGCTAAGAGGACCCAGTGCAGGAATCTGGCTCTGAAAGTACATGCAAACTGGTCAGATGGGGTGGCCCCAGATGGGAGTAACAAAAAGAGTAATACGCTTAGCGGAGAGAAGGGCATCCAGTACAGATTAAGTACTTTAAAAGAGTTGTGACTAAGGTCGGGAGGAAGTAAGAAGCTTGGTCCTTACGGCTCGCCCTCCTTCTAGCATTCTGTTAGTTCTTTGCAGAATTTTTGCATCTTTGCACATAGCGTTCCCTCTGCCCAGGAGAAGTCACTTGCTTCCATCAGAGATTTGTCTCTGTTCATCAGAATGATTTACTTGCACTTTTCTTTCTCCGGCTTGTATGTTCCTATATCTAGCAGAATTCTTGCCATATAGAATTCTTAATACTTGGTGATAGGATGCTTAAGGTCACATAGCTAATTTGCGGCAGAGCTGAGATTAAAACTCATATTTACTTATATGTGTTTGTTTTTCATTTAGTAGTTTGTGTTTCGTGCTCTCTCCTCTTCACACAATCTATAGAAAAGTTTACCGTTTTCCATTTTGTCATTTCCTGGGGAAAGTGACTAGATTTGATTTACACATAAAGCAAATGGGCCTTCTATTCTTAGTAGACTATTTTTCGGAGCAGTTTTAGGTTCACAGCAAAACTGAGCAGAAGGCACAGAGGTTTCCCATGTCC
>NW_011888830.1:3691279-3719499 GCF_000151845.1 Pteropus vampyrus
TTAATTGATATGATGCACAGCAAAATATATCGATCTACATGAATAGGTCCCAGATCAATTGTCCTCTTGAAAATAATATTTACATTGAGAAAAGACCTCAGAAACTCATTGACTCCAAAGGTTAAAACTAATTCCTCCCCTACAATTGTGATTAGTTGGGTTCCTTGTACCCTGAGTAGTTTTAAATTAATCCCAAGTCTCTGAGAGGCTTTGAAATGCTGTTTCTCAAAGCATATCTGTGAGGCAAGGAGGAGCAGAGAATGGTGAGGCCCATTATTTTAGCACATTAGCAGATGGAGAGAACTGAGTCAGAAGCCAGTTGGGTGATTTGGCAAAAACCACAGCATCTACGGTGATTACTGCAATCCCAGAATAGAGTTCTCGACTCCTACCTCCCATCTGTTCTTTAGAGAGACTTTGAGAGCCAATTATCTGTTCTTTAGTCAGAAGAATCTGTTGATTCTATTAGTAGGGACAGAGCTGGCCCTAGCAAAGTCTGCCCAGACTCCTCACTCCTGGTACTTATTCTTCCACACACCAGCCCCTCCTGCTCTTCCTCTCTGCTTCCAACTTCAATATTCTCACCAACGGTTCGAAGCCCTCTCCTGAAAGGAGGGGTACATGCAATCCGGTGGTAAAAGGAGACAGACCCTTGACAAAGAAATGTTTATGAACCATTTTCTCTGTTCTAAACGCAGCGCCGGGCACTTCATGCCGTTTTCTCATTCTAGCTTCACTACGACTTACTGGAGAGGGACGATACTTCATAACAGACGTGAGAGATGCTACACAAACAGGCTGATGAGGACGGTGCTGTGGTGGCACAGTAGAATGTTTACTGAGTCAGAAATAAAATAACAGGATTCTGGCTTTGGCTGTTGCCTGTGTAACCTTGGTTAATACATATTTTTTCTCTCTGGACTAAATCTCACCTGGAATACACGCAAGGCACACTAGACTATGTGAACACTCGGACTGTACTAGGAGGATGTGATTGAAATTGTTCAATTATGAGAGGAAAGATCAGTGGAGATCGCATTTGCAAGACGGCTGCTATGCTGTCCTGGTCCATTTAGGCCAGTGTTCTCAACCTTGGCCATAAATCACAGTCATGTCCACCTTCAGAGCATTTGACATTTCTCATGCAGGCCTGCTGATTCAGGGGGTTATCTGGGCACATAGATCTATATATTTTAAAAGATCCTGAGGTGTTTCTGATACCTACTCTCTAGATAGGTAGTTCTAGTTAAGAATGATTGCTCTATGCTGAGGAATTCCAGAAAACGGGAGAAGATATTTGTCAGAGAGTCAAGGCTTTCCTGAGACTCCTTAACTCACTGTGAGTCTAGACCTGCCCATTTGGCAGGTGGTCGGGCTGGGGAGAGTTTGGAGAGCTGGGAGAGCATTGCTTGCAGGGCACAAGTGGAGTGTTGTCTATGAGGTCCGGCCTCATTTGCTTTTATTCCATCCAGATCCTTTCCCCTTGCCTCCAATTCAACCTGAATAGAGTTTAATCTTTCCTTAAAGAATACCCATTAAAGATGATGAAATAGTTTGCCTTCCAGATTCATTTAACCCCTAAAGCTCTTAGATGAAGTAACAAGCATGAGCAGTGTCTAATTTTGTCTTTGGAACTAATTAAGTCTCCTGTGGGAGGCACCGAGTCCAGGATGTTATTTTGCCTAAAAAAATGGATGGTCACTAAGGATGAATGATTTTGGGTCCCCGGGCCAGTATTAATCTGAAGACAAACACATCTGGTGTTCAAAAATTTTCTCTCATCTAAATCAAACAGCTCCTTTAAGCCGGAAATCCTCAAACCAAATATCTTTTGTGTAATTCCATGGATTTCCAGGATGTAACCAAGGTTATAACAAATACTTTTCCTTATTCAACTTCTGTTTAGACTTTTCCTTTGTTGGTATCTGAGAGAACAGGATCTTGTGTCACTTTAAAATGCCTGGACTCTCATTTTCAGTGGTCTTGGGGAGGGAGTTGAACCTAACCGAAAATGAGTCACTCACTAGTTTTAAAGTTTCACTTCTCCCCTGATGTCTTGAATCTGAGGAAGAAAAGTTACCTAATGGTCTTGTTCTAAAGCGAACAGAAAAACAGTATTAAGGCTTCCCCCTGCCTTTCTTTACAATGTTTTTCCTTTTGATACCTTTGTGTTTTGGGGGCTCCCAGTCAGGATGAGGGGGAGACACCTGCTGCTTTTCAGAATCGGATTCTACCCACGGCTGGCTTTGAGATCTATCAAAGAATAAACCTGCAATTTCAATACTTGTATTTTAAGCCCACAGGTTACAAATGGAAGTCACAATTCCTGCAGCAGGAATTCGTTAGGCTGTCAGGTAGCTCATCTCAGTGCCGTTTCCTATTTTTAACATTCTCTTTACATAAATAAAATGTAACACCGTGAAAAATGAAACACCTGAATAAAAACACATGATGAGGTGCACCAAAGAGCACTTACATTATTCATTTCAAGAGGGTGACATGCGATCTTCGCTGAATATTTCAGTGTTAGGAGTATTGCTAAGATTATAAACTGAGTAAAGGAAATAAAATTGCTCTAGGTCAAGGGTCATTTTCCAGCATTAAATAGCTTTTGAATATCTGTGGGGAACATGTAATCCCTTGATAGTGTTTAAAGATCATCACAGTGATATTTTTCCTTGAAATTCCCTTTGATTAAAATCATCATGGAATTTCAGGTCTGGGAAGAACTTCGTAATAAGGTGGGGATAATCTTTCCCTAGTTGACACAGTTGATTCTTAACAGATCCTGTCTAAAACCCTGATCTCTCATCTTTCAGTTTTGACATATGCACAAAGCTATGTAGCTCCAGATAGAGAAACCGGACCTTCCCAGTCTTTGTCAGAGTTAGCCCATCCCAATGCTATAACATAAATGGTGATTTCAGTATTCTAGTTTTACTCTAGCAACTCCAGAGAGATTTAAGTTACAGGTCAAAAGATGACCAATAGAACTTATTTCCCAAAATCTCAGTTGGTTAAAACATGTTATGAGGAACCCCATTTGTTGATCTGAACCCCATGCAATGCTAATTTCTGTTTCATGACCATACAGATACCCGTAACTTGTAAAAATAGGTGCCATCAGGCGAAGAGTGGCCGCGGTGCCTCCTTCTACTCAATTGATCATTAGTGAATCATGTCCATTTCAAAGCTCATTCTCTGCTAACCATGAGTCAGTAGCACTATGTTGATTTACAAAGGACAATCATGCTCAAATAATTATGTAATTGCCTTTAGTTTCAGCACTGGGACTAAATTTTAGGTCTTTTATTCTGTGTCCAGTGGATTTTCCATCACGGTCTAAAACCTCCCAAGCAGTTCCAGGGAAGTGAAACTGGCCAAGTTTTCTCAGTCACTTTTTTTTTTTTTTTTTTTGACTAAAACACAGATACCTTGGTGCTGTAGATAATCCATTAAATGCGATGGATTCAACACAGCTGGTGAATCCTGGTAGCCCCTTTGTTAACCTCTGAAAACCAAAGCCATGTCTACCTAGTTTATAGGGGAGAGAAAGGTTGGGACAGAGAGGGGTGGGAAGGGAATGGGAAGCAGCACTGGGCACAACAGAACACCAGCGCTTTCCAACTGTCTGAGTCACACGTAGGGTTGTAAAATGACTTATAGCCCTGAAAATGTTGGCAGAACATTTAGCAGAGATCATGCGTTTCAGGCACATGATGCAAATGCTTTTTGGCTCATGTTTACAGGCTAGTAATTTCTGAGGCCCTAGTACCGTTCCAAATAATTCATTGTATTCTCTTTCTGTGCTAAGTCCCTTGGACTGATTAAAGCAAACCTTCCAAAAGCGAACCTTCCACGTGCTGTATGACTTTGCTATTCCTCACATGGCTGATGTGACTCTATGTTCCCGCACAGAGTTTTACAGAACATTGTGCAGACCCACACGATCTCCATTTCCTGGACTCTTCTCAGAGTAAGCATGCTTGCACATGTGCTCAGATCGGCCAGGGTGCGGTCCAGTCATGACTCTGTGGTAAACCACAGAATCAACCATGCCCTCTGATTTGACCAATAAGCCAGCCAAAAGAATAATCATATTAGAGGCAATTCAGCTATAAAGGCAGAGGTTTTCCTGATCATATGATGGACAATCCAAAGCTTCATTCAATGGCTGGAATTCTGTATTTTTATTTGTAACAATATTCTTAGAAAGATGGTAATGGGATAGTGACATAAAATATATGTATGCAAAGGACAGACATCAAAAATATTTCCAATATTTTTTATACAAGGGTATAAGTATCATCGGTAATTATTAATTTGAACAAAACGTGTATTAACAACAAAGAAGTTAGACGTGCTTATTTGACTATGCTTTTCATTATCCGATCAAGACTTCTATGTTGCTGCCTGGATGCTGGCTAGAGGAGGTAGGAATTCTACTGGAATGGCAGCTTGTTGTTGAAAGAACAGTTGAGTAAATTCAATACATCTTTTTTCCCTAAGCGCTTATGTTTGTTTCTTGGCTTACTCCCCATAACTTATACAATGATTCAGCGAATTATTATTATTACTACTACTACTATGAAGACACTTAGAGGTCATTCTACTCTGTCTATAGGAGGTAAACCCACTGAATCTAATAATTTCGACTTTTTTTTTATCCTTTTGGTCAAGACTTTGTACCCATCAAACTTCTTTTTGACCAGGACATTTGATTCACTAATTCCTAGCGAACCGCAGCAAAAATACTAAATATACAGAGCCTTAAGCTTATTTGTTTTACCTTATGTGAGTTAGCTCTTACTTGTAAATCTTCTAAACAAAGTTTTAATTTTATCCCTCTCTGAAGGATTTCACCCCTTATTATTTATATCATGACATATATCAGTTTTAGAAGTCAAAGGTTTTCTTTGTAAGAATAATAATAATAATTACTACTACTACTACTACTACTACTATTACTATTATTATTATTATTATTATTATTATTATTATTATTATTATTTGGGTGAAAATATTCCAGACATTGCTTCCTTACATTGTTTGTCATTAGGCAGTAAGACATTTGACCACTTCCTACAGTAACACTAAAGACTTAGAGATTTATTAGCAGACTATTTGAGAAAAGACAGTTATCCTTATTTTACTCTGAAAATGGATTTATTCTACAGTAAAATATTCCAAATTTTCATTTAAGTTCGTGGTTCAGTTCTGTGGTAAGATTAGCGACGAAATGTACTTTTGTGACAATTAGTCCCCTTTACTCCCCCTCTCCCAAAATAAGGAAAGAGTTTAGATTAAAATGGCATCCCAAGAGGCAGAAGGCAGCAGGCCAAAGGTAAAAGCAATTTGAGCCTTTGTCTCTGGCTTGCTCCCATAGCTGTTCATTCATTTTATGGCTTGGATGGAGAATGCATTGCCTACATTTGCGAAATATATGGAAAATAACTCTACCTCCAGTTCATTGTCCTCTTGGCTATTTTTCTCATTTTGAAGCTACATGAAACTATTTTGGACCTTCCCAATACACTTAACATTGCTCTAAAACAGATTTAGGTCTCCCTACAAGAATGAATGTCCAATTCGCCACCCAACAGAGCGGGGCACTGTGAGAGTCCTGCTAGGTGTTTTCGTATGCATGCATTTATCTGACTCTTAGGAATAACAGAAAATGAGATTGAAGATTTGTGGTTACCACGCGATTTGATGAAAATACTGGTGACTACTTGGCAAAGATGCGATTGAGATCCAAAATATTTTAAAATGTAAATGTATCGTCCCTTTTTGTGTAACCATTTGATATGCACAGTCTCATGTTTTTAGAGACAATTCTGAATCCCCCAAACAATATCAGTTAGAAAAAGATGGGAAAAATTATCTGTAAAGTATCTGTCTATGGTTTTATCCATTTTGTGGCTCATTTGTGACAAGCTGTTGAAAACAAAATACCAGCTCCCTATTGCCATCACGAATATTTTTGTGATGCCTGCCTATGTTTTATAAATGGATGTGTGTTCACCAAGTGTCAATCAATCAAAAAATAGCTGAAAATCATGTTAGGGAATAAAATTCTCTCATCTCCCTCTAGCTTTGGGGAAAGGAAATCAGTGCCTGATTTATAATACTTTTATTAATTTTGGAAATCTCATTGCCAAATCTAAAATTTGGTACAGAGGAGACAACATATATTTGTGAAATGGAAATGAACTAAATACAAAGGATTTTCAAGTCATAGTATCTGCTGCTTTGGTTTATCTGGGTTATAATATTACTCGAAGCAATTCAGTCAATTTATTGTATTTTTTAAAAGTAACTTAGAGTCAACTTTGTTCATAAGCCTGAGAGGCTTTTTCAGGGGGAGGGAGGAGGTGAACAGACATGCATAACCACAGTGAGTGCCTGAGTTTAAATGGCCCAGACTTGAACCTAGGGTTCAGTGACTTGGTAAAAACATGCAAGGTCAGCAAAGCCTTGAGAAATCCAGGGAAGACTCGTGTACACAGCCTGTCACAGTGGGTGCAGCCGCCACTCCCAGGAATCCAGACACTCGAGACTTAAGCCAAACTGCTATTAAGAGAAAACAAATATAGGAGCTAAGTTCATTTTTTGGGGGGTGGGGGGGATTGGGGATTGTTTGTAAGAGGGAATAGAACACAGATGGGCCATCTCTTAGATTTGCAATGCAGTACATTAGACATTTAACTGGTTAGAGACAGAATGTTTTGAAGAGAAAGCAACTGTGGCTTAAATGTTCCTCATTCAGTATGGGTTTTCCGGGCCCAGAGTTTAAGGAGCGGGGTCTATTTTCCACTTAAATATATATATACTTTTTTGTGCAGCACAGGTTTGGGTTATCAAAAGTTCATTATGCTTCCCAGTTAAACCCTGACTGAGGTGCACTACAATTTCACGGCACCATTAAAATCGTCTTTGCATCCCCTTGGCTGTGGCTCCTACGCCTACTCTCTCTGCCGATGCAGCAATGACTCTCAGTGACTTTCTCTCCCTTTCCTTCTGTTCCCTCTTGGAACACTTTTTTGGGCTTGGGGTTGAAGCACTGTGGAGAGGCTGGGAGGTCTGTCAGATGATTCAGCAGAGAAATTAAAACCTCATTTGTAGTGAACAATGAAGAGGAGAGGGAATTCTAATAGCTAGGGTACTGGCTGAGCTTTTTGGAGCTAAGAGATTACTGTTCTCTGTTTGTTCCCATTTCTCCTAGTCTGGCTACGGCTCTGGCCTCTTTATTGTCCATTCCTACTCCTCCTCCATATCTTCTCAGATCTTTCTCACTCTGGAGTTAGTCTTTCTGGATCCAAATGCTGGATCTACCCCTTACAGGCTGTGTGACTTTGAGTGGGTTACTTTACCTCTCTCTGCTTCAGTGTGCTTATCTGTAAAGTAAGCAAATATAAGGAATTAATTACAGCACCTATTTTACAGGGATGCACAAAAACTAAGTAAGGACTTCATTTAGAGCACTTCAAAATGCCCCATAGTAAGTCTCACCGCTTTGCTCTTGTTAGTTTATTTATCAAACACCATGTAAAATCCTTTGAGAAGAATGATCTGTGTCTAAAAAAAATTTGGAAATCCCTGTTCAAGTTACGTCCTTCCCTTGCTTTATGTGTCAACTAAATATATGGGTTCTTCTCCCTCTCAGGCTATTAGGTTTGTCTCCTCTTCTTCTATCCATCATCTGACCGAAGGCTTTTCCCAAAGGTCTGCACCCAGATTTCATGCTTCCTCATATACTTTGGAATTTTATTTGTTTCCATGGCTACAAATATCATCACCATGCAGGCAACTTCCATGTCTGTTTTTATCCAAATCTTTCTTTTATAAATACTATAAGCAAAAGTCCTTTTTATCCTTTCAATTAAAAGAGTCCTAAGGAGACTGGCAACTGGACATGTTACAAACAGTGCTATGGTCTTCAGAATGACTTCAGAGACAGAACAGGTTCCTATGAAGAAGTTTTAAAAATAGATTTTGGTAACTGACTCCCTATGAATGCCGACTGAGAAAATAATGCTTAAATGAAAGCTTACTAGGCAGAATCCTACATCTTCAACTCGTAAACTGGCTTCCTCTTGCCTCACGTTCCCCTCCTGAGACGCATGAATTACCCTGCATTTTCCTGACGACAGAGTTGCCAGTGTTCATTAAAGCCCACCGCATCAGCCGCTAAGAGCTGTTAAGAATTTAATAGTGCTTTCGTGCAGGAGGTCAGCACCAAGGCAGACAAAGAAAAAGGGCAGAGGCTAAACAATGGAGACAACAGAAAAAATAAAAACATGTCACAGGTGGTTTGGCAGCAAAGAGCATAGTGATAATCTTTTTACCCTTTTAAGGCATATTTTCTATTTTCTCTTTGCACGCCTACTAGTTTCAAAGCTAATGTTTCTCTTCCTGTCAACTTCCCATAGTTTTACAGTCTTGATGGGCACACTTGCTGATGTCAACTGGAATTCAGAAGCAGAATAAATCCTTTATAACATGACTTTGTTTACTGTTAGCAAACATCGAGATTGCTAATATGTACCGAGCATGTCTTCCGAGCGAAGCATTGTGCTAAGTGCTCTCGGTGCGTCATCTCATTGAATCTTCTCAGTAACTCTAGAGAGATATACTACTTTCATCTCCATTTTACAGGTAAGAACTTGAAGCTCAGAGAGGTTAAGAGGCTATGACAGGCTCAGATCAGTTTATAAAGGAGTGAGCCAAAATTTCAGTTCAAATTCATCAAAGCCACTGTTATTAATGACTTCCCTGTTGTCTTAGTCACTGGGGCTGCTATGACAAAAGACCACATACTGGGTGTCGTGCGAACAGCAGACGTTTATTCTTCACAGTTCTGGAGGTCGGAAGTCCAAGGTGCGGGTGCCGGCCTGGCTGAATTCTGGTGAGAGCCCTCCTCTGGACTGCAGACTGCCAACTTCTTGTATATCATATGGCAGAAGGGGCCACCCTCCTGACCTCATCACCTCACAAAGGCCCCACCTCCTAACACTGTCGCATTGGGGTTAGAATTTCAATGTATGAATTTTGGGGGAACACAAATATTCAGACCATAGAGACCGTTGTTCCAAATTTATGTTAATTAATGTTTTTTATCAATACACCAGTCAGCTTAAAATTCAGCCCCCAAAGTGGGCACAGGGAAGGAAGAGAAGCAGAATGCTGGATTATGCACAATTTAGAGAACTAGCCCTTGATTTCCAGAGCTGTCAAAAGTTGACAACACCCTACAGATCGTTCGTCATGCCTACGCTCTTCGGTTCAGCTGAGTTAATCCAAACAGTGTGCCCTGAATATCCGTACACATTCTCAAGGAGTTACGGAGATATGAGCACCCCCGTAACCGCACGTGTACGTGCTGTGACCCTGCAGCTCGGACCAGGTGGTCCCTGACTCGTGTGCTGTCAGGTCAGAGACCCTGGCCGCTTCCTCACAGCCCGACCGCATGAGGTGAGGCATTTGATGTGGTGTCTTGGTTTCGTGTTTCGATGTTATTATTACAGCGGTCTAACCTGAGTCACAGCCAGTGTACACAACCCACTGCCAAGTCTCTGAGGAAATGTGGTGAAAGTTAAAAAGCTCCTCTGAGAGGATGATGAGGATGACTTAAATCTGTAAAGGACCTTCCTGAGGAGGGACTGAGACCACGAGTAATAAACATGCCCATATCTTATTCACGCCTCTCCGAGGTTCCAGGACACCGTCTTTGGCCATATCAGCATCTCACACTAAATGCGCAGGTGGAACATAAGACTTGAAATTAAACATTCTAGAAATGCTCCATTCATTGGGACTCCTATTCCCTCAGGGCACAAGGTCTCTGTGAGTTTAAGAGAAAGTTTTATTTGAAAGGCTTTTTAGTCTGGGCACCAAGGATCCCTTTAACTATACCTGTGTCGATAAATGAAAACCCCTTTGCACAGAAAGGCTATCTCCTTAGACGAGATTCATTACAGCTCATGCCTGGGGTTCATTGAGAAGTAATATTTTTGTGTTAATCCTGGACACTACTTTCTATTTGAATGCACTGGAAGATATTTAAGAGAAGATATTTAATTGGACAAATCTGTTGCTTTATCTATAGTCAAGTGTCAGGGTCATTGGAACAGCACTCGAGAAAGACTGGAAAATGTGGAGCATTGTGGCAGAAGAGGCCTAGGGATCGGGAAGTGTGATTTTTGTTAATGTTACCTCACTTCGTTGCATTTATTTGCCTAATCTTACTATTCACTTGGAATCGACTATGAGGATTTTTGAGAGGGCTGTGTATCACACACTGGTCCCTTAAAGTTAATTATAATTATTGTGTAGTACCAAAAGGTTATTATACAAAATGTTCCTGTGTTCATTCGAGCTGATCTGTCTCTGTCGCACGTGCACCTGCCTGGAAAGGATTCGGAACTCGGTTTGTCACCGTTATGCAGTAAGCCCAAAGCTTTGAGCCTTCTTTCCGCAGCAGGCTCAAGTGTGCTGCTTGAGTTTACTTTCTAGGAGCTTTTGGTATAAAGCAAAAAGAAATTACGACTCTTGAGGCTTATTTAAAAATATTCCTATTGCTCAGAATGGTATTTCCAAAAGTACCACCATTCAGAATTCAGTGTGGACAACTACAATTTGCTAAATTTCTACATGTAGATTCTCTAACTCACTGGGCCCAGCATTCTCTTAGATTGAATTATCTATCTTCTTTCAAAATTTAAGCTACTGGAGGCATGTCTCTTTCTATCCTACACTTAAGAAATTCAGATTTGATTTGAGGGTAGGAGGGGGACCAACAGAGGATGTCCTGGGGTAACCAAATGGGTGACCGCGACATGGGCAGCCTTTGGCCATAGCTTTGGTGTTCTGGTAGGAGTGGATGTCCGAGAGGGGCTGGGCTCTCGTGTGAACTCTGAGGAACCGCCGTGTGTTAGTGGGCTGAGGAGGAGGAAGCACCAATGGGAGACTGACGGAAGTTACGGAGGCTGCACGGGAAGAGGAGACCTCCACTCAGAGGGAGGCTGAAACCTTCATCCCCGAATCCTGTGCCACTTCCGCACCTTTCAACGCCATGCTTCACCATGAGGAGAGGAAAAGGTGGGACACGCCCACGAGGAGGAAGAAAGGACAACTGAGACCATGGCTTCTCTCTCCTCTGGGAACTGGGGAGAGGGAGCCGACAAGTGAACACACACGAAGGTGCTGAGCTGGAGCCCACGCCAGAGAACTTGAAACTCTTCAAAACGGGAAGTGTGAAGTGGCCCGAGAGAACTTAAACTCTATTCTCTATGTTCCTGTTTCTTTGTGACACAGAACTGTCTGATGCTACTGGGACACCTATGCTCTTTCCAGTAGCAATTAGGTCTCCGCCTGCACAGACTGCTGCCCACCGACCACAGCGAAGCAGGCCCAAGCCCCACTCACGCACGCAGTGTTCCCTGAAATGACATCCGGCCACGTGTACAAACCTGAGACAAATGTACAAAAATCTTGCCAACAAGATGGACCCTAATGGCATTTTGCTAAGTGAAATAAGTCAGACAGAGGAGGATAAATACTGTATGGGGAATCTAACAAATAAAAAACAAATAAAAAAACCGAGCTCATGGATTCAGAGAACAGATTGCTGGTCAGTTACCGGAGGAGGATGGGAGGGGGAGGAGCAAAGCAGGCAAAGGGAATCCGAGGTCCAAACTCCCGGTTATAAAATAAATAATCCTGAGAACATAATGTACAGCATGGGGACTACAGTTAACAATGCTGTGTTGTATATTTGGGAGTTTCTAAGAGAGCAGAACTTAAAATTTCTCATCACAAGAAAAAAATTTTCTAACTATGTATGGCGAGGGATTTTAACTAGATTTATTTTGGTGATCGTTTTGTAATATAGACAAATATTGAATGATTATATTGTACACCTGTACTGTAGTTCAGATTTTATTGTTGTATTTCTTCCTTGACCCTTCCCTATGGGGCCAGGTTAGGTAGGCATCTTCTGAACATTTTTGAAAACTCCTATCACCATGCTTCTGAAGAGCTTTATAATGGCCTGTTTATGGGTCTACTTCCTTGTGAGACACTGGGATTTTTGAAGACACAGTCTATGCCTTGTTCACTCCTTTTTTTTCTGCCCACCTACAGCAGAGTGGCTGACAGACAGTAGTAGCCAATAAAACTTGAGTGAAGGGATGAAGGCAGGATGACAGGAATCAGGAGGCAGGCTGCTGCTAGCTAGGGGAAAGGCCCTCGAATCAGTAGATACTGGTCTGTGTTGACTCTTTAATTCAACTTCTCTATGTCTCTGTCTTACCTCAATGAGATAGGAACTCAGTAAGAAAAAAAACCCAGATGAACTTTAGGCAAAGAGGGCTGTGAGTAGCCTGCAGAGTGCATATCTCAGAGACTCTGACCCTTTGGTTTGGGTGGTGGTGCGGAAAAGTGGACGGTAGTTAAATTAAAAGCCACCGAAAAGAGGACAGAGGATAATTATTTAACTTGTTCAAGTGTTCAAAGTAGAAATCTGAATCTGTTTTCTAACACGTTTCCTGGAGCTGGGTAGACACAAGAAAAGAGATTTTTCTCTTTCCTGTCTCCATCCCAAGTCTCCTAGCGCCATGGCAAAACTCGCCCTGAGACTGAGTTGATAAACTGATGGGCAGACTCAAACGTCAGGCAGGGCTTCATCTCCATCCTGAGGCTCCTGGGAACAGCACGCGAACAGATTGTTCCTGCCAGAGTATCTCATTATTTTAAGCAAATTGAATTTCTCATTGACTATGTTGAAAGGTTGTACGCTAGTTATAATTACCGGTTTTACTTAATTTCCTTTTATAAATAGGTCGGTACTCTGTACTTGAAAGTAGTATGTTGATTACTGATTTTTTTTTTTTTCTTTAGGCCCCAGGGACTGTTTAGAGCAGAAACTGCTGACTGAGTGAATTTAATGAAACAATTACACGACAGTGTGTGTGAGAGCACACGCAGGCCCACATGTAGCAAACGCACACTAAGCCAGAATCCTATGTCTGACAGTGAGTTCAAGAGAGACTTTGTGTTCGAACTGCTGGTGAGGAAAGCTGCTCCTGGCAGTGGGCGTGGAGAGGCTGGGAAATGCCTTCTCTGTGGAATTATCTTCATCTGAACTGCCACAGATTTCTATTCACGGAAACCCTTTATCCTAATAAAAGTCAGGATCATGAAAAGGTGCAAATACATTATCTGGGAAGGGGAACAGATCAAACTGCCAATTCTACAGCAATATGTCATAAAAAATGCATTTTTTCTGTTCTTCTGATTTAACAGTTATGCTTTGTTGTTGTTCGAACATTTAGAAAATGAAGAAATCCAAGGGAGAAAAATCATTAAATTATTTATAATCTCACCACCTAGAAATAAGCACTAAAATTTCATATATTTTCTTTAAATTTATAGATATGTATTTATGTATAATATGTATGCTCATACATATAACTATATCTTGTTTTTTTTCCACTAATATTAATATATTGAAAACATGTCCCTTTCTTAGCTACTTTTGATGCAGCTTTTGATGATTAGATATTATTTTATGGTGTGGGTGGGCTCTGTTATCTTTAACCATCCTGTTGTTATTAATGTCTCATTTCGTTACTTTCTCATTTTTGGTATTATACATAACACCATATTGAACATTCCCATAATTAGTCATTCTGCATAACTTTCACTATTTCCTTTGGGTATATTCAAAGAAATAAAATTTATGAGTCAGAGGGTTTGATCTCTTTTAGGTCTTAATACAGATGTTGAAATTGATTTCTTAGAAATGTTGCATCCGTTTATACTCACAGGTATATGAGACTGCATGTTTTAGCATATTCTTGTACACACTAGGAATGAAATATTCTAAGAAACAGTGTGATAAGTGAAAAGGTCTCTCTCATCCATTTAATTTGCATTTCTTTGCTCTTAGGAATACATCATTTTATTTGTCTACCATAACGGTTTAACTTATCCTTGGCTTCCACAGCCCCTAGTTATGCATTTTGTCCTACAAGGGAAGAGAGTTTGAAAGAATGAGGCACAGACAAATAAGTTCGGATGGGAAACAAACAAACAAAACAAACAAACAAACAACAACAACAACAACAAAAAAAACAAGGAAAGGAAAAAATGTCCAGAGCTTAGATATAGCTGCACAAAACTATCGGTTGGAGAATAATGAAATTTTTGACTGAACTGATTATGGAGGGGCCAGGCTTGGTATTTTCTAACAGCTTTGCACGTAGATCCAACGTGGAACCAGGGGTGGGACAGAGCTTTGCCGGGAAGAGCAGGCCTGCCAGGGCGGCCGCAGTGGGATATCGAGAGCGGGTGGGTATGGCACGAGAAGGTACTGGGCTCTTTCAGGGCTGGTGGTGGTTAACAGTGCAGGGAAGTTACCAAAAGAGAAGCAGAGATGAAAACAGCCTAGTGTAATTCTGCTTTCATTGTGCCACTTGTTCTGGATTTGGGGCTGATAATTCTGCCTTTTTATTATATGACTTACTCTCCACTTGGGGCTGATAAAATTTAGTTTTGTAAACTATTCTGGTTCCTGGTTTTTCTTGCTTTAGGGTAAGTTTTCTCATAAGTACCTCTGTGAAATGGTAAAAATAATGGCAAAAATCAAGACTTAAAGGTTATCTCTAGATTCCGAATAACCAATCTTTTCTTGACCCTTGTTGCCACAAAAATTTAACAAACTAACTTTAAGAAGCTTTGTCTCCCCACGCGTCCACCCCAGATATAAAGAGGTTATAGAAGGGTGTGTGTATTTGCGTGTGTCCCTAGTGTGTCATACTTTGGAACGAAATGTGTTTTTATAGCCCTGGATGTGAACACAGGTCCAGTACAGTGGCCCCGCAGATGCTCACCTCCATGGCGATGTGAAAAGGTTTAACGCTGCCCATGGAGAGACTTGCACCCCCTGCCTCTGACCCCCTGCCATGGGGGGAAGGCTGCCTGGCCAGAGTGGGACACGTCAAGCCCGTCATTTTTAGGGCTCTAGGGATGCTTCTTCTAGCGTCTGAGGGAGGTATAGGGCCTTAGCCAGTGTTTTAAAAGCAGCATGATGTTGAGAAAGGAATACAAAACTCTGAGTCAGGAAACCTGGATTATAGGCCCGCTTTCTGCCACCGCCAGGCTAAGTAACCTTTGAGAGCTGGACTGATTTCTCTGGGTCTTATGGTTTTCTTCTCGAACAGTGAAGACAGTGACGCCCGTGTCCTAGTGTGGGAGGGAGGACACGTTCTCATCCCCAGCTGGGCCAGGTGCTAGCTCGGGCCCCGTAGTGACGTCACACTGAGCATCCTCGAGCCTTGCTTTCAGATTCTATCAAATGGGGTGTACAGTATCGGATGCAGCTACCTGGCACTAAGGGCGGAAGGGGGCAGGGATCTGTAAGTTAAGGTTTGTGGAAGCACGAGGGGCGGCGTGAGTTAATGCATTTGAAAGCACCAGGGAGAGTTTAAGTTGGCATTTCAATGCAACTGGGTGGTGCTCCACTAATATAGGCATCCACACCAGAGTGGGGTGGGGGTCTGTTTCAGAATCTGGTGACCAAAGCTTGGGATACCCCGAGAGCAGCCAGAGGCTCACAGGCCCATTGATGGCTTTGAGGTAATGTTGCTCTGCCGTTTTCACTCATGACCACTTTTGATAAAAATATATTCCATGTACTTTAATGCTGTTTGACATGTCAAAATATATTAATTATTGAGATTAATCTTAAATCATCTACAACCCCTGAAAGAGCTTCCCCACCTCACCACTCTATCAAGTATCACTGCTCTGGGGTAAATACTAACATGACAGCTGCGGTTCCCCTCAGGTGCTTCCGGGTTCCCGAGCTGGCTTGATGGAGTCTCTGGACCAACCTCGCAGTCACAGAATAACAGAGCTGCGTGGTTCATCTGAGGTTTGAAGAAGTAAATGACAAGCGTGGGGTCGCGTCTTTGTCTTCAACAGTTAAATTTTTATGTTAGGTAAAAACGAAGAATTGAATCTGTATTTTTTTCTCCTGGCTCTTCCCCCTCAGGGCGAGTGGGGCCCAGGTAACACGTGCACGGGCTGGGACATCTTGTAAACTTTGTCAAAGCTGCGACTGTCTATTCCTAACATGCCTCGGATCTTCTCCAGGAAGCCCAAAAGCCATCAGCTGGTTTTCTATATCAGCCAAGCCCTTATTTCTCCTCTTGGATTTCCTTAAGTCAGGCTCTTCCATAGGAAAACCATGAGGGGAAGAACCACCATCACCACCACCACCATCACCACCACCACCACCACCACCATCAAAAGAACAAGGAAAGAATTGAACTGGAAACCTCAGATTGCGACACCGGGACTAAACTAGACAGCTCTCCTATTTCAAGTCCCTAGGAACTTAATTTGAAAAGAAACAAGGAAACAAATCCCTAGAACTAATTACTTTTTTGTTTGTGTTTATTTTATTTTTAAATAATAATAATAAAAAGATCTGTTGTACATGTGAGTTAGAATATTTGGAGGTTTTCGAAACCTTTAGTTGAGTAACAAAAACTCTCCTCTACCATCCACAGGCACTTACTTATTTGGCAAGGGTTCCAGAGACCCCTACGTAGTTGCAGTAAGAGTGATCTCAAACTCAAACACTTCTGAGGCCAGGAGAGACAGAGATCAGTGGCACATGTGAAGCGGTTTGGTTATAAGACAGTGGAGTGGTGAGACTAGAGTGACTGGTATGCGCCCGTCCTACCTACAGCGGTCACACTGAATTTTTAATAAATCCCACGCGGGCCACACAAAACATGCCTTTTGCCCTAGGGGAGGCTGCAGCTTTCTCAGTCTACTCAGTGATATGAAGTCCCTTTCTCCGCTTTCCCTCCCTTCCTCTAAACAGCATAACAAGTGGTTAAGAGCATGGATGTTCGAACACCAGTGATTAACGGTGTAACTCTGGGCTAGTGAATTTGCCTCTTTGTGCCTCAGTTTTATTCATCTGTAAAAGGGCAGAAGTCAAGAATAAACAAGTCCATCAAGTGCTTAGGCTGATGCCACGTATACATAATGCATTACATATGTGCTTTCTCTTATCGTCCACTCTATCCATTTGTATTATTTAAGTATCTCTCATGTTCCAGGTATTGGACTAGTTTAATTGGAAGCTATGTCAATGGGTCAGATATGAATCCTCTGTTTGAGGGAAGTGGGGAATGAAGTACTATTATTTTTTACCTTTGAAGTGCTAGGTATGCTATGAGCTTTTCAAACATTATTGATTCAGACTTCAAACTCTTTCATAAGTTTTATTGTCCTTATTTTTTAATGGATGTGGAGAGAGGGGAGCAGACCTCCACAATGCGACATGGCCATGAAACGTAGGGCTCTCGTTTGAATCTGGGCCTAACTCTGAAGCCTGTGGGTTTCATACCTCCTCCAGGGTCTAAAAGAAGGTAGATGATGCATATGTGACCGCTCCTGCATTAACTGTGCATCACAGTGCTTTTCCTCAGCAGGCCCCAGACTTTGCTTTGCTGTTCTTCTTAAACACAGGATTCTAGGCTTTACCACCAATCAGTTATGACTGACATAAGAGGGGAAAACAATTCCCCAGCCTTGGGAGGGCGGGGCTGCCTCACAGGGAAAGTCCGACCAGTCTTACAACCATCTTTGCTGTCTAGATAAGAAATGGCCTTGAGTGAATAGGAAAGGCTGTCGTCCACCTCTGGTCCTGCTCACATTTTGTATTTTATTTGCATAATCCAGACTAGCAACCCCTTTCCCCCAGAGCCCTGTCCTCTGCACCAGTCCATTACAATCATGGATGTTTAAAACAGGAAGGAACAGTAAAGACCACTGAGCTCACCAGCTGCCATATACAATCCACTTGGTTCCTTTTGGTATCTGAGAACCATTAGAGGAACTTGTTTTTAAAAAAAAATTCATGGGCCCCACCCCTTGGTAATTCTAATAGTATTGCTGGAGACGGGCCCAAGGATCTGTATTTCAATGCATTCAAATATCTAGACAGATTAGGAATACGCTGATCAAGCTGATACTCTTAATTTAAAAAAAAAAATGTAATTTGTCCATGTTTACACAGCTAGTTAATATTGACTAGACTAGAAATCATCACTGCTGCCTTCCAGTTGAATGGTTTTCCCACGATACTGCTTATTTCTAAAAGCCAGCATTGGCAAAGTCTTCGGGACCAACGTCTTCCTGGTCAGTGACTGACATTAAATTGTAGGACTTAACGCTCAGATTTCAGGGATAGAGAATTACTTAAAATCACCACATGCAGAAGAGCACACAAATACAAACACAATATTTTCACCGGGGCGACACACTTTTGTGATTTTAGATGTCCTAAATTGGAGCAATCTCCTATGGGGTGAACCATGGCCTTTTTGTTATCCCAGGATATTTCAAAAAAAAAAAAAAAAAGATTTTAAAAATAGATGGTAACTAGATTTTAAGAATAGAAAACCTATTTTCCCTGTTGCAAGGTTATGGTCTCAAGGGAGAGATGAAATAAGTGTAAAGCATGCCTATTTCAGGAAAAAATTAAACAAAGGCAGTCCCTGCCTCCAAGTCGTTAGAGTGAAAACATTTTGCAGTGGAGAAGCTTAAAAGCATGCCTTATTTTTATTAGCACCCACTCCTTTTTCTGAAAGGCTAATTGTAAAATTTATAGAGCTAATTATCTCTCTAGATTAATATTAATGAACATACAATAGCAAATGTGAGTTCCGAGTGTTGTATTAAGCACTGGCACTTCTCTCTCCACACATACAAGCAAACAACGGATACCTCAAGGTGATGTTAACATTCTCTCACAATGAATGTAAACAGTCATGCTAAATTCTTCTTCCCAATTGCTGCAAATTGGTATTTGCCCAGCAACTGAAAAACGATTTTTAACAGTTAATACTCCTGAAATGTATGGGGACCTCTGCAATATGACTAAGAACTTAGAAAATCAATTGCATAAAGGCTCCCCTCATCAAACACCAAGGAGCAAGATTTTTCTTTATTGACATTTTAACCACATTGTATTCTTAGAAGAGAAAGGAAAGATAATCAAAAGGACTTTGTTGTTCTTCTTATTCTTGGAATATCGAGCTAACGGTAACTTCATTTCCAAAAACATGTGAACAAGGTTAAGTGTTGCAAAACACACTGCACTTCCAAATAAATTCAAATGTGCTTATTCCAACACACCCAGCTAAACTCCCAATTTCTGTGTATAAATCTTAGCTCATTCTACTGCCCACATAAACGTGAAGTTGACATGACCCAGGGTAAGGAAAGATGTACAGAGTACAGAAGGGGGCAGCAATAGAAGCCAAGTTAGATGATAAATGAATGACTTTGGACCAATCCTGAAACTCTGTGTTTTAGATTTCCCTACTATGGACAGAGGGGTGTTTCACTATGTCAGAAGTTTTACTATGTTCGGGGATATGTGGTTTGGAAAGGGCACAAAGGACGAGATTTAGGGATTCTCTAACTCTCCTGCCCAAATCGTCATACACATTTATCATAGGAGTTAGCCTGAGCATATCACTGACTGTGAATATCCATTGTTTTCAACAATTCTCAAAGGGTTTCAGAACTGCAGAAAGGTTACGAGCTATTGCACTAGATGATCTCTAAGGTCCCTTCCTGTTATTTAATTTATGCTGCATTTTGATCTAATCCCATGCTTTTGCTTCAACTGCCCACCCTACTCCTACGCTTCACAAACTTACTTTTTTCTAAGCTTCCTTCTCCTTAAACTTAAAAACTGCCTTGTTGAACATGGCAGCCTCTAGTCACATGAAACTATTTAAATTTAAATGGATTAAAATCAACTAAACTTAAAAATTCAGTTCATTAGTCACACCAGCCACATCTGAAACGCTCACCAGACTTACGTGGTTCATGGTTACTGGGATGAAGACATAGAACATTTCCATCACTGCAGCAAGTTCTGTTGGATGGTGCTGCTTTAAAGATAGTGATTTCTAAGCTTTCATCCCAAGAATCTAAATTTTTAATGCTCCCCAGGTGATTCTGATTCAGTGTCTACATGTGACACTTGGAGAAACAACACCAAGGTTAACGCACAGAAGACGGCAGAAAGATATCCCGACTATTGTGTTCCACTTGTTTTTAGGTCCGTGGTGATCACTGTGTTATTAACAGCCTGCTGATCAATCTCTATGACCAACATCTTGGCTCGATGTGGAAGGTGAGTAGACAGCTTTAGACAACTACAGTCTTGGAGTTGGAAGGAACCTTCAAGGTTATTTAGTTCAAATACTCATTTGCTGCTTGAATCCTCTATAGACAACTTTCCAACAGTGCTCCTGGAGTATAAACTCGAACAAGAATGGTGATGGGCCAAATACTCTCAAGGTAGCACACTGGATCTGACAAAAGCCCCTATTACTGACCAGTCTCCCCTAATACTGAAGCATCTCTCAGTGGCTTCCTCTCAGAAGTCCTAGATTCCTTTGGTCAGAGCTTAATCCTGCCTTGGGGTAGGTATGGGAAGCTGATACCAGCCCCAGTGCCTCTTATCCAGGTGTCATGATCTATGAATACATTTTATGGAAGGCTTTTGGAAAAGAAAAATTGGGGGTGAGCTGCTTTGGGTGTGATGGGAGAAAACCTGGTCTCCGGTTCTGTCCTAGCAGCCAGATCTTGTGCTTTATTGGGAGAGGGGATTGTCTCCCCACAGAGCAATACGGGAGAAACTTCAGTTGCTAGGAGATTTTTGCATTTAAATGTTTTTGAAGCTTTAGGGCACCAAGACACCACATCCTTGGCAGCTAAAGTGCTTCCACCAACAGCAATGATAGATGTGAAGTAGGCATCATGGGTCTCATGGGCAATGGAGAGGAGAACAGAAAAAAACATGAGGACAAACTGCAGAGTACTAGGAAAATACCCGCAGTGTGCCTAAGCATAAACTAGGATAAATCTGAAGTGTGGGACAAAATCTGCAGTTATATAAGTAGGGTGGGGCAGATAATTACAATCTGGGTATTGATGGGACCTTATTGACACCCTTGGGTCGGTGTTTTTTGGAGACACTCATGTTATGTGTGTCTATAGGAGCATGATTCTCTTTCATACAATTGCAGTATAAGACCCTCAAATATTTGAAGATAGCTTCCATTATCCTCCTATATCTCTTCTTCCGGTTAAAGTGTTATTCTTCAACCTTTCTTTCTGCTATCTGGTCTTGGAATTTTTTATTATCCTCTGAACACATTCTGGCTTGTCTAACTCTTCTTACATTGAGGCATTCAGGACTGAACGTTTTATTCCAGATGTGGTTTGATCACCCTTGAAGATAATGAAAATATCACTTCCTCCTTTCTAAATCTTATACTTCTATTAACACAAATCTGAGATGTCGCCATCACTTTTGTTGAAGGCAGAGAGACATGCAGAATACAGGAGAAGCTTGTGCCCCAATGACCCCATTCTTTCATTTGTTTTACCTTGTTTTCTCAGATTTTAATGATTTTAGGGAAAACATCATGATATAAATAGTTCTACTGGATCTCTTTGAACAGCTAGCACAGCTCAGAGAATATAATGAGTACTCAACAAAATGCTTATTGATGGATTGAAAGTCTAAGAGTGAATGTATGTGACTGAGAAAAAAAACAAAATAAATAGCATGTTGTTCTCTGGAATTAGAAAGGATTAGGAGAGCTCACTGTTAAAAAAAAAATCTAGGTAATGAAGAATTTATTCATTTATAAAGTAAGAAGCCTAGACTTGATAATCATTAAGTTTCAATCTATATATTTCTATGAAAGAAAATATTTGAAAACCAAGAAGCTATGTCAGATATTAGCAAAAATACCACCAGCCTTTCTAATATCTTGGTTACCTAGAAATGATAGAAACCTAAATAAGACACAACCGAAAGGTACCTTACAACCGGTTTCATCAATATATTTAAATTTTAATACAACCTTTAATGTCTTGTAATGGATTTACTGCAGAAACAGTTATATAAACCAGTTAAAATATCTGTAGTACTTGAGATAAGATTCACAATTCACAAGGGTGTCAATAAGGTCCCATCAATACCCAGCATGCAAAAAACCTGGGTCAAGTGGAAATGAAATTTTATTGGAAAAGGACCTTCGTGGGGTGTGTTATAGAGAGAATCAGGGAAATGTTCACAGAAATGAATTCATCTTTCTCCTGCTGGTTGAAATATGTGGCTCTTTTATCCTTAATATAAATATGGGAGAGCATCTTAATAATTATCAAATCTTTAGACTAGATATTTTCTTGATTTTCAAAATGACTTGAAGATAATATTATAGAATTAGGCTCTGAAATGTTCATGGCAGCAACTTTCTGTCTCCATCTCAATCCTTCTTGTTGAAGCCTCATGTGACTAAAATATCCACAGCCTTAATGTGGGAGGGAAACACAGTGGTCTTTTTCTGTTGCTTGTGTCAGTGTGTCAGCTTTTCTGAGTACCATTGACACAATTTCCACCCCTGCCAAAGTCTTCTCATCATCTCTCATCTTGACTGTCATCTCCTATTTGCAATGGTCAATCTAAGTTCCAGTGCTTCGGGCTTGTCCACAAAAGTGGCCTCTTGACAGTAAATGGATCAAAATAGGCACTATTTTCAGCTCCGCTTTCATAGAGTGTTCCTTGACTCACATAATTGCCTACTTTTAGAACTGTTTTAAATACATAAATTACAGATAAAGATTACACTTAAACTAGTATCTGGGGAGCAACTATTAGCAAAGTGAATGACCAGGGCCTCGCCTTTTCAGTCTGTGCATGTTGCCCATTTGTTAGCTTTTATTTTAGCTATTTTATGTTTCTATCTCTTTAGGCTTAATTACAGAAATACAGTCTCAAAAACATAGTACAACAATAATAAAGATAATGTCATCAATATTATTTAGTAACTCAAAAATCACTAAAATGTATAAGGTGATTATGCCAAGAGGAAAAAGCTTGAAACTGGAAAATACAATAATCTAGATTCTATTTCCCTGCATGTGGTATGATCTATGCCATGTACTAATTCATTAAATTCAGAGTTCTAGAACCGGTGTGGTTAAGAGATTAACAAAAACACTAAATAAATGAACCCTTGCAAGGTGCACAAATGAATCTGGGAAAAGAACAGATCCCTCCTCCTTTCTCCCTTCTTCTGCATGAGGAGTATTGATAAATCCAAGAGTGATTACAAGCTTCTCAAATGGCTTGACCTTGCTAACTCATTCTCTCATTTTAAAGTGTACATGAAAACACATTATATGATGCAGTATTTTATGGGAAAATCTTTATTTAAGTATATTTTCCTTGTGTGGCAACTATTATTGCTGTGTAGCAGGAGAATATGCATTATGGAGACTCTTTGTGATGTGTTCTTGAATCCCCAGATGTCAATCCATCTCTCACATTTTTGTTATATGTTCCTGTAATTCAAATCTTTTTTTCCCATCTGTAGTCTATTTATAAGCTATTCCATCAACACCTCAATGTGTTTGGCCATATCTTTTTATTCTGCAGCTCCCACTCAAAAACAATTTTGTTTTTTCCCAGATATTTAGAACTTTGAAGTATTCTGTAGAATCAGGTAGTTAATGTTTCCCAGGAGTGATTAAAAAATCCTTCAATGTATTCTGAAGGGAACAATATGACAACAAAAGATGAAAATTCTTATTATTTTGAGGCAGTGTTGCCTCATTAAGAGACTGCCTATGTTTACCCTCTCTTAAAGATGCTGCCTCTTCAAGGTAGGGGGAAGAGTTTATTCTAGGTTATATATTTTCTTTCTATTCTAATCTCAAAGTGATGCAGCAGTCTAAGTCTAAAATCCAAAGCTTAGAGCAGAGGTTCTAAGGCCAATGACAAATGCAACACAATGAAAATTCATCCTAAGTAACCACTTAACAACCTGTTTGGATCCTTGAGGACCTAACTCAGACCAAGCCACAGCGAGGCTTCCACTTCCTCGTAATCTCAGAGCCCCCGCCCCCTGGAGAAAGGCAAGGACACGAAGAACACTGAAGACAATGAATAAAATAGCGCTTATGTGTTTGTTTCTTCATGCGTTTAGATCACACGTTTTCAACATTCTTGAACACCGAACCCCAAACCCAGAACACTCTTCCTGAAGCATTTTGATGGGATTTGAATTTTTCTAGATGTTCATTTTGAAATTCCAAGAAATTAGAACCTAGAAAACCCTTGTTATCCTACTACGACACCTTTTTGTTCTTTCACACATTTGTTTCTTCGATCGTTTGTTAAGCAAAAATGTATGTCCTACTATGTGTAGGGAACCCCCAGGCATTGTGAAGTTTTCAAAAGTAGGAGACAGAGTTCCTAAGCCCTAGACCTGAAGATTACAATGCCATCGAAGAAGCAAGACACACATAAGATAAACGGCTAATGGATGTAAAAGTTATTAGCAATTGCAATGAAAGAACATCCAGAGAGAAGCATGTCCAATTAGGATGACTGTACTTTGTGGTTTGGGTATGCTCCCATGGTACCTCGCCCCATCTGTAAATCAATATTCCACTTGAAATGGTCTTGTAGGGCAAACGCCAGATATTTGCTTACATTAGATTATTTCTCTGATGTATGAAAATTGAAGACCTTGTGAAAAATGATAAACTGGTTTGTTGATAATAATTGAAGCCAAATTTCACAAGAATAACATAGACTTCTTACTCTTACCGAAAACCCCTCCAGTTCCTCTCCACTAAGGAAAAAAATAATGCACGGCCCGGAGGTCAGTGAATAGACCGAGTCCAGTCTAGACAGTCTTCTGTGAGTCCTGTGATAGCCCCATCATTTAACTATGGCCCAAGATGTTTTGTTTCTTGCTTCAGGCCCCTGTTTTAGTGTCTGCTTATGCACTTGCTCGAAGTACACTATTCTGCCTAAGTTTCTCTCTGCTGAGATCTGAGACCTCTGCTTTGATGGTTGCCTTCTCCTCGTGTGATGAGAGCTTTCCTTCTTGCTATGGTAATGTGAATGGATTTGTAAACCCCTTTGGGGAGAGAATAGCCTCTTCCTGTTTGGATTCTAAAATGGAAACAGATCTCTCTCTCTCATATATGCATAAGCAACACTCTATCTCCTGTGCAACACAGTTAAATCTTCCAATGGCAAAAGGAACTGCAGTGTGAGTTTATTTTATGTAGGTTATTCAGGATAATGTACCACACACTGCATAAATAACTGTTAAGTGGATAAGGCATGAGAGAAAGGATCAGAGTGGATAGAATTGGGTAAGACAGAGAGAGCATCCTGAAGGAGATGAATTTTATGACAAGTTTTATAGTTTGGCGAAGGAGCGGTTAATGGATATTCCATATAAGAGAAATTACATGAATGAAGGCATGATGGTGGGACTATACAAATCATCCCAGGAAAATTAAGACAACTGCACAAAAGTAGAGTATTACTGTGACACTCTCAAGTTTTCCTTTTGAGTTAAAGTAGGCTCACAGAGTAACCACATGATACCAGCTGATATTTATGGAGCACTTAGTAGTAAAGAACCACTGGGCTAAATGTATTATATGCATTAGTTCATTTAACTTTCACAACTCTTTGGAGCAGACACTTTTTATTTGTACCATATAAATGGGAAACCAAGGCCTATGGTGTTTAAACAATTTTCTTGAGTTCACACATTCATAAGTAGCAGACACAAGACACAAATCCAGGTAGCTTGACTCAGGGGAGACCACATGCTTGTTTTGAAGTCACACTGTCTCCTTTACCTATCCACAGAGGAATTCAGAGTCAATAATACATCCACTGGCCAATTAAGAGCATCGGAAGCCTTTTCTGGGGTTGATTTCTTCTTTCATGAGTGTATAAAATATCAAAACATGGGCAAATCCTTGTACTCATCATGCATCTTGCTAGGGTAAAGAACCTAAAAAAAGTTAATCTGGGCGGTCTTCTGTGCCATGTTAACTACAAGCTTTAGAGAAAGTGGTGATGGGCAGGACACTTTCTGTTAGCTATACCATCATCTGACCCTTCCACGCCCTTTAAGTTTCCTTACAGCTTGAAGCTCCTGACTTGGTCTCTGTCTCCCTACAGGGATGACACAAGGCTCTCGAAGCTCCAGGCAAGAATGTGAGAAACCCTGGGCTAAAGGCCCAACCAGTGAAAACAGCAGGCAGAGGCCGGATGCCTGTAAATGTTGTACTTTGCAGTTTGTGGGAAGGATTCAAAATGCAGGATCTTTCATTAGCCTGTGAGACTGATAAAATGTCTACTTTCACTTGATTTGAAGTCACTTTTATATGATTTACTCCCCCAAATCTGGAGCTAATGCCTGTTCGTTATTCTTAACCTTACTAGGGGCCACAGAATCCCTTTGCACTCCTAGCACAATCCAGTAATACATTTTCATTTTTTTCTCCCTTATTTATATAACTTAAGACAAGTGGATATCTTCTTTGAAAGGCTTCTACCTTTTTTGTCTATTCTATACTGAACCTGTTTTAATTGGATGAGTTGACCTAAAAAATTAAACACACAACCTTAGTAGCCAGAGGAAAACGAGGCTTTTGATTCTTGGAAGAGATTGTAGTTATTTAATATTTGGTTAGACAGAGAAATCATACAGCGAGAGAATATTCCTTTTGCATGGTGGTAGAATAGATCCTGCACTGGGGGGAAAAAAAAAAATCTTGACATGGTACATAGAACACTTTCAACAAAAGAAAATTTCTGTCTAGATCAGATATTTTGCAAATGAAAATCTTTATGTTCCCACAGGAATGAATCTCCAACATGAAGCACATTTTGTTAATACTTTAATCTATATGAAACACCAACTAACCAGGGCGAACATCTCTTGTTAACAAAGCAAAATACGAAGAGAAGTTTAATCTAAACACACAATATGGATTTGCTAGGATTCCTTCCATGATTTGGACTTTATTCTACATCGGGCCTTTTATATATTCTCATGTCCATCAAGAACGAATTAATGAGTTGTATCTGTACTCCTGTGTGTGTTTATTCAGGTTTTTGGTGCCATTATTAGGAGTGAGTGGATCAGTGAAATGTGATACCTGGCATGGTGAACCACTGCGCTTTCGTTTGTTTTCCCACTGTCAAAGCTGGTTTTTTTTTTTTTTAGTTATTAGATGAACTTAGGATTTCTAATAAGAACAACAAAATAGAAAGCTATTCATTTGAGATAAAACATTAATATACACACTGCCAGCTACTCATTTTTGGGTTGATTGTAGATATTATTCTTCACACAGTTCCCTTTCCTATCTCCCACTATTTTCCTGAGAAATACCATAATTTTCCTGTTTAAACTGAACTCCTGTTGGATCCTTTTGAGTCTCTAATTTATCCTTTGTTGTCACTGTGAATAATTAGTAACAAAGTCTGTTGGTTGATCGTGTCTTTATTGTTCAACCATTTATTCTTCACTGTTCTCCGTAGCTCTGGAGTAGGCCCACATCCCTTCATGCCTGCACCACTAGCAGGGCTTCGTGTCCAGCGCAATGCTTCCCGTGTCTCGTCATCAGTCATTCTCACACTGCTGCCTCCACAGTATCATTTATCTGTCCCGATGCCCTACGTTGGCCCTAATGCCTATCCGTTAATGTCTTTAACATTCAAAGCCCTTCACTATTTAAGAAAGTTGGTTCTATAAAATATGTCTTCTGCATATCTGTTTCCAAATTTGTATTCGAGCCATTTTTAACTTTGTAATTTCCCTTTAAAGTACAAACTCTCTCTGAGGTTCTCTGACCAGCTCAGACCTCACTGACCCTTTTCTACTTCTGATCATCCAGGGCGATTTTACTTCTATTTGGCATATACTATGTATTGGCTTTTATAAAACACTATGTACATTTTAAAAATATATAAATTAAAATTCTGGGAAGCAGAGACCTTGTCTTATACTTCTATCACTTATGACACAGAAGACATCACCCTAAATACACAAGGAGCTCAATATATATTTTTGCTTGACTAGTTTTAGTCATGTAAAACCTAAAATCTAAGAACGTTTTATATCTTGTTTAAGTTTAGCCTTATTTACAAATTTAAATTTATATTACAGATAGATTTTATCTACATACTGCAGTGTGTTTGCACATTTTATTTATAATTGACATATAAACAATACAAGCAACAAAACAATGCAAGTGCATGTACTCACAATAATCTATTT
>NW_011888830.1:3719549-3731125 GCF_000151845.1 Pteropus vampyrus
TACTGCAGTGTGTTTGCACATTTTATTTATAATTGACATATAAACAATACAAGCAACAAAACAATGCAAGTGCATGTACTCACAATAATCTATTTTCTGACATTTCATTGGACTTTAGGTTCTTTGATAAAAAGAATTCTGAATCTCCTTGGTACAGATTTTTTTCCCCCAAAGAATAATATATAAT
The DNA here is from genome assembly GCF_000151845.1 of Pteropus vampyrus. Lineage (NCBI taxonomy): Eukaryota > Metazoa > Chordata > Mammalia > Chiroptera > Pteropodidae > Pteropus > Pteropus vampyrus. The sequence continues at coordinate 3,719,737 of NW_011888830.1, forward strand.
TCTATAAAACCCTTGAGCTCTCACGGAATTGTAAGGCAATGCAAAAGAGGCACAAAATCCCTTCCAAGAATCCTGAAATTAAATCATAAGAAAATTTAACCTAGTGACATCCAGAAAGAACAAGGGACCTCAATAGACATTAAACTGCCCTTAATGATAAAAAATGAATTTCGGATCCCCTTTACATCTAACGTAAAAGCCTTGCAAGTCGGAACTCTTGAAAGACTCATTCTGCAGAGTGACTTGAAACATTGGCCTTTCGAGGGCTGCTCCTCACGGCCACACCCACGTGCTTTCAACAACCCACTCTGCCAGGCTCTTCCTCCTCCTCTTGCTGCCGTCATGTACAGATCACACTGTCCCTCTCTTCACTCGCTGAAGACTTGACCCTCTGCCTTCTTCTCCATTCCCACTCTCACTGCATTCTGAGGGATGGCAGAATTCTGTCACTTTCTATATCTCACTTCTAATTTTCTTCTCTGCCTCACCCCATGGCGCATACCCATGGTCACCCCAGTAGAACAGTACTTCTGAAATCTATTGCAAGGATCCACTCTCCGACCCAGCCTTATATCCCATCCTGCCAGCGTCCCGACTGCAACCTTTCCTTGCCTCGCTGAAAACTCCCAAAGTTCCCACCGGCTTAGCACTATCTGTCATTGCTCAGAAGCCTTTCGCTTTCTTTATAACTCCATTTACGACCCACAGTTCACCGTTATTTTTACTCCCTAGTACACGCAAACCTTACCGCTCTCTCCTGCTCTTGAGTTCATGTGGTAAAAGCCCAGCTATTCATATTCTTTATGCCAACACTTAAGCTGTTTTAAATGCCGAGATTTTGAAGAAAAAAAATATTATTTGGGTGATTGAATTTACTTTATTTTTTACATTATCAACAGTGAAATTTACCAGCTTACAGTTTTTTCTATTGTCCCATGCCAACTGAATATATTTACTTTTTATTCTTGCTGTAGCATATTCTTTAATAATATTTTCAGTAAAGGTCTATGGATGGTAAACACTCTGTGTCTTTGAGTGTCTGGATATTTTATTTTACTGTCATTAAAAAAAAAATCTAGTCCATCTAGGCACGGATTTCTTATTGCTATTTGTTTTTTCAGTCCTCTGAAACTAGCATGACATTTATTTCTGAAAACATTATATTACTGCTGATGAGAATTCTGATGGCAGTGTACTTGTCTGTTCCTTTTAAGTCATCTTTCTTTTCTCTCTAGAAGCTCTTAAGATTTCAACATCATCCTTGATGTGCTTTCATTTAACCACAACTCATCTCAGTGTGGGTTTATTTTTATTTGAGCTGCTTATTAGTATTTACAGTTTATTTGCATCTTATGAAAAACTACTTATCTTTTTTCCTTTTGCAAAAATCTCAAAAGTCTCCAAATGTTTTTCCATTATGTCCTGCATTCTCTTCTTCTAAAACTCCCTTCAGATGTATGTCAAAGCCTCTCAAGCTATCTTCCACATCTCCTAACTTCTCGTTCATGTTTCAAAAATTTCTATAAGTGTTCCAGGTGAATTTCTCACTACTGTCTTCCAATTCACTAATTCTCTCCTTCATTACATATAATAATATACAAATTATTATACATTTAAAATTGATATCCTTTCATTTATCTCTTGAAACATCCTAAACACTTGTATAAAATTAATTCTACCAGGAGTGAATTTGTATTCTAATTGTTGACGTTGTTGCTAATTTTCTTAGATTAAATTTAGGTTGTTAGGTTCGTTTTGGGTTGAAGTTTTCTGTTTTCTCTGTCTCTCACTTTCTCTTTACTAGTTGTAACTTAGCAATTGCCTCCACTCTGTTTCTTGGATGCAAAATTTAGAACTAAGTCTTACTGTGGTGTTTCAGGGTTCACCAGACCATTCGCTGATCCAGGCAGGGGTGATCCGACTCAGTTTCCGGCCCCACACCTTTGTCTTCCTCCTGACCATCCCTGGCAGGTCCGCACTTCTCTGGAATGCAAGGCATCAGGCCTTGGGCCAGCAACCTTTCATGTTGTGAAGCCTCACTGTGGGGGACACAGGATTGCTTTCTCGCCTGCTGTTTCCTTTCCCTTTTATTTAGCGAGGTTGTAAAGCTGTAAAACCCTTTACAGCTCAGATGTGATTTAGATTCTGCTAGATCTGGAAAGGGCAGGGGAGACAGAGGCAGCCTTTCTGAAGCCTCTGTCTGTCGGCTGTGGGGCAAGGTCATTGTTTTTCTGAGGCAGTTTCTGGTGAATGTTCTCTGAATGTCCAGGGTTTGGGGTAGCTTCTGTAGCTGCTGAGGCCGCAGCCCCTCCTGGCATGGTGTTCCAGGAGTCATTCCGAGAGATCCAACCATCCTAAAACCTGTTTCTTCGGCCTTCCCAAGGATTTTGTAAAAACCTGATTATCGGTGTTAAATTCTTCCATGCTTCAAATTTCTAGAGTGCTTTCTTTGTTTCTTCTGCTGAACCCGGCTAATACACACACCTAGACCCAGCTCCAAGAGTGAGCCTCACATAAAACATTTTTTATCCCTACCCTGTAGAACACAAGCTGCTCACCTCAGTGCCTGATGCTAGATTGGTTACGAGCAGCCCTATTGCCTCAACTGCATTTATTGTCTTCGCTCCTTTCTAAGCTCAACCAAGACTTTTTTCTTTATACTTTTTTCCTAAACCATCGCCATACATATGGCAGCATTTTTTTTCTTGTGATGAGAACTTTTAAGATCTACTCTGTTCCTCACTTTCACATATATGACACAGTATTATTACCTGTAGTCACCAAGCTGTACATACATCCCTAGGACTTAATTATTTGTACTTTTTGACTCCTTCTTTATTCATTTCATATTTTATTTCTCAGTGCTACAGGCTGGCAGAAAGGAAGAGAGGTCAAAGCGTAAATTTATTATAACATCTTAATTAGTAGCCCCTCCTTTAAATCGGATTTACTTTATGGCCACAGGCTCCAGTGGGCACTCAACGCCATCTCTTCCAATTCTATGGCCCTTCTGTAGTAAATATTCTCTAAATCGAGAACTGCAAAACCTCTCTTCGCTTTTCAAGTACTCCCAACTCCTTCCTTCACGCTCTTATCTGTCACTGAGACACTGGAAGCCATCAAACTGGAACTGCTTTCTCTTCCCCACTACCAAGTCCACAAACCTACCGGCTCTTCTTTCCCGTTTTTTTCCTCTCGCATCCCCCAAATGGCACCTTGTCAGATCTACACTGGATCCTGTTCCATTTTGCCTCTTCTAAAGCAGGAGTGAGCTAACTGTAATTGTTAAGGTCCAGATAATAAACGGGTTAGGCTTTGTGGGCCATAAATTCTCTGTTGCAGCCACTCAAGACTCACAACCACACACAATGAGCAGCCGGGTGGGTGTGGCTGTGTAAAACTTCATTCACGAAAACAGAGGCCGGGCTGGCTGCGGGCCCTCGTTTGCGACCCCCGAGCTGGGGGGGGGGGGTGCTCCTTCAGTCACCCTTTCTCACTCCTCCCCCCTTCTCCCTCTACTCACTGCCTTGCAAACCAACTTAATGAACCGTCAGACCTTTACTGACACCTTGTCCTCCTGTGTCCGTGGTCTCTTTTCTCTCCTTGACCTCGTGGTCAGTGTTTCCGGACGAACTGCTGACCCTCCCTCTCTCCAATTCTGTTCGTTCTTCAGTCCTTTCTACTTAAAGTGGCATTTCCTTGTATTAATCCCTACCTTAACACTCTACTCTATTTGCGCTAGTCAAGCTCTGTAATTATTTCATTCGTATCTTTTCTTTTTGTACAACCCCTTTCTCACTGCATGAGTGAAAGTTCCGTGAGGCTAAGGACCTGGTCTGATTTCTTTCTCACTTGACCCCTGGATACCCTAACTGCAGATAGTAGGGGCTCCATATACATCTGTGAGGTAAATGAATGAACAGACACTGGGAGGTGCTGCTCCGATCCCCTCTTCTAGAACTTATCTCCCCAGATGCTGAGTGTGCTGCTGGCAGATGGATCTTCACTGGGACCTCTACATTGCACAGGGTCACGGCCCCTTTCTGGGGCAGCCCCATCCAATGCGTGATGAGTGTGAGATTTACGAGGGCTTGGTCCTGCATCTGATCTCAGGACCGTCCTGAAGAGTCACCCCAGGTGCAGAGCTTCTTGTAGTTGAAGCCTCTGTTGAAGTTGCAGAAGAGCTCGACTTCTCTCTCTGCCCAATCTTGCTCCCACCCCTGTTCTTCTCTTTATTTCCCTAGCTATTTACCCTAAGTGCACCCCCAGATAAATCTCCTATAGGCTACTCTATTTTAGAGTTGGCTTCCTTAGGGAATTGACTGGTGACACTTGCCGGTTTAACTGATTTTTTCAGTCGTCCCACTTACCTGCGGTTTCGATTACCCATGGTCGACGGCAGCCGAAAATATTAAATGGAAAACTCCAGAAATAAACAATTCATTAGTTTTAAACTGTGAACCGTTTTGAGTAGTGTGATGAAATCTTGTGCCATCTCAGTCCATCCTGCCCGGGGTGTGCTCATCCCTCTGTCCAGTGTCTCCACGTGCACATGGTTTGTACCCGTTAGTCACTTAGCAGCTGTCTGGGTCTTCGGAAGGACTGCTGCGGTATCACAGTGCTTGTGTTCAGGTCACTCTTTTTATTGTTATAACTGTTCTATTTTATTATTAATTATTGTTGTTAATCTCTTACTGTGCCTAATTTGTAAATTAAACTTTACCATAGCTGTGCGTGTACAGGAAAAACAGAATACACAGCGCTCGGTGTTATCTGCAGTTGCAGGCATCCACGGGGGCCTTGGAACGTGTCCCCTGAGGGCAAAGGGGACGACTATAAATGGCCACTTGGGATTCAACCCAATTTCTACTGAATTATGCAGTTAATGCACTTCTCCCTGTCTGTTTGTTGCAAGTCTTACATGATTCTTCAGTTTTAAAATAAATTCTCCCTTATTTTCTGTCTTTGCTCTTTTTAACATTAAAACTGACTCGAGTAATAGAAGGGATGTTTATTTCACTCATCAGATCTATTCGTATTTATTATTTAGTTTAGAATAAATATATCTAGAAATTTACTCTTTCCTATATCATTAATATTATATTTTTCTTAAATGACCACTCTCCTCTTTGTGTTGATCATCCTCATTTTTAGTAGCAGATGTAACTGATATTTAAATATGTATATTTATGCATGTGTATATTTAAATATATATGTCTTTGAAAGCCAAAATGCCATTCATGTTCTTTGGCTGTACCTTGTGTACAGCCTGTAATCTGAGAAAATCTAAAAATTTAAGGAGGCATATGCAGAAGGAACACATTCTAGAAAAGCTATTTCCAAGAAGCTAAATCAATTTCCTGGAGTGTTTTTTTAAAAACATCGCCAAAATAATAGCCTTAGAAAAATCTAAAGGCTTTTGGACTCGATATAGAATTTAGTTATAATCCATTTTTTTTTTTTTTTATGTTACAGACAAAAATGACCAACCTGAAAGTTTGCACAAAGTGACTGCTTTATCTCTTTCCGAAAGTTAAAATTTATACTGCCATGGAAGGTCCTCAGAAGGGCTTGGCACAATTGTTGGCAACTGAGACACATTCTTCCTATATGTTTTCTGTATAAGTGGATGGGAGGCCCTGCAAAATCCAGGGGTCCTTGGGCCTTGACTTGATCAGGTCTATGTAGATTACAGTTCACATTTTCCCTGGGGCCTTCTTTATAAATTGTGCCTTTTATGGTTATACCCAGACCCCAAGTTCCTTGAGGGTAAGAACCACGCAGGGCTCTGTTTTGTATCCTCGGGTACTGAATAAATGCTTGTTACATAAATATATGGGTGAGTCTATGCTAGGACACATTGCTGTGCCATTTCCAAAGCTGCCTTCGAGATAGCTTCTAAAGTGCAGGAAAAAGGACAAAAATGATGCAAAGATACCACTGTGTTTAATTTCCGCTAACTGAAACATAAAGTCAAGCACGGTAACCTCCACCACCTCATTAATTGCTGACCCTTAATTAAAGGTATCATACATCATTAAGGACTGAGCCTAGGTAAAGTAAATGCAAAATTAGATAAGCACAGCTATTACTATAATATGAAGCTAATATAGCTCCTTATTTAATGATTACGCACACCGGCTTCCAAGCTGAAGATTACTCATGTTTGCATTACTACCATACTTGTTAAAAGGACACCCTGAAGTCCAAAACTATTCCTTGTGGAGAAATTAACGCACATGCATAGGGGCTTTCAGAGTCTTATATATTCTAGGGCCAGTAACAGCCAGAATGACCCAGACAGTCTTCTCATGGGGACCTTTTACACCTCTAGAGACAGGTCTTGCAAAAGTTAGAACCAGGAGCTGCATCTCTCATCCAATGCATCTGCTTAGGGCTTGACAGACGAAGATACCTGGATCACATCAACTATTCTCTGGGAAGCCCTGCTTCCTATTCATTTTCAAGCAATCTTGTTCTGTACGTTTCCTCTCTGTCTCCCCTTTGCTTGTGTCTGTCCCTGTAGGTTTATGAATCTCCATCATTACTGCTTATCGTTTCAAAACTTTCACCTATTGTTTATTTCACAGTCTCTCCTTACATAACTCAGGGAGGCAGGTCAACATTGCTATTATCAGTTCCCAGTAAAATGAAAAACGAGGCTGCAGAGACTTGTTAGAATGGGCCCAGCCAGGGTCTGGGGAAGCCGGGAGCTCAGAGAATAGCCTGGACCTCTTGACTGCTCTCTTCCCCCAACTCCATCTTCTCTCACATCTGAGTGAGAAAGTAAGTCTCTTGATCAATTAAATCAAGGGCTTGGGCTCGGGAGCCAGGCCAGTTTGGTTTTAAAAATCTCAATTCTGACTCATTTGCCTATACGATCATAAGCAAAATTCTTTCTCTCTCTGAGCATGCATTTCTTAATTTGCACAATGGTGAAAACACAGGCCTCACAGGATCATGATGACATGATGCATGCAGAGCTCTTACCATGGTCCCTGCACACTGCAGGTGCTCAGAGAGATGCTCCTGATTTATGTATTCATTTGACTAGTTATTTCTTGTGGAGGTACGGTAAGTGTACCCTCTGTGTTTCTTGGTGGGAGGTAGCTTAGGGAATTGACTGGTGACACTTGCCGGTTTAACTGATTTTTTCAGTCGTCCCACTTACCTGCGGTTTCGATTACCCATGGTCGACGGCAGCCGAAAATATTAAATGGAAAATTCCAGAAATAAACAATTCATTAGTTTTAAACTGTGAACCGTTTTGAGTAGTGTGATGAAATCTTGTGCCATCTCAGTCCATCCTGCCCGGGGTGTGCTCATCCCTCTGTCCAGTGTCTCCACGTGCACATGGTTTGTACCCGTTAGTCACTTAGCAGCTGTCTGGGTCTTCGGAAGGACTGCTGCGGTATCACAGTGCTTGTGTTCAGGTCACTCTTTTTATTGTTATAACTGTTCTATTTTATTATTAATTATTGTTGTTAATCTCTTACTGTGCCTAATTTGTAAATTAAACTTTACCATAGCTGTGCGTGTACAGGAAAAACAGAATACACAGCGCTCGGTGTTATCTGCAGTTGCAGGCATCCACGGGGGCCTTGGAACGTGTCCCCTGAGGGCAAAGGGGACGACTATAAATGGCCACTTGGGATTCAACCCAATTTCTACTGAATTATGCAGTTAATGCACTTCTCCCTGTCTGTTTGTTGCAAGTCTTACATGATTCTTCAGTTTTAAAATAAATTCTCCCTTATTTTCTGTCTTTGCTCTTTTTAACATTAAAACTGACTCGAGTAATAGAAGGGATGTTTATTTCACTCATCAGATCTATTCGTATTTATTATTTAGTTTAGAATAAATATATCTAGAAATTTACTCTTTCCTATATCATTAATATTATATTTTCTTAAATGACCACTCTCCTCTTTGTGTTGATCATCCTCATTTTTAGTAGCAGATGTAACTGATATTTAAATATGTATATTTATGCATGTGTATATTTAAATATATATGTCTTTGAAAGCCAAAATGCCATTCATGTTCTTTGGCTGTACCTTGTGTAATCTGAGAAAATCTAAAAATTTAAGGAGGCATATGCAGAAGGAACACATTCTAGAAAAGCTATTTCCAAGAAGCTAAATCAATTTCCTGGAGTGTTTTTTTAAAAACATCGCCAAAATAATAGCCTTAGAAAAATCTAAAGGCTTTTGGACTCGATATAGAATTTAGTTATAATCCATTTTTTTTTTTTTTATGTTACAGACAAAAATGACCAACCTGAAAGTTTGCACAAAGTGACTGCTTTATCTCTTTCCGAAAGTTAAAATTTATACTGCCATGGAAGGTCCTCAGAAGGGCTTGGCACAATTGTTGGCAACTGAGACACATTCTTCCTATATGTTTTCTGTATAAGTGGATGGGAGGCCCTGCAAAATCCAGGGGTCCTTGGGCCTTGACTTGATCAGGTCTATGTAGATTACAGTTCACATTTTCCCTGGGGCCTTCTTTATAAATTGTGCCTTTTATGGTTATACCCAGACCCCAAGTTCCTTGAGGGTAAGAACCACGCAGGGCTCTGTTTTGTATCCTCGGGTACTGAATAAATGCTTGTTACATAAATATATGGGTGAGTCTATGCTAGGACACATTGCTGTGCCATTTCCAAAGCTGCCTTCGAGATAGCTTCTAAAGTGCAGGAAAAAGGACAAAAATGATGCAAAGATACCACTGTGTTTAATTTCCGCTAACTGAAACATAAAGTCAAGCACGGTAACCTCCACCACCTCATTAATTGCTGACCCTTAATTAAAGGTATCATACATCATTAAGGACTGAGCCTAGGTAAAGTAAATGCAAAATTAGATAAGCACAGCTATTACTATAATATGAAGCTAATATAGCTCCTTATTTAATGATTACGCACACCGGCTTCCAAGCTGAAGATTACTCATGTTTGCATTACTACCATACTTGTTAAAAGGACACCCTGAAGTCCAAAACTATTCCTTGTGGAGAAATTAACGCACATGCATAGGGGCTTTCAGAGTCTTATATATTCTAGGGCCAGTAACAGCCAGAATGACCCAGACAGTCTTCTCATGGGGACCTTTTACACCTCTAGAGACAGGTCTTGCAAAAGTTAGAACCAGGAGCTGCATCTCTCATCCAATGCATCTGCTTAGGGCTTGACAGACGAAGATACCTGGATCACATCAACTATTCTCTGGGAAGCCCTGCTTCCTATTCATTTTCAAGCAATCTTGTTCTGTACGTTTCCTCTCTGTCTCCCCTTTGCTTGTGTCTGTCCCTGTAGGTTTATGAATCTCCATCATTACTGCTTATCGTTTCAAAACTTTCACCTATTGTTTATTTCACAGTCTCTCCTTACATAACTCAGGGAGGCAGGTCAACATTGCTATTATCAGTTCCCAGTAAAATGAAAAACGAGGCTGCAGAGACTTGTTAGAATGGGCCCAGCCAGGGTCTGGGGAAGCCGGGAGCTCAGAGAATAGCCTGGACCTCTTGACTGCTCTCTTCCCCCAACTCCATCTTCTCTCACACCTGAGTGAGAAAGTAAGTCTCTTGATCAATTAAATCAAGGGCTTGGGCTCGGGAGCCAGGCCAGTTTGGTTTTAAAAATCTCAATTCTGACTCATTTGCCTATACGATCATAAGCAAAATTCTTTCTCTCTCTGAGCATGCATTTCTTAATTTGCACAATGGTGAAAACACAGGCCTCACAGGATCATGATGACATGATGCATGCAGAGCTCTTACCATGGTCCCTGCACACTGCAGGTGCTCAGAGAGATGCTCCTGATTTATGTATTCATTTGACTAGTTATTTCTTGTGGATGTACGGTAAGTGTACCCTCTGTGTTTCTTGGTGGGAGGTAGGAAGGACAGACAGATTACACAGAGTGTGATTCCTTTTGTATTTCTGCTTTGGCACTTCTTTCAGAATTTATGTCTCTTTTGGAAGGGGAAAGGGTTGGGACGAATGACGACAGAGTCAGAAACAGATGAATGGGGTAAAGGGTGATGAACATGAAGCACTTTGTCTTCGTCTAGGCCACTTTCACATAAATGCAATTCAAATGATTTGCTATAAGAAAGTATATCTTCATAGGTATGATAGGTTGAAATTAAAAAAGGAGAAAGTAAATATCACAAAAAGAAATCAAACTGATTAATATGTCCTTTTTTTTTTTTTTTTAAACAAATTAATTTCTTTTGCCCAGTGCCAGTGAGAAGACCAACCTAGCCTAGCTTTTCCAGATGAAGGTGTTGATGTGTAGCCATTTCTGCTGGTGTATTTTTAAGCTGAGCTGCAGGGGATGTCATGTGTTGCAGTAATTGCCATGGAAACCATTGTTGTCAAATGAATAGAGAGGTTTTAAATCCTTGGTAATGAGCCTGAGAAACTAAGTAGGTCTTCAAGTTTAACTTGTTTGGAAGTGGTTCCTATTCACACAGAGATATTAGAGGCAAAAGCTGGGTGGGGGGCAAAGGATGGGAGAGAGAAATATTTTTTTAATGTAAATAAACTAGCCTAATATCATGTTACATTTCTACTCGCACCTTTCAATGAAAAAAAAAAAAAACAACAAAGATGCCTAACACCAAGCCACGAGCCTCCAGCAACACTCTTGTCTGTTGAACAGAGTGCAATTTTGACACATTTCTACTGAAATCAACACTTTTTATTCACCTCTTACAAACCTCAACAAGTGAGAATGTTAAATATTTTAAGGTAATTAATTATTAGGTTTATCTGGATTGTGAGATCCTGGAAGGGGAGGGATGAATTTTGTCACCTTTGTATGACCCCAAGCTGACAGTATATACATTCTATAGAATGTACCGTCATAGAATATACAGAATTAGTGTGTGTCTTATATTTGAATAATGATCTAGGAATGACCTGTAACCAAGGGATGTCACTCTGCCATCAGCAATTTCTTAGGACCTCCCTTCTCTCTTTCCTTGTCATAAAGTCTGTGATCCTGGAACCTTATCTCTCACCCAAGACCTTTTCAGATTTGGTGCCTTCTAGGTAGGACTGTTGATAGCAGCCTTAAAGAGACACAGGACAAGGGATCAAGGGAAAGAAGGGTAAGGCTCTCCCAGTGGCTGAGAGATTCCCCATCCAGCTCTTCCCATTCATCCAGAAACACTGTGGCACACATATCCGGGCTTTTAGATAGAAGCTACTTCCTGAACATTTATTTACACGGTGAAGGGATCAGGTTATACCACCCCAAAACATGCCACTTTGGCAAAAGAATGATTTTGAGCTGAAGGCATCTGAGTTCTGAATCCCTTATCTGCCTAAAAGCAGAGTCTCCCCCAAAGAACTCAATTGTCATAAATCCCTCCCCAGGCA